>NC_056741.1:604706792-605006792 GCF_019279795.1 Protopterus annectens | reverse complement strand
ATTTCTCAGGCCTAAAGCTCACACTACACCTAGGAAACAGACGACCAAAGCTCATTCTAAGGCCTACATGCCACAAAAATAAATGATTAAAATGACTGAGGACCTCATCACTTTAGGGGAAGTCAGCCTTCCCCTTCAAAAAGACCCAGAACTGATTTTCCTTCTTATCAGGAATCTGATTACTCTGATCCTTCTGATTTCCAAGATATGCCCTTATCTACCTATGAGGATTCTGATACAGAGGATTCCATTCCCTCTGCTTCCCCTCCAGAGGATTTTTCCCTTGGTGAAACCCTGCACACCCTTAGAGAACATTTCCGCTGGGCATGCCAGGACTACTCCCAGTCCAAAAAGAGACTCGGGGGAATTTTTAAGCTTACCTCAGCACAGGCCTCTAGCTATCCCTCCTGTTCTGGAAATTGTAGATGATGTCTTCCAGGAATCCAGCCTTACCCCTGATACCTTGCCTCCAGCTCTCAGGAAACCTGACCGGTACTATAGAGTGCCTGACTCCCACAAATTCCTTTTTAGGATCCAGAGACCATTTCCCAGGGACCCAAAGGCATTAAGGCTACAACTGCCAAAAATCCTACCCCTTCAGACAGGGATTCCAGGGCATTAGATGGGGGGGAAAGGTATACACCTCTGTTACGCTTGCCATTAGGGCTTTAAATTACCAGTTTCATATGTTAAAGTATCAGCAGCATATTATGGAGCTAATTAAACAAAAAATGTTGCTGATTCCCAATTGTGCAGAACACAAAGATTTACAAGAGTTAATGTATTTTGCTAACCAAGTTGGCAAACATACTTTGCAGTGTGGGTTTGATGCTTTAGAAGCATCTTGCAGGGCTCCTGTCACTGGGTCTGTTCTTAGAAGACATGCTTGGCTTAAGGAACAAAACTTGCCAGATCATGTCAAAGCAAAATTACTGGATGCACCATTAAAATCGGGCCTCAAAAGAATGGAGGAGAAAGCTAAATCTATGCAAACTGTTAAGGATTTCTTATAAATACAGCTACCTAGATTCAGTAGGCATTGGCCTTCAAAAAACTAGTTTTTTCCAGTCCCTTCCAGGCCTTCTCAGTCCAAACCCAGGGGCAGCAGACCACCAAGACTTCAGTCTCACGCTATGCACAGATCTAAGCAGTCGAGTGCTCCCATGTCCAAAACAAGGAGTAGTAAGCCTCCATCCTTTGGTAAAATTGCACAATGACTTATCCTTAACTCTTCCAAGCCTTGCCCGAGTACTTGTACCTTTAGGAGGAAAACGTGCACTGCATGCCAAAAATTGGCAATACATTACCCAAGACAAAAAGGTCTTAAACATTGTTTCCCAGGGATACAGATTCCAGTTCCACTCACTCCCATCCATAAACAGATATCCAAACCTCCCACCAAACCAGTGGGCTGTGGCCCAAAAGCAAGTACTTTCTCGTCTCAGTATCAAGGCTATTCTACCTGTCTCAGCAGAACAAAGGCGACAAGGTTTTTTACTCCAGACTGTTTCTGGTCCGCAGAAAATAAAACTCTTGGCTTCCTATCCTGGATCTGTCTATTCGCAACACCTTTTTGGTGGTTCCAAAATTCAAAATGTTAACTCTCCAACAGCTGCTTCCTATGCTGGCCAAGGACTCCTGGCTAGCAACCCTAGACTTAAAAGAAGCTTATCTGTACATTCCCATAAGGAAGTCTTGCAGGAAATACTTACGCTTCAGAGCAGGCTGTATGCAGTATCAGTTCTCTGCATTTTCTTTTGGCTTATCTACTGCACCCAGGGTATTCACAAAGTGCCTAGCTCCAGCCATTGCATATTGCAGGCAGAGAGGAATTCAGATTTACCCATACTTGGATGATTGCCTGATTCAGACGGACAGTCAGGAATGGCTACTTCAGCACCTGGCATTTGTAAAGAGACGTCTCACTTCACTGGGGTACACCATCAACGAAAATAAATCACAATTGGTACCCAGCCAACAGATTTGTATTACTGGGAGCAAGCTTGAACACAACTTCCCAGATGGCAATCCTCACTCCAGAGAAACAAATTTATTTGACAAACGATTTCAATCTACTGGCCACCAAAACCCGGCCATCTGCAAGCAAAATACTGCAAGCCCTAGGGTTCATGGCCTCTTGCATTCTGCTAATTCCATATGCAAGACTGCATATGAGGAAACGTCAATGGTACCTAAAAAGTATCTGGTGTCAACATTCTCAGGACCTGGAAACTATGATTCCTAGCCTTCCTTGCCTAAGGACAGAGTTCCTTTGGTGGGCAGAGGCCTGCAACCACAACAAGGGACTCCCTTTCATTCTTCCCCCTGCCGTCCAAACCCTAACAGACGCATCAGACTATGCATGGGGGGGGGCTCACATGGCAGGGCAGTGCATTCAGGGCAAATGGAACCCAAAGCAAATGCACCTGCATATCAATCAAAAAGCAATGTTAGCTGTGCAGAATGCTCTGACAGCCTACAAGGGCCTTATTCTTCCAGGACAGCTGTTGGTAAAGACAGACAACACCACAGTTATGTGGTACATAAACAAGCAGGGGGGAACCCATTCCTAACCACTCTGCAGTCTATCCATGGCTCTGTGGAACACAGCCTTGATCAACCAAGTACACTTACAAGCTCAATTCCTGCCAGGCAAATTAAATTCACTGGCAGATGACATAAGCAGAAATCTCATGGATCAACACTAGTGAAAACTAGAGCCCAAAATATTCAAGCTTTTGAGGAATAGGTGGGGGGACACCAGAGGTGGACCGTTTTGCTTCCCCTCAGAACTATCAATTGAGCAAATATTGCACCAGAACTCCCCATAGCCAAGCTTGGAAAGTGGATGCCCTGTCCTTCACCTGGGAAAGCCTCTCAGACTACGCCTTTCCCTCTCTGCCACGCCTCTCGAAGGTTCTACTAAAAATCAAACAGGACAAGCCAAGGACAATACTGATTGCGCCAGACTGGCCATGCCAGCACTGGTACCCTCTTTTGCGCAGTATGACAGTGCTACAACCATGACACGTGCCTCAGGCTCCTTCCATGCTGTCCCAGCAGGCAAGCCAGATTCTGCACCCTCAGCTACAGACCCTGAACCTTGCAGCCTGGCTAATTCCCTGAATTCAACACCAGCAAACCTCAGTAAGCAGGTGCTGGATATCATTCTTGAGGCCAAGTTCTAGAAAATCCTATTTGGAAAAATGGAAAAGATACTGTTCCTGGAGCCAGTCCCAGGGAATGGACACAACTGTACCCAGCTTACCTCCATATACTAGACTACTTAACAGAAATGCTCCACAAAGGCCTATCCTTCTCGTCAATTAAGATCCATGCCCCTGCCATCTCGGCTCATTATAATACTGAGCCACCCCTTTTTTCTCATCCTCTGGTAAAACTGTTCCTGAGAGGAGCCAAGGATTTAAGACCCCCCCCCCCCCAGGAGATCTCCCACTCCAGCCTGGGACCTTAACTTTATATTAGAAAAGCTTGCACTTCTGCCCTTTGAACCTGCGGCCACAGGAGAGTTAAAATTCCTCTCATGGAAAACCGCTTTATTTCTAGCCATCATTTCAGCAAGAAGTGTCTGAATTGCAGGCCCTTATGGCAGTGGAACCCTTCAATGTTAAGTTGTCTATCTCGCCTTCATTCTTGCTGTTTGGGATCGGAGCCGATCCTCGGCTCCGACTTGCCCATCTTCAATAGCTCGAGAGCTGTTTACTGGCTCGAGGCTACCCCTTATCCCACAATGCCCATCGATAGCTACCCAGAGCTCGTTTGTCGCTTCAGCTGCGAGGTGTGTCTTTTTCTGGCTCAGGCTTGTATTTTTGAATTTTCAAAATTTTTGTGTAGAAATATGTCCTTAAACTTCCAAAAAGTATTAGATAATTACCTTTTTCTTCGTTTTGATAGTGTTTGTTGTTGAGTACCCTTTTAGTAGAACTCGTTTACATTAGAGAGTTCTCCCCTCCCCCACTCCCTCCCCAAGGAAGCCGTTTAACTTAAAGGCTCTCCTTTTCTCTGTTTTTTTTTTTTTTTTTGCTATCTTAAAAAAAGGGGGGGGGGGCAGTTTGTTTTATATATTTTTTTACATAGTCTGTTGTACTTTGACTAGAGGAGAAATTTGTTTCTATCTGTTTCTTTTCTGGTGGTTGATATGTCTAAATAGGCTAAAGTATCTGGATTTAAAAAGTGTGACTCATGCTGTCAGAAAATGTCTCTGACGGGCACACTAGCTGCGTTTATTGTTCGGGCGCTGTTCACCTGCAGAACTCTTGTTCTATCTGTCATGCCTTTAGTCCAAGAGTCTTGCAGGAACGGAAGAACAAATTGATCCTTAGGCGTCTATTAAAACCTCAGGATTCACCGGCAAAGAGTTCACAGCCAGTGAAATCCCCAAAATTCTCTAAACCGTCTGCTCCACCTTTGGAGCCGACTCCGGTACAGGATTTACCGAGTATGTCGGTTCTGGCTGGCACCGACAAGACAACCCTTCCGTCAGCTCCATCAGATGTTTCAGGGCCGTGTCGGAGCCATAAAAGGCTGAGGTCCCCCTCGTTGGAGTCAGTTCATTTGGCTTCTGGCTCTCCACTATTGCAAAGTGAACGTAGCCACCATTGCTCACACTCCTCTCGATCCTCTAGGCTGTCTGATCATGATGTGGAGAGAGTAGTGAGTAGGTTGCTAAAATCACAGGCACTAGCTAAAATGTTGTCTAGCCCTCCTCAACAGGTAGATGCTCCATCCACCTCCCTTTCTGTTCCTCCTCCGACTCCATTGAGCTCGGAGCCGGAGTTCGTTGGGGTTCGAGTAGTGGAACTGTCGGCTCCGATAACCATATCTCCTTTGGTTCCGACATCTGCTTCGATTACCTCGATGGTACCTTCCATCGAGGGATCTGGATGCCGGGGCTCCCTCGTCTGCTTCGAGGGGGTGAGTGGCATTGGACCCTTATCCGACCCCGTTCTCCTTCTCGGAGCATCGGCGCAGGTGAGCTCGGCTCCAACATCGGCCTGGGAGCCATCCCCCTCGGCGCAGAGAAAGATTCCTATTTCTTCGGAACCAGAGCTTTCTCTGCCTCATGGCAGGGATGCCTTTGAGGTCATGCAGAGTGTGCTGTCCCCCGAGTCAGCTCCACTACCAGCCCCACCGGCTCCGTCCCCCGTAGTGCCTGTGCCAACCTCTGCTCCTCCAGACCCCAAGCGTAGGAAACTGATGCTCCAGGACATCCCATAGGGTGGTTCCTCTTCTTCCGAGGCCTCCCCTGATCACTCAGAGGAGCCCCCTTGGAAGAAGAAGTGCAAGAGGAAGCACATTGACTCCCCTGAGTCTGTCACTTCTGATACAGACTTAGATGAATTGGAAGGGTCCCCGAGATCCCCCTCTGAAGATGTTTCCTTCTCAGATATCCTGGAAATGCTTAGGCAGAGGGGGAACTGGAATCCCCTAGCCCCTACCGAGGATGAGTCTGTATTTTCCTGGATGCTTTTGGTTCCCGACCTTCCACCTCCTGGGTTTCTTCGCCTTTCGACCCACTTATGTCCGTAGTGGCTAGAAAGGCTTGGTCAGCTCCAGACACAGTGGAACCAACTCCGAGGAGACCTGGTAAATTTATTACAGCTCCCCAGGATAAGCAATTTCTTTCTAAAGGTGTGCCTGTTGATGCCATGGTGGTAGCAGCAGCCACCAAAAAGAACTAGCAGAGACCTCTTCATCTGTTCATCCCCCTAACAAGGAGTCTAGGACGATGGACAGGTACGGAAAGCAAATGTTTGCTTCAGCAACCTTATCCATGAGGTCACTGAACTATCTGTCATTTTACTCGACTTCAAAGGGACTTAAAGAGCTTGGAGATACCCTTCAAGATCCTACAGCTAAGGGAGCACAAGCTAAAGTAGCTTCACAGCTAGCGACGCTTAATTCTATAGTTAACTCCTCCATGAGGCTCATTTCCTATGCAGCCAATGGAGCAAGTAGAGCCCCGGGCACGGGTGTAGCCCTTAGGAGGCATGCGTGGATGCTGCTGTGCCACTTTGCGGAACCCTTTTGATCGTCCCTCACCAATACCCCCTTTGATTGTTCCTTTCTCTTTGGGCCACAGGTGAACGACACGTTGACTAGGTGTGAGCAAGAAGGCAAAACTCTCTCTGCCGTGGGAGTCCATTTTTCCACTCCCTCTAGACCTTACCCCAAGGGTCAGAAGAGTGGGAAGATGTGGTTCCTTAAATCTCAGGGAGCCTTGCCTGACACAAGTAGTGATTTTTCCTCCAGTGGCAGAGGGGGAAACAATAATAATAGACTCCACCCTCGTGGCAGAGGGGGTCCGCAGAACCAGGGCAACAGAGAATCTTTCTCTGATAAGTCTTGTCAGCATCCCTGAAGGGTTGCCCGGCTGCTCACCTCTGGAGGCAGTCAGGGGAAGACTTTCACTGTACCCAAAAGCCTGGCAAAATTTAACAAAAGCCAGATGGGTACGGTCCACTATATCCGGAGGTTACAAAATTCCCTTCCATCAACCCCCCTTACAATCAAAAAAAATTCTTCCAGATTTTCCACCCACTCTGAAGGAGCAAGCAGTAATAGAAGTTTCAAAACTGCTAGAAAAAAAGAGCTATCCAGGAAGTCCCCGCAGACCAGCACGGATCTGGAACTTACTCAAGGTTCTTTTTGGTACCAAAAAAGACAGGGGACTGGAGACCGATTCTGGATCTCAGCAGACTAAACAAGTCTGTACAAAGAACAAAGTTTTGGATGGTCACGCTACAGTCCATTCTACCCTTTCTGGGTCAGGACAATTGGATATGCTCGATAGATCTTCAGGACGCGTACTACCATATCATGATGGACAGACGCTCCAGGAGATTTCTTCTCTTTCGGGTGGAGGCCAGTCATTACCAGTTCAGAGCTCTGCCATTTGGTCTCACCACAGCCCCCAGGGTGTTAACCAAATGTATGGCAGTAGTCACGGCTCACCTGAGACGCCAAGGATTCCAGGTGTTTCCATATCTAAACGACTGGCTCCTCACTGCTACCACCAGGCATCAACTCCTACAAGCATGGGATTATACGATCACATCCTGCACCCAGCTAGGTATTACAATTAATTTTGAAAAATCTCCTTGTTGCCTTGTCAATCTATCACTTACATAGGAGCAGACTTAAACACAAGGGATATGTTCGCAAGGTTACCACTAGAAAGAGTGTGCACAATTCGTCAACAAGTGCAAATTCTAATGCAGAGCAAAAGGGTCCAAGTCAGGTATGTCCTTCAAACTCTGGGCTCCATGGCAGCTGCCATTCTTCTAATCCCACTAGCGCGCTTCCACATGCAAATTCTTCAGTGGCTTCTTTTCACACAGTGGTCCTTCCAAGAGCTACCCATGTCTCGCATGATCCTGATCACGGAGGCATGCAAAAGACACCTTTCTTGGTGGATGGTCTCCCCATTAGTTACTAAGGGCAGACCTTTCATACACCCCCCCTCCGGTAGCCACAGTGACGACAGATGCCTCCCTGATAGGGAATGGGGGGCATTATCTGGGCAGGACAGTCCAAGGCACTTGGCAACCTCACGAGTACCATCTGCCTATAAATGTCCTAGAAAAAAGAGCTGTGCTCCTAGCGTTGCAAGCTCTTCAAGACTCTCTTCCTTTCGGGACCATTGCAATTCAGACAGACAACATGTCAGTGGTGTGGTACATCAACAAGCAGGGCGGAACCAGATCCTACCCCCTGTGTCGCGAAGCACTCAGACTTTGGCAGTGGGCGATTTCCTCCCAACATTTTCTGATTGCGACGCACATCTCTGGGAGATCCAACATTATAGCGGACAGGCTCAGTAGAGCTATCCTCGTGCCTCACAAGTGGTCTCTGAATCAGGAAGTTGCGGATTTTATTTTCTGCAAATGGGGACAGCCTTGCTGTGATCTTTTTGCCACCCCCTTCAACAGCAAATGCAGCAACTACTTCTCCCTTCTTCCACTTCCAAGTCACATACCCAGAGACGCTCTAGTCCACGATTGGCCTCAGGGACTTCTTTATGCTTTTCCTCTGTTTCCCCTGATACTGAAACTCATACAGAAAGCAAAATCGTTGGGTTGCAAAATTTTCCTCATTGCCCCCTACTGGCTTCGACAGATATGGTTCCCATTCCTGCGCCATTACCTTCTCGATCAACCCTGGACTCTGGACCCAATTCCAGATCTCCTGATTCATCAATCAGGTGGATTGCATCAGTCCCTCCAAACTCTCCAGCTCACAGATTGGTCGCTCCACTTCCGACCTTAGCTAGGCTTCCCAGCATTTCCCCAGCAGTGCGTGAGATTATCGTCTCCTCTCATAAGTCTACAACGAGAAAAACTTATGCTAGCAAATGGAAACATTTTTCTTGTTGGGCGGAGTCTAGGAATGTGGTTCCCTTCTCAGCCCCAGTCCACGAAATTCTGGAATTCCCGGCACAACTGTTTCACTCCGGGGCTGCTTCTGCTACGATTAGGGTACAATTAGTAGCCATTTCTAATTTTCATATTGGTTTGTCAAATTCTAACATTGTCTCATAAGCTCTGTAAAGCTTTTTTGAGAGGAACATCTCTTCTTAGACCTCCAGTAAGAGATCCCCCTCCCCCTTGGGACCTTAATTTATTCCTAACTTATTTAATTCTGCCCCCTTATGAACCAGAAGCTTCCTGATCCATCAAGTTTCTATCTTGGAAGACGCTCTTTCTGGTAGCTATCACTTCAGCTAGGTGTGTCTCAGAACTTCAGGCACTGTGTTCATCCTCCCTACCTAGTGTTTCACAAGGACAGAGTTGCTCTGAGGACTAATCCTTCGTTTCTTCCTAAAGTCTGCTCAAAAAATAATTTAAACCAATCTATAGATCTCCCTGTGTTCTTCCCAAATCATAGCAACAAGGCAGAGTACAAACTTCACCAACTGGACGTTCATAGACAATTCATTTTTACCTGCACAGAACTAAAGAAATAAGAAAGTCAGACCAATTATTCCTTTCTTATGCCTTAAACAAGGTCTCCCAGTTTCCAAGGTGACCTTATCCAGATGGTTGTCCCACACTATTACTTTTATTTATCAGTTAAGGAACAAAGAGTTACCAATTAAACCGAAAGGTCTTTCTATTAGGGCGTTGGCCACCTCCGTAGCCTTTCAGTCTAGGTTGCCCATGGATTCCATCTGTGTAGCTGCCACGTGGGCAAACCCTCATACCTTTATTTCTCATTGCAAGGTGGATATGGTCTCCTGGAGCAGAGCTGACTTTGGTTGCACTGTTCTGAAGAGTCTATTCCACTGAGCCACCCAGGGTGTTAGGTGCTAGGGACACTGTCCCAAACAGCAAGAATGAAGGCGAGATAGACAACTTAACATTAAGAAGTTATGTACCTACCATAACGTTCCATGTTAGTTGTCTTCATCTCGCCTTCTTTCTTGCGTCCCTCCCTCCATCCCCCATCCTAGTGGATTGACAGAAGTTCCTTTTTTTCACTAGCTGAGTATTCTTTTTTTGTTATTCCTCTGGCCAGGTCTTCCTAACCTATTCTAGATATTAGAATGCATGGAACAACCAGTTTTTTGATAACTGGTTTCTCTCTTATTATGTCTGGATTAGCTATTTCAAATGAGATCTGGGTGGCTATAGCTAGGCATTATGGGATAAGGATTAGCCTTGAGCCAGTAAACAGCTCTCGAGCTATTGAAGATGGCCAAGTCGGAGCAGAAGATAGGCTCCGATCCCAAACAGCAAGAAAGAAGGCGAGATAAAGACAACTAACATGGAGCGTTATGGTAGGTACATAACTTCTTATCTTCCATGCAGACATGGTTTCCCTCAGGACTAACCCATCCTTTATGCCCAAGGTAGTGTCTAGTGTGGCTTTAAACCAGTCCATTAATTTGCCAACCTTTTTTACTAATCCTCAGAATAAAGGGGAAAGGATCCTGCATTCCCTTTACGTGCACAGGCAGCTTAGATTCTATCTGGGCAGGACTAAACCTCTCAGAAAATCTGACCAGCTACTAGTCAGCTTTGCTGCAGGGGCAGAGGGCAAGGCCATTTCAAAGCAAACCATTTCTAAATGGATAGCACACTGCATCCATTTCTGCTACAAGCACCATGGGAAACCTACACCACAGGGAATCAGAACTCATTCAACTAGGGCTACATCTACCTCTACAGCATTTCTCAGGGGAGTCCCTACCAGGGACATCCTGGAAGCTGCAACCTGGAGCTCTGTACACACTTTCACCAAGCACTACCACTTGCCTATATTTTCTAAATCCAGAGCTGAATTTGCCACAGCAGTGCCTGATTGCCAGCCCTAATGCTTCATAACTACCTCCACCTTTCTTTAGCTTTGGGAATCAACCCAAATGTGATGACTGCAACAGTGAAACACAAAGAACATAGTACAGTTGTGTACACTTACCATAAATGTAGATGTTAGAGTGTATTCACTATTGCAGTCCTGGTTACCCTCCCTCCAGCCCCCTGACTCTATCTTTTTTGTCTGGCATATCTTATATCATTGGTATTTGATTTTTGCTGGGGCTGTTGCATACCAGGTAATGATTTCCTATTTTGGGAGCACCTGACATCTGGGGCAAGACAAACTGATGTAATGGCGTCTGCTGCATGTTTTATACCCCTGAGAACCTGGCGTCATGGAAGAAGCCACAGCATCCAGCTCAGAAATCTCAAGACTCTGGTATTCAGGCTGGCTGAGGGCTACCTGCAGGCAGATAACCCAAATGTGATGACTGCAACAGTGAATACACTCGAACATCTACATTTATGGTAAGTGTACACAACTGTACTGTAAGCCTCCCCCCAAGGGGGTCAGGACACACTCCACCAAAGCAGCCTCCACCTCTGCAGCTTTCCTCAGAGGAGTCCCCACCATGGACATCCTGGATACTGCCACCTGGACATCTGTTCTCACTTTTATCAAGCTTTACCACCTGCTTCTCTTTTCCAAATCCAGGGCAGGGTTTGCCTCTGCAGTCTTGCAGGGCATCCTAGCCAGCCCCTAGCTTCCTTGTCTGCCACCACCCATTTCCTCAGCTTTGGGAATCTACCCAAATGTGATGACTGCAACAGTGAAACAAGAAAAACGTAGTACAGTTGTGTGCACCTACCATAAATGTAGATGTTCGAGTGTATTCATTGTTGCAGTCATGATTTCCCTCCTTCCATCCCCCTTTCTTTCTCCTTCTGTTACCATTTTTCCTTGTTGTTCTCCTTTCCTTACAAGGGACATATTGGTATTTGTTTTCCACTGGTGGGGTTCTTCCACCAGAACCTGCCTCCTACTTTGGGGGCTCCTGACAGGTTAGGGCAAGAACAACTGATGTAATGGCATCGGCTGCCTTACTTTATACCACTGACAACCTGGCATCAGTCATCAAGTGACAGCACACAAAGCAGAAACACTAAATCTCTGGTATTCGGGCCGGCCGAGGGCTACCCTGGCAGGGATAACCCAAATGTGATGACTGTAACAATGAATACACTCAGACATCTACATTTATGGTAAGTGTACACAACTGTACTTTTTTTCCCAAGATTTCCGATTCAGACTTGAACAGATCAATTCCTGATTTTTCCGGTGGGGGGGGTTCTTTCTCTAATACTGTTTCCAGAATGTGCAAGTGTTTTCAGTGGAACAACACTGTTGTTTCTCAGTCTCTCAGAAAATACTGTGAGGTGTTAAAAAGGGTTTTTCAGAAGTTTCACCCATTCCTTCAGTTCATTTAGCTTTGAATGCTATGTTCCACAGCCTGCAATTTTCCTATCAGCCAACTGCTCCTAAAAAGGCAGATAGAATATAAAAAGTCTCTTAGCCTTTTAATTTTTTATACACTTTTCCCAAACCTGGGAAGATTCTCGATCTTTTTCTTCTGGCTTTTCCCAGTTCGAGGTCGTCACAGCAGATCACCTGTCCGGTCATGATTGGCAGTGGAGTTTTACAGTGTCAAATTGCCAGCCCGGCACCCAACTTTCCACAGAAGGCACTCACATGCATGCACTCGCACCTAAGGCCAATTTAGAGTGTCCAATCCACCTACAGCATGTCTTGAGGATGTTGGAGGAAACCGGAGCACTCGGAGAAAACCCACGTGACCCGTGTGTATGCTTCTGTAACTTGGATTTTTGGAATTTTGAATTCAGGCTGATATGTTGGTGTTTATTCTGACTGATTGTGAAAGTACGAGGAATGTTTTTTTTTTTTGTTTTCTACTGTTGTTTCTTGCAAGGAAAAATCTGCTTTAAATTGTTTCTTCAGTTATCCAAGTTCCTACTCTTGGATTACAGTGTGTGTATGACTCTGTTGATTCTACTTCAAGGGCTAGGCCCACTGATACTGTTTTGAGGAGGTTTGACTGGCTGTGTTCTTAGAATATCCCATATGTGGAAAAATGAGATTTTTAAATACTCCTCTGGATAGAGATTCAGGTTTTGTTTCCTGTACTGCAGAGATGATCATGGGTAAATTGATAAAAGAAATCTCTAACCCCTCGTCCAGTTTTGGCAAAAATTAAAGTAAACATTCTTAAGAAAATGCAGGTAAATAGATGTTTAAGAAGAAATGGCAAGGGGGGTTCTAAAAGATTTCTGGAAACATGCAAAACCAAAGACAGTATGACTATTCAAGAAACCTTACCCCCCCAGCAACCCACTTTCCCTCCCAAAAGTCTGGATCTCTGCCTTTCTGCTTGGCAACAGATAGTTTTCAGACAAATCAGTTCTGAAGATCATCCATCAAAGTTTACTGATGGCAGTGGGAGGAAATTCCACATTCGCCAGACCAGACTCTTATTTCCACCTGATCTTCATCACATGTTATCCCAGCGAGTGATAAAACCAGTTCCTCCTTTCCGGGAGGGGGAGATATTTTTATTTAAGGATGTTTTTAGTACCAAAGAAAGAAAATGCTCAGAGAACAGTTCTGGATCTTTCTTTCCTAAACCTGTTTGTGATGTTGCCCAAGTGTATTTCTTCTTTCTCAAAGTTTCCCGGTAACACTAGATTTAAAAGATTCTTATTGCATCCCTATTCATCCAGACTGTGGGCATTTCTTAAGGTTTGGCGTGTCTGGATCACATTATCAGTTTCTTGCCTTACCCTTTGGACTATCCACTGTCTAAAGAGTGTTCACAAAATGTCTGGCTCATTGCAGGCTACAGTTTATTCATAGTATTCCATATTTAGATGACTTAATGTGCAAGGCACATGGGACACTAAGGACAGACCCAAGCGCATAAATGTAAGAGTTGCTTGCCCAGATCAAGACACTCAACTTTCTGATTCATCTGTGGTTCCCAGGACCCCTTTAAGTTGTTGCAGACAATACCACAGGCATGTGGTACATCAGTAGACAAGGGGGAACCAGATTGTACCCTCTTTGCGGACTAGCCATGTTAGCTTGGAATATAGCTTCACAGCACAATCTCACTTTAAAGGCATCCTGCACTCCATAGGAGCAAAATTGTGTGGCACACAAGCTGATCAGTACAAGAGCTGACATTCACAGATGGAAACTAGATCAGGGAGTCTTCCAAGATTTGATCTGTCTGTGTGGAGTTCCCCAAGTAGTCTGTTTGCCTCTTTTCTTTTCCTTTCCTTGGGCAGAAGTGTTCATGTATGCTTTCCTCCCTTTCCGCTAATATCCAGGGTACTTCTGAAGATTCAGAAGCAATTCCCCAAGATAATTGCTGTGATACCCATCTGGTCCAGGCAACAATGGGTTCTCTCTTCTTCTGGAAATGGAAAGGGGCAGGTACCTTAAGCTTCCTCACAGAGCAGGTGCACTGACACAACACCCCAACCCCAGTCAACTTCAGTTGACTGCCTGGTTGATGGGGTCTTAATTCCCTTTAGGCACCTGTTTTCTGAAGATGTGCAACAGGTACTAATGGAGGCAAGAAAACCTGCTACTAGAAAATCATATATTAACAAATGGAAACTTTTTTTATTAGTTTGTGCCAACAACTTAACCAGCACCCATTCAGAGCTAATTGCTCTCTGGTTTTAGAGCATTTGAGAGAGTTTACTATCCAATGCCTTACTTATTTCTATATCAAGATTCATTTAACAGCCATTTCAACATGTCTATCAATGGATCTGCCTCTTTCAGTGCAGTTTCATGTCAATGTTTTTGAAAAGGGTTTTACATAAGAGGCCTCCAAAAAAACAGTGCCCTCTTCTTGGGATCTTAATTTTGTGCGAGAGAAGCCAAGATTTACTCCATTTGAGCTAGCTAACCTGGTTGACTTGAGGATGTTCTTCGTGTTTCACTGTTGCAGTCATTACATTTGGGTAATCTGCTGGCAGGTTGCCCTCAGTCGGCCTGAATAACAAAGTCTTGGGTCCTGTGTCGGTTGCTGTCTCCTATTCCATGACGTCAGGTCGTCAGGGGTATAAAACATGCAGCCAATGCCATTTTAATCAGTCTTTCTTGCTGCGCGGTGCCCGAAGCAGAAGCAGTTCGCAAGTGCCGGTCGGCCGACTCCTGAAATTTTCACATTTGAGTTTCAGAACCGAAGTCTTCAACTTAAAGCTAAGTACCCCGCTGGGGAAACTTTTTCTTGCTCCTTACCGATGTCAGTAAAAGTTAATATTTGCATTACTTGTGGAAAGCAAATACCTCACAAAGATTTTCATTCATACTGTATTCCTTGTGTAGGCCCTGACCACGACGTACCTTGCTGTCGGTTTTGTGCTTTATTTAATCAGCGCACTATCCGTAGTCTGTACATTTTTGCCTCTAAATATTTCGGTTCTCAGTTTAATTATCCAGAAATGTCATCGGTTAGCCATCCGACTACCGGGATTCTGAAAAAATGCAAAGATAAAAACAGAGACAGGCTGCCGAGGTCCAAAACTGCCGACGAGGCTTCTCCTAAGCCAGTCGCCAGTTCGCCGGTACTCAGAGGCTCTTTCGCAGCCCCTGATACCCGCTACTTCTGATTCGCAGGCCTCTACTGAGACCTATGTGGAGTCCAGTATGCCGCGAGATGCTTCACCTTCGGTACCCGTGGATGTCTCTACCTTGGATGGGTCTGGAGCCGCTGTGCAGGCACCGGCTTCTGAGGGTGTATTCAGGCCTACAGACTTGCATATTAAATCGACTCCACCTACATTACTAAGGCCTAAACCTCGATCTATGTCTAAAAAACCGATGCCCACACCACATGTTCAGGCCCCTATGCTTAAAAAAACAAATTATCAAAATTGCTGAAGATTTAATTACTCTAATCAGGGGTAGTCAACCCCCCCCCCCCCACAAGAGGCCTAGGGCTGAGCTTGATTATGAATCTTCTGATCAGGATTCTGTTTCTTCTGACTCTTCTAATGACCTAGATTTGTCCATACCTACTTATGAGGATTCTGATGCAGAGGATTCCATTCCCTCTGCCTGTCCCTCCTGAAGGTTTTTACTTTTGGGAAAATTTACATACCTTAAGGGAGCATTTCCACTGGGAAAGTCAGGAATTTTCTGATTCAAAAAGAGGCTTAGGGATTTCCTCCTTCTACCTCAGCATAGGCCTTTGGCTATACATCCTGTACTAGACATTGTTGATTATGTGTTTTCGGAATCCAGTATGGCCCCAGATTCCCTGCCTCCGGCTCCTAGTAAACCTGACAGATACTACAGGGTTCCTGAGTCCCACAAGTTCCTTTTCAAAACTCCTGTTGCAGATCCAGAAACCATTTCTCAGGGGCCCAAGGGCATTAAGGCTTCTACTGCTAAAAATCCTACCCCTTCTGATAGTGACTCCAGGGTGCTGGATAGATGGGATAAGAAGGTTTATACTTCTGCAACCTTGGCAATCAGGGCTTTGAACTGCCAATTTCATATGTTAAAGTATCAACAGCATATTATGGGACTGCTTAAACAGAAAATGATGTTGATTCCTGACTGTGTGGAAAATAGATTTACAGGATTTATTGCATTCTGCTGAACAAGTTGGAAAACCTACTTTGTAATGTGGTTTTGATTCTTTAGAGGCCTCCTGCAGGGCTGCTGTTACTGGGTCTGTGCTCAGAAGGCATGCTTGGCCGAAGGAGCAATCTTTGCCTGATCATGTTAAAGTGAAATTGTTGGATGCTCCTTTAAATCAGGATCGCCTGTTTGCCAATAAGGCTGAAGAAGTTCTAAAAAAGATGGAAAATAAAGCTAAATCTATGCAAACTGTTAAAGATTTCCTACAAATGCAACCTCCAAGATTTAGTAGGCACTGGCCTACTAAGAATTGGTCTTTTCCAGCTCCTTCCAGATCCTCTTAAGCCAAACCCAGACACACCAGAAGCATCAGGTTTCAGTCCCAGGGGACTATCAGAACTAAGCAATGGGGGGGCCTCCACTTCCAAATCTGGAAATAACAAGACACCCCATATGGTAAACAGTTTCAGTGACTTTAGCAAGCACTTGCCTTTCAGCCACCACTTTGGGGGGAAAGATTGCTCTTCATGCAAAGAACTGGGAACTCATTACCCAGGACCAAATGGGTTTTAAATATAGCGTCCCAGGGATACAGATTTCATTTCGGCACATTGCCAACACCAAACGGGTGGCCAGACCAGCCCCCAAATCAGTGGGCAGAGGCTCAAAAACAAGTACTTTCCTTCTTAAACATGGGGGCTATTCAACCAGTACCAGAAGAGGAAAAGGGACAAGATTTATTTCTATTCCAGGCTTTTTCTGGTACCTAGAAAAGACAAATCATGGCATCCAATTCTGGATCTGTCTACTCTAAACACCTTTCTGGACATTCCAAAATTCAAGATGCTGACTCCTCACCAGTTACTTCCTATGCTAGGCAAAGATGCCTGGTTGACAACTCTAGATTTAAAAGAAGCATACTTGCACATCCCAATCAGGGAATCTTGCAGAAGTTACCTATGCTTTAAAGCAGGCTACTTGCATTATCAGTTCTCTGCACTGCCCTTTGGCTTGTCTACTGCACCCAGGGTATTCACAAAGTGCCTGGCTCCAGTTATTGCATTTTGCAGGCAAAGAAATATTCAAATATATCCATACCTGGATGATTGTCTAATTCAGGCAGAAAACCAGGGCATACTTCTAAATCATCTGGTGTTTGTAAAAAGGGTTCTAACTTGTCTGGGGTACACCGGAAATGAAAAGAAATCACAACTGGTACCCTCTCAACAGATTACATTCCTGGGTGCAAGCTTAAATACAACTGCCCAGATGACTCTCCTCACGCCAGAGAAGCAAATTCATTTGGTAACTTACTTCAGTGAAGTGGCCACAAAAACTCTGCTTATCTGCAAGACAAATACTGCAAGCCTTGGGGAACATGGCCTCCTGCATTCTTCTAATTCCATATGCAAGACTGCATATGAGGAAACTACAGTGGTACTTAAAAAGTCTATGGAGTTAACATTGTCACAGCCTGGAAACAATGATTTCTGTCATACCTTGCCTACGCCTGGAATTCCTATGATGGGCAGAGGCCTGCCACCAAAACAAGGGACTGCCATTCACAATACCCCCTGCCACCCAAACCCTAACTACAGATGCATCAGACTATGCATGGGGGGCTCACCTGGCAGGGAAGTGCATTCAGGGCAAATGGAACCCAAATCAAATGCACCTACATATCAATCAAAAAGAAATGTTAGCTGTACAGAATGCTCTGACAGCCTTCAAGGACTACATTCTTCCAGGACAACTAATGGTAAAGACGGACAACACCATGGTTATGTGGTACATAAACAAGCAGGGGGTACACATTCTTACCCCCTCTGCAGACTAACCATGGCATTGTAGAACACAGCCTTGAGCTACCAAGTGCACCTACAAGCTCAATTCCTGCCAGGAGAATTGAATACACTGGCAGATAGACTAAGCATAAATCTCATGGAGCCACACGAGTGGCAACTGAAACCACGGATTTTCAAAATGTTGACAAGCAAATGGGGGAGCCCAGACATAGACCTATTTGCCTCCCCCCAAAACTGCCAGTTAGACAAGTTTTGCACAAGAACTCCCCACAAATAAGCCTGGAAAGTGGATGCTCTGTCCTTCAGCTGGAATAACCTATCAGTCTACACCTTTCCCCCTCTGCCTCTTCTCTCCAAAGTTCTGCTAAAAGTCAAACGGGACAAACCAAGAATGATTTTGATAGCTCCAGACTGGCCATGCCAACACTGGTACCCACTCCTGTGCAGTGTGTCGCAAATATCTCCATGGCACCTGCCTCAGACACCTTCCTTGCTGCATAAGCAGGAGAACCAAATTCTGCACCCTCAGCTTCCAACATTGAACATTGCAGCCTGGTTAATCACTTAAATTCACCCTTATCATCCCTCAGCAAACCTGTGATGGATGTCATCTTGGAGGCGAGAAGACCTAGTACTAGAAAATCTTATGCTAACAAATGGAAAAGATTCTGTGCCTGGAACCAGTCTTTAGGGATGAGCACAGCAGCACCCAATTTACCTCAGATTTTGCAATACTTAACTGAGATGCTTCACAAGGGCCTGTCTTTTTCCTCTATTAAAATCCATGCTTCAGCTATTTCAGCTCACTGTAACACAGAATCACCCCTCTTCTCTCATCCCCTGCTCAAGCAGTATCTCAGAGGGGCAAAGAACTTGAAACCACCCAGGAGAGCTCCTACCCCTGCCTGGGATCATAACTTTGTTTTGGAGAAGCTCTCTCTTCCTCCCTTCAGGCCAGCTGCTACTGCAGACTTAAAATTTCTTTCTTGGAAAACAGCCTTCCTTTTAGCGATCACTTCTGCTAGAAGGATATCTGAATTACAGGCCCTTATGGCAGTGGAGCCTTTCATCATCATTCATGCGTACAGGGTATCTCTGAGGACCAATCCATCCTTCATGCCCAAGGTGGTTTCCAGTGTGGCTCTTAATCAGTCCATTCTTTTGCCAACCTTCTTTCCCAATCCACAGAACAAAGGGGAACGGATTCTGCATTCCTTGGATGTGCACAGACAACTTAGATTCTACTTGGACAGGACTAAATCTCGAAGAAAATCTGAACAATTGCTGGTAGCATTTGCTGCAGGGGCAGAGGGGAAGGCTGTTTCAAAACAAACCATTTCTAAATGGATAAGCAATTGCATTAATTTCTGCTATAAGCACCATGGAAAACCTATCCCCCAGGGGATCAGATCTCACTCCACCAGGGCTGCATCTACTTCTGCAGCCTTACTTAGAGGTGTTCCTACCAGGGATATTCTAGAAGCTGCTACCTGGAGTTCTGTACATACTTTCACCAAGCATTATCATTTACCAATTTTCTCTAAATCCAGAGCTGGCTTTGCCACTGTTGTCTTGCAAGGCCTTATAACTGGCCCTAATGCTGTATAAACTCCTCCTCCCAACCTTAGCTTTGGGAATCTACCCAAATGTAATGACTGCAACAGTGAAACACGAAGAACATAGTACAGTTGTGTACACTTACCATAAATGTAGATGTTAGAGTGTATTCACTGCAGTCCTGGTTACCCTCCCTCCAGCCCCCAACTTTTCTCTGGCTATATCTCTACTTTCTTTTAATATGCTTAAAAGCCTTTTTGGTGTATTTGCTTTTGGTTGGAGGTATATTTTTGGGTTTTTAATTTTATTTGCTCTCTATTAGGGGGCACCTGACATCTGGGGCAAGAAAAACTGATGTAATGGCGTTGGATGCATGTTTTATACCCCTGACGACTTGACGTCATGGAAGAAGGGACAGCAATTGACGCAGGACCCAAGACTTTGTTAATCAGGCCGACTGAGGGCAACCTGCCAGCAGATTACCCAAATGTAATGACTGCAACAGTGAATACACTCAACATCTACATTTATGGTAAGTTTACACAACTGTACTTTCTTAATATGGAAAACCGTTTAACTGATTGCTCTGACCTCTGCAAGAAGAGTAACTGAGTTGCAAGCTCTTACGGTGAGTCAGCCCCATCTCATTGTTCACAGAGAGGGCTTCTTTGATAACTAATCCTCCTTTATGCCTAAAGTGGTGCCTTGAGTTTACATTAAGCCAAACTATCCATCTCCGCATTTTCTTTTCTTGAACCTAAAAATGAAGGAGAAAGGGTACTCCATACCTTGGATATCCACAACTTGAGTACCAACTTGACAGAACTAAATCTTTCAGATCTTCAGGTTAGTCGTTCATTTTTTGTGAAGTTAAGAAGGGACAGCCTCTGTTAAAGCAGACTGTTTTCAAATAGTTGTTTCAACCTATTATCTTTTGTTATATTTGCCACAATAAAACTATTCCAGGTAGGGTCGAGGCGAACTCTACAAGGGCCTTAACTTCATCTGTACTTTTTGGAAAAGGTTGGAATCTATAAGTATTCTAGAATCAGCAACTTGGACCTTTGTACAAACTTTTACAAAGCATTGCAAGCCCGATTCCTTCTCTAGGTCTAGATAAGGCGTTGCTAGGACCATTCTGTAATGGAAAGGGAAAAGCTGATTGTCAA
The DNA here is from genome assembly GCF_019279795.1 of Protopterus annectens. Taxonomy (NCBI): domain Eukaryota; kingdom Metazoa; phylum Chordata; order Ceratodontiformes; family Protopteridae; genus Protopterus; species Protopterus annectens. Next base: position 604,986,304 of record NC_056741.1, on the reverse strand, counting down.
AGGTCTACATCCTCCTCAGATGCAGTCTTTCCTTCCTGCTACTTCAGCTGCTGCCGCTTCATTTCAGGCCAAGATACAGGGCAAAACTAAGAGTAAGGATAAGAGTTATGAGAAGGAGAGGTTGGAGAAAGAAAGAAAAATCTAAGCGGAGGTCTCAGAATCCCTCTGTTTGGGCCAGTCCAGGTGCTAAAATTTCATGGAGGTGTTCTCCCTCAGTACCCTAGACCAGGCCCTCCTCTCCTTAGCTCCAGTTTTCTCCAAAGCAGATAACTCCAAGATTGCACTCTCAAACTTTAAAAGAGAAGAGATTTTCGAGACCACCCTCTGTGGCATCTTTAGTCCCATTATCCAGAAGCTTTACCAAGCACGATGTCAGTAGAAGAATGTGAAAATTCTTAAGAGCACAAATCCAGCTTTGGGTTCTCTCTGCGCCATAGGTTCATAGGCCGATACTAGGCTATCGGCCTTAGGGGCCTATACAAGCCTAGCCATAAAAATTCCCTGTCTATTTCTTCCCACAATATTTACTTCCCATTACCCTTGAATGCACAGAGTACTGGTCCAACAAACCCTCCTCCTCTGTCTCCAGTACCACTATACTCATCAGGTCCAGTTGTCATGGATCTGACCTACTATGTTAAGCCTATTTTCGGTGGGTATCCTTATCTCTCATGACTCTGAGGCATGTGGTTTGAAAAGAATCTTGGAGCCAAAACAGCCATGCTGTGACTCTAGGGAATGGGTTGATTTTGAAGTTATCGAAGTCCTCTCCCTCTTGGGACTTTGGCCGTTGACAGCTCAGGTCTGAGTTTGGTCTCAGCACAGGGGCATCGGGGAGGAGGAAACCCCTCTCAAGTATTATTTCTGCTTCAGTGTTTGAGGCTTTTGCCTGTGCTAAGGGAAAAGAAGTTACCACCAAGCTCTGCTTTAAACCAACCTTAACAGGATTTTGCTTATTCTTCCCATTGTACAATCCATCAGGGACAGTCAGCACCACAGGGTTATGAGACAGCTCACTACATGAGTTCCCAGTCTTATTCTGACCACGCACCAGCTCAGGTCCACTGGAAACAGACATGCAAATGGAAGTATATAGACTCCTCTCCAGAGTAGTTTACAGAAGACATGGATTTGGGTAAAGGTGAAGGATCCCTCAGATCTTCCTCGGAAGACGTCACCTACAGTGAGGTTGTGGAATTGGTGAAACAATGATCCTTGGATGACCCTTCAAATGAGTGTGTTCTTGGAGGCCTTTGGTTCTGGCTCTGCTTCATCCAGGGTGGTACTATCTGTTGTGCCCCTAATTAATCTTATGGCTCAGCAGGTTTAGGAGGACCATGAAAAGTGGAGCCAGTACTGAAGAGTAGGAATTAGGCAACACCTAAAGGACAAGGAAGCATTAGTGCAAGGGGTCCACCAGTAGAAGCCATGGTGGTAGCAGTGGCCATAAAGAAGGAACTATTGGAGGAAGTTTCCGCTGTCCACCCCCTCACAAGGAGGCTAGGGGCATTGGACAGATTTGGGAAATGGATATATGCTTTAGCTCCCTTCACCCTTGGAACACGGAACTGCTTGGTTCGTTTCAGAGAGATTTAACTAAGGAGCTCTCTCCAAATCTCTCTCAGGTCACTTGCCTGCGGTTGTCCAGAAGATTGTGGACTCTTTCTCCACCTTGCAATCTATATTAATCATCGCCATGTGACTGCTGTCAAATGCAGCTGATGGCATGGTGAGAGCAGCAGACATCAGTATTACTTTACGCTGTCATGCCTAGATGTATCTTTGTGACTTCGCAGAAAGCTTGAAGATGTCTTTCATTAATGCTCCACTTGATTGATCTACACTTTTTGGGTAGAAGATAAAGGACACTAACCAGGAGTCAGCAAGATGGTAAAACCCTTTCTGCATTGGGTATTTGTTTCTCCACCACTCAGAGGACCTTGTCCAGGAACCAAGAGTGGGATGAGAGAAAGATAAGATTCACAAGGATATTAAACGACATTCCTAGGGTCAGACCTCCTCACGGCAGAGGAGGAGGTAACTCCAGTAGACATTGCCCAAGAGGTAAACTGCAAAATCAAGGCTTACTCAGTTTATTTGCCTAATAGCCTTACCAGCACCCGTGAGAGGTTGCTCGGCATCTGCACTCTGAAAGCAGTGGGGGGGAGGGGTTCACTTATCTGTGCACCCACAAGTCTGGCAAGACATAACTGATCCTTGAATGTTAAAGATAATTTCCAGTGGCTACAGAGTTCCTTTTTGTCGCTCCCAATAAAAAAGAACGTATCCAGCGTTCCACCCAGTCAGTGGGAAATGGCAACAGCAGCAGAAATTTACAAGCTGATTGAAAAGAGTGACCCAACCTTTCCCTTGAAAAGAGAGTGACCCAACCTTTCCCTGAATATCAATTAAGAGTTAGGAGTCTACTCAGGATTCTTTTGGTACCCAGGAAAAATGGGGACCTCAGACCCATTCTAGAGCTGAGTCATTTAAATCAGTTTGTAAAACGGACAAAACTCCAGATGGTCACATTATAGTCCATATTTCTTCTTCTGAGTAAGGACAGTTGAATGTGCTGCTGAATAGATCTCCAGGATCCATACTATCACATAAAGATAGAAGTGTTCAAAGAGGTTTCTCCATTTCTGGCTGGGAGCCAATCATTGGTTCAGAGCACTGCCCTTTAGTCTCAACACAGCCCCCAGGGTGTTCACAAAAAATAATGGCAGTGGTTACAGCTAGTCTCCATCTGCAGGGACTCCAAGTTTTCCCATAACTCGGTGATTGGTTCCTTAATGCTACCTCCAGGTGTCTGCTCTTACACCATCTGGACCTTGTACTCCAGCTAATGCAAAACATGGGAATTGCAATAAATTTGTCCAAGAACCACATGTAACTTTCACAACAAATAGAATAAATTGGATGCCACCTGGACTCAGTATTACAGATTGCCCCATTCCAGAGTATTCTCTCTGCTACTGGTAGCCACACAGGTACTTCGACATGCTTCATCCTCGGCAAGGTTAATTCTATGTCTGTTAGACCTAATGGCCTCCACAAGTTTACTCGTCCCCCTAGCCGGGTTTCACATGAGGGTTCTTCAGTGAACTTTTTCTTTACAACTGTCTCACAATATTCCTGTTTTACATGCTAAAATTTGCATCAGTCAAATATGCAGAGATGATAATACCTTCAACTCCAAACCATAACTGGAACCAGTGAAAAAACCTTCACCGCAACTGGTAAAATCCAAAAATCTTTATTGTACCACACACCGTTTGAGCGCTTTCTTCCCTACTGAAGGGACTTCATCAGAACAGTTTCAGTTTTACAACCCAGCCTTTTTATGTTAAGAAGCACACAATTAACCAATTAATTATACACTTACATAAAAAAATGTACAGAGACATAAAAACAAGATGCATGTAACAATATTGTGTATAACAGTTCAAAACATTACATGGCAATTACATATCAGATAAGTTAACGTTCACTATAAACACTTTAAAAATATTCACTCAGATGTCTAAAACTAGTTATGTTAGCCTAAAATATTGTTTTTACTTCAAAAGACATGCCATATTCACATTTTCATTAATGCCAGGTGTCTGGGTGGCATTCAGCCTTAACTGCCACCTTAACTCACATATATCTAAATGTATATCCAATATTCTACCCTGAGGGTCCTTAACCAACTGTTGCAGTACAGAAAACTTAAAAATGTGGTCCTTATTCTCAGATATATGCCTACTCAAGGCATTAGCCATTTTGTTGTTTCTTATATCCAATAAATGTTCCTTAAACCTGTCCTTAAATCGTCTGCAGGTTTTGCCCACATAAAAAGCAGGGCATGACTGGCATCTAGCCACATATGCCACATTCTTACTGCAACAGTTAAAGTACCCTGCAAAGTGTATATACAGTCCATTTAGCCTCAAATACTGTGGGGTCTCGCCTATATTCATACAATTCCCCATTCCACATTTAAAATTCCCCCATTTTCTGCTAGAAATAACCGCTCCATTTCCTTTTGATTCTAACAAATTTTTGAATGATCTGTTCCTCCTAAAGACAATCACAGGAGCAGATCCTACTTTTTGTGCAATACGTTGATCACATGACAAAATTTCGCAATTACGCCTAAGTATTTCGACAATTACATCTACATCCAAATTAAAAGTGGTAATAAAATTAAGCTTCCTATCAGGCTCCTCCTTTCTGACCTGATAGGCTACCTGACCTCTACTATTATTCCGATCAGGCCTGCCCAAAATGGGTTGGTAAATGCCATCCGCTCTCTTTTTAATCACCTCTTTGGCAACCACTGCCACTAATCCCCTCTTCAAAAACATTTCTGATATAAACTTCACTTCTTCCCTAAATGTGGCATCTTCACTCACCATTCTAGCAGCCCTCAGGAGCTGCCCCTTAATGATGGACTTTTTTTCTACATAAGGATGCCAACTATCAAAATTCAAATATGAATTGAAAAAAGTAGGTTTACGATAGATGCCAGAGGCAAGTTTTGCAGTTTCCTTCTCAATCTTTAAGCCCACATCAAGATATGTTATACCTTCCACACTATAATCATAGGTAAACTTTACAAATTCCACATTGGCATTAATATAGTCAAAAAAAGTTTGCAGTAACCCTATACTTCCTTTCCATACAAGAAAAATATGTCATCCAAAAAATGAGTGTAACACATAATATACTCTCTGAATCCACTCTTGAAGACATATTCTTGCTCCCAGAATGACATCACATAATTTGCAAAAATGGGGGCACAATCTGCCCCCATGGCTACACCTGTAGCCTGCTTAAAGTACTGTCCCTGAAAATTAATGTAATCATTTTTCATTACAATTTCTTTCAAAGCAAGCAACATATTAATGGTGTCCTGGTTGTATTTGCCTGTTTTTACTAACTGATGTTCCAGCCATTCGAGGCCAGTGTCATGTAATGATAGTAAACAAATTACATACATCAATGGTAACCAGTATTTTGTCTTTACATGTACAGATGCTGTTTAACTTTTCTAAAAAATGCCAAGAATCCCTACACATATAATCAAAACATTCCCAACTCTTTGCGTAAATGTGTGTCCAAAAATGTACTAATAAAGTGGGTCTTTCCCCTCTTTCCATCTACTATGGGTTTAAACTTTGGGTTAATCAATCCCTTATGAATTTTGGGGGATTGCCAAATATATTAGACACCATAGCATGGTCATTTTGTACATAATCATTCTGTTTTTCATCTAGCTGCCCTTCCAGCACCATGTCCTCCAACCTCAAATCAACAGTTCTATACATAAGATTGATGTAATTAATTGAACTTTCCTCATGTACCTCTTCCATTAATAAAGCATTCATAGCATTAGAATAATCCCCAATATCCATAATCACCAAGCCACTTCCCTTATCCGGCTTCATGACACGGATGCTGGGGTCTTTAATTATTTCCATCAGTAAATGCTGTTCTTTTTTAGTTAAAATAGTCCAAATACATTATTTTCTTTCATTAGCTGTCTTATTTCATTTTCACAAACCTTTTCATATATACCAATAAAGTTATTTGTTGGTGGATTGAATGTACTTGGCTTCCTTAAATTGCTAACTTCTTCCTGGATTTGTGTATTAGTAAACCACATTTTGCAATTTAATTTTTGTACAAATAATTTGAAGTCAATAAGTACCTGTGCCACATTATCTCTCCTACTCGGAATAAAGGTTAAACCTTTGGATAACAAATTTGCATACTCAAAGGTTAAAGGTCTACTGGAATAATTATAAATCTTAAAATCATCATTTATCTGATATGTAATTGCCATGTAATGTTTTGAACTGTTGTATACATATAATTGTTATATGCATCTTTTTTATGTCTCTGTAGTTTTTTTATGTAAGTGTTTATTATAATTAATTGGTTAATTGGGTGCTTCTTTACATAAAAGGGCTGGGTTGAAAAATTAGGAAGGTTTGTTGGCAAGCACTGTGGTGGCAGGACAGGTAGCTTTCATCCTTCTAAGTTGGGAACTGCTGATTGAGAGCCCAGTGTCCAAGTGTATTAGTTCTGGTTTAGGCACTTGGGCTTCAGGCCAGTTATTTTACATTAAGAAGGTTCGTGGTCTGCACTCTTGTGGGAGAAGAGGCTGGACTCTGCCCTTCTGAGCTGGGAATTTCTGGTTAAAGGTTTATAGTGCCTGAATATTTGAACTGTATCTTACTGAAATTGGTATACCTTGTTTGCTCTAGCATAGACTAGATCCAGGCCTGCTGAATCTAGCTTTGTTTATATGCTTGTTGTTTGTTTGCTTATTTCTTCCCTGGAAGCTAATTCCACCTAATACACAACTTCTCAGCGCTTCTGTGGATCACTAGTGATATCTGCATTGCTTACTGTACTTATTTCCTTGTTTCACTTGAAAGAAAGTCACTGTTTGTCGTTTTTGCATTTAGTTACTTGTAACACATTGCACTCAAGTTACCTGGCACTTGCTCACTAAAGCAATTATATAAGTCAGCACTAAAAATTAAAAGCACTACACCCTCACTCCCCACTGGCCCTTGTTTTCAATTAAGGATTTCCCAATATTATTCTAGCATGTCCAAAGGTCAGTTGTCAATCTCCTCTCCGGTCCAGCTGGTGAATCTGGGAATCTTGAGGCAATGTTATAACTGCCTCATGTACACAGACAACCCTCTCCTCCTCCCACATAACACAAATACTTGAGAGATGCAGCTATTTAGCCAAACTGGAGGCTGAGCTCTCTCAACTCAGGACTGGCAAGACCAGACAGGAGGAGAAGGCAACTACACACACCACAAAACCAGCCTCACATAATGCTACCATTCCACTGAATCAAACACATAAACACACAAAGACATACTCGAGGCTCTGAGTAAAATTTACCTAAACAGCAGAGGCCTCCAAAGCAGACACCCAAACAACTGCTACCTCAAGACACCCCACAAGCAACACATAAACCACAAAAGCAGTGTGCAAAGCAGTCACAGCCCTTAAGGCCAAATACAACACCAAACATACTTGTCATAGGTGACTCCATAGTCAGACACACTGACGTCCCACTCACCAGGCTGAACAAGGAGAGGGTCACAGTAAGCTGCCTATCTGGCGCTAGAATCCGCCACATAACACAAGCACTCGGGTCACTCCACGGCAAGTACAAATATGACACAGTCATTGTCCATGCTGGTGTGAACGACCTGAGACGTACCTCCCGGGACTACATGAAAAGAGACATAGAGGAGCTCTCTGATTATGTAGCCCAGGCAGGTATGACCCTAACCCTGAGCAGTATCCTTCCTTCACCAAGAATGATGCCACAATATAGAGACAAGATGATCAGCTTTAACAATTGGCTTAATGTCTGGTGTCATTCAAAGGGGGATCCAGTGTCTGTCTGCCTGGGATGACATGCTTGACAAGCCACGCTGCTTCACAAGGGACGGCTTGCACCTGTCACCCCTGGGATTCCGGATATTGGCTAAGGCTCTTGCCACCCCCTTAGTGCCGTTTTAGGCAAGGCTCAAATTCTAAACCTACCACCCTAGAAAACAAAAATGGGAAGAAACTGAGGGTAATGCTGCTCAATGCCAGAAGTCTAAATCTCAAAATGCACGCACTCGAGGCCCTTCTCAGTATGGAGAACATCGATGTCTGTGCTGTAACTGAAACCTGGTTCAAGGCTCCTGAGAGCACCCCGGCACTATTAGGTTTTACCTCATATCATGCGTTCCGGCCCCAGAACCCGGACCACACCACAAAAGGAGGGGGTGTATCCATATTCATAAAGGATGCCCACACCTCCAGGTTGGTGGCAACGCACGAAGCTTCGGAAACCATCTAGGTGCAACTAACCATAGGCAAAACTGCTCTACAAATTGTAGCATGCTACAGGCCACCCTCTCAAACTCAGGAACCCCACACAGCCTTCCTGAAGACACTGGAGGGTATAAATGTATCTCCAAACACCATCATATTGGGTGACTTCAACTACCCGAATATAGACTGGGAACATTACTCAAGCCCTAACTTTCTAGCCCAACGGTTCCTGGAGTTCATAAATTCAAATGCCATGGAACAGCTAGTCACTGTTCCCGAGAGGAGAAAATATACTAGATCTCATTGTCACAAACATGGGGACAAAATGCTCCACACCGAAGTATATCCCTCATTGGTGAGATCTGATCATAAACTAATCTCACTGGAAATCCACATCCCGCCCCACCCCAAACAAAAGACCATAGTGAAGAACTTCTCTAAAGCAAACTTCACACTACTCAAGACTGGTGTGGTATCCTTCAAGGCCCCTGAGCCAGTGGAAACCACAACCCAAGCTGCGGAAGCCCTTACAAATGCCTTCTATGAACACCTCCAGGACTGCATGGATCAGGCAATCCCAAATAAAACCAAGACTCTTTCCACAAAGGGCAAGCGTCCAGTCTGGTGGACCCCAGCCATTAACAAACTTTACAATAAGAGGAGAAAGCTATTACATGATAGAACAAAATCCATAAAAGGGAAGTCACCCCTGATCATTATTAGTAAAAAAATACGAGCACTCATAAAATCAACTAAGGCCAATTTTGAGAGAAAAATTGCCATGGATTCAAAGGACAATCATAAGGCCTTTTTCAGCTATGTTAGGAACCTGGGTGGAAACTCCCAGATATGCTCAGAATTAGTCCAAAATGATACAAAAATCACTGAACCCACAGACATTGCCAACATACTGGCAGACAGGTTCAGTGCAAACTTCACCCCCCTCACCCCCCCTAAAGGAGAGATAACTATCCCAGCCGAGTGTATCCTCCCGGACATCTCAAATGCGCAGGTGAAAGCTGCTCTCTCTAAAGCTAAAAACACAGCATCAATGGGACCGGATGGTGTCCCCGGCTGTGTGCTACGAGCTAAATGAGGAATTAAACCCGCACATAAGGCAGCTGTTTAATCTCAGCCTTACCACAGGATACGTGCCCAAGGAGTGGCGTACGGCAACTGTGGTCCCACTCCACAAAGGCGGCACCTCTATGGACCCTGGTAATTACCGCCCCATAAACTTAACAAGTCTAGTCTGCAAAGCTATGGAGAGGATCATAATGGAGCTCATAAACAAAGATATAGGGGACTTGCAGACATTGGACCCGACCCAGTTTGGCTTTGTCAAGGGAAGATCATGCCTTTTGAACTTGGTCGACTTCTTCGAAACAGTCACCAAGGGACATCTGCAGCAATTGGAGAGACCCCAAAAGTTCCTCACCAAAAGGATAAAGGGACTCCAAAATCTGTCATAATGCTGCCAGATTGAAGAAACTCCAGCTCTATTCAGTCGCATACCGTCTGCTCAGAGGTGACATGTGCCTGACATACAAGGCCATGTCCAACCCGGAATTAATGGACATGCTCCACCTCAAAAAATCCAAATCCACCAAAACCACTAGAGCAAGCGACTTAAACCTTAGCACGGATATAAATAGGACGTGCTGGAGGGATAGATTTATCACTCAGACACTCCCTATGCTGTGGAACAAAATCCCGGTCCATGTGAGGCAGAGCACCTCGCTGACTCTGTTCAAGAGAAATCTAGACCTGTGGATGGGAGATCGTAGGTTTACCCCGGGAATCATCTCTGTGTCACTGCTGGACAGAGGCACAACAAACTAATGGGCACAGTATTTTTTCATATAAGGGGTGGCGTAAGCCACAAAAATTTGGGCTAGGCTTATAAATGCCTTAGGGCAGATAGCCTAGTATAAACCTATGAAACTGTTCTGATGAAGTCCTTTCAGTAGGGGAGAAAGCGCTCAACCGGTGTGTGGTACAATAAAGCTTTTTGGATTTTACCAGTTGCTGTGAAGGTTTTTTCACTGGTTCCAAATATGCAGAGATCCCATCAGCTTCTAGATAACATGTCAGTCAGTGATGGAAGGTTTGACCCTTCCATTTTTTATACACCATCTGCTGTCGTAACCACTGATACCGCCCTTCTAGGGTGGGGAAGGCATTTTGAAGGGAGATTGGTCTAAGGATGTTCGTGTTTCACTGTTGCAGTCATTACACTAGGGTTATCCTGCTGGCAGGCTACGCGCAGTCGGCCTGGATTCCAAAGTCCTGGTCCGGCGTTGGTTGCTGTCACCTCTTCCCTGACGTTAGTGCGCCAGGGGTATAAAAGATGCAGCCAATGCCATTTTCTCCAGTCTTTCTTGCCGCGCGGTGCCCGAAGCAAAAGCAGTTCGCAAGTGCCGGTCGGCCGACTCCTGAGATTTTCAAAATCGAATTTCAGATCCGAAGTCTTCAATAAAGCGAAGTACCCTGTTGGGGAAACTTTTTTCTTGCTCCAGACCGATGTCAGAAAAAGTTAACAATTGTATTTCTTGTGGGAAGCAAATACCTCATAAGGATTTTCACTCTTACTGTATTCCTTGCCTAGGCCCTGACCACGACATTGCTAGTTGTCGGTTTTGTGCTAGATTTAACCAACATACTATTAAGCGTCGGTACGATTATGCTTTTCATTATTTTGGCAGAAGGTTTAACTATATAATGCCATCGGAACAACCGACCGGAATTCATAAAAAAACGCAAGGATAAACACAAGGACAAGCATCCGAGGTCCAAAACCAACGACGAAGCCACTTCTAGGCAAGTCGCCGGTTCGCCGGTGCTCAGTGAGGTGCTTTCGCAGCCCCTGACTCCCACTACCTCAGAGCCACAGGCCGACTCCCACGTGGAGACAGCAAGGCCTCTGGATACTCAAGGTATTGGCCCTTCAGAAATTAATCCCTCAGATGGGTCCGGAGCCACTGAGCAGGCATCGGCTTCTGAGGGTGTCTTCAGACCTACACAACTTTATATAAAGCCTACTTCAGCATCCAAGACAAAGTCTAAAACAGTTTTAAAGACAAGGAAACCAGTACAGCATTCTCCAGGACAGACTTCTATGCCTAAGAAACAGATGCTCAAAATGGCCGAAGACCTAATTACTTTGATCAGGGGTTCCCATCCCCCTCCTGATAAGAGGCCTAGGCAAGACGCTGAATATGATTCCTCTGATCAGGTTTCCATTTCCTCTGATTCCTTTTCTGATCAGGGATATTCTGTTCCTCCCTATGAGGATTCTGATGCTGAAGAATTCTATTCCTTCAGCTTCTCCTGAGGACTATTCATTTGGGGAAGCCCTGTATACCATGAGGGAGCATTTCCACTGGGAGAGCGAGGATTATTCCTATTCTAAGAAAAGACTTAGAGACTTTATTTTTCTTCCTCAGCACAGACCTCTTGCAATTCCCCCTGTTCTAGACATAGTAGATGATGTTTTTTCAGACTCCAGCCTGTCTCCAGACTCTCTACCTCCTGCCCCTGTTAAGCCGGACAGATACTACAGGGTTCCAGACTCCCATAAATTTCTTTACAAAAACCCTGCTGCTGACCCTGAAACTATCTCACAGGGTCCCAAAGGGGTCAGGGCTGCTTCTGCTAAAAACCCTGTCCCCTCAGAGATTCTAGGGCTTTGGACAGATGGGGGAAAAGAGTTTACACTTCTGCTGCCTTGGCCGTAAGGGCTTTAAATTGTCAATTTCATATGCTCAAATATCAGCGATACTTCATGTCTTTGTTAAAACAAAAAATGTTGACAAATTCTGAATGTTCTGAAAACAAAGATTTGCAGGATTTATTGCATGCAGCTGAACAAGTGGGAAAACATACTTTGCAATGTGGCTATGATTCACTAGAGGCCTCGTGCAGTGCCGCTGTTACAGGTTCTGTTATTAGAAGGCATGCTTGGTTAAAGGAACAGAATCTGCCTGATCATGTTAAAGCAAAATTATTGGATGCTCCATTATAGCATGATACTTTGGTGTTAAAGCAGAAGAGGTGTTGAAGAAAATGGAGGATGTAATGGGATCCTATCTCGCCTACATTCATAACTGATGGGTTCGGAGCCGATCCCTCGGCTCCGACTCGGCCACTATATAGTAGAATGAAGTCTCTAATTGGCTGGGCTACCCCTTATCCCAGAATGCACCACGCCTGCTTCCCCAGATCTCGTTTGCCGCTTTTCAAGCTAGACGTGGTCTCGACTTGGCTGGAGCTAAGTAGTTTTTTGGTTACTTTTTGGTCTTTTGACCTAGGGGTTTCTTCATAAATTTAACAAACAGCTGTTTTAACAGCTTTACGTATGTGTGTAAACTTTTTTGGTGTGATTGGTATTTTTTTCTATTTATCGGGCAAGGCCCGTTTAAGTTAGAGGGCCCTTGCCCTTATTTGTGTGTGCTGAAATTGTCTTACTGTACATTCTCTTTTTTATCGGGTTAAGCCCGTTTAAGTTAGAGGGCTTCTGCCTGTTTTTGTGTGCTGTATCTCGGGCCAGTTCCGTTTAAGTAAAAGGGCTCGTGCCCTACTTAAGGTTGTTTTTTTTTTTTTCCGTTGTGGTAAAACAGTGGTGTGACAGGATGTCGAAAGTGTCAGAAGTCTGGTTTTAAAAAGTGCACTAAGTGTAACTACGAAATGTCCAATGTTAAGTTGTCAATCTCGCCTCCATTCTTGCTTGATGGGTTCGGAGCCGATCCCTCGGCTCCGACTCGGCACTTGCTAAGCTCGAGAGTCACTTTTACCAGCTCGAGGCAGCCCCATATCCCATGATGCAAGGCGGTAAGTACCCAGATCTCGTTTGCCGCTTCGCTTATGAGGTCCTCCTTTTACCAGCTCCTGGTAAGTAATTCACTTTATTGATATTTAAGCCCCTTTTTGTTAAAAAAACCTTTTATTGTTTATTATAAGTTAATTTTTTAGATTTCCTGACAGAAAATCCCTGTCTCTGTTAATTTTTTTTAGTCAAACTTTACCCATCCCATCCCCTCCCTGATAGGGTGTGTGTGTGTTTGTTTTTAGGAATACCTTTTTGGTATTTTCTTTAATTTAAATTTTTGACTGGTGTGTGGGTGTGTTTTGTAGCACCATGTCAAAGGAGAGGGTCTCAGGTTTTAAGAAGTGTGACTCGTGCTGTCAGAAGATGTCTCTGACAGACGGTCACACTTCTTGCCTGTATTGCCTGGGGCCTCTTCACCTGCAGGACTCCTGTGCTATTTGTCATTCCTTCAGCCAGAGAGTCCTGCAGGAAAGACGCAACAAGCTGATACTTAGGGGCCTTCTTAAGCCAGAGGGCTCTCCGGCTAAGTCGGCTCCATCAAAATCAGCTAAATCTTCCAAGGCCCAGGCTTCTGTGTCTAAGCCTGCGGCCTCGGCTCCGACTTCGTTCAGTCGAGATCGGCTCCGGCTGGAGCCGATTCTGGCTTAACAAAGCCTTCGGCACCGATGGCTATCGGTGCCGAATCTGCATCGACCACTTCGGTGTCGGCTCCGATCGGTTCCGACCACCATGTGGCACAGGCATCGGTGTCGGCTCCGACACCGTTACTTTGGTGGCTGTATCGGCTCCGGCTGGAGCCGATACATCGAGGCTTCCTGTCGGCTCCGACAAGTCTTCGGCTCCGACAGGATCTATAGTATCGGTTCTGATGGCTCATTCCAGGAAGAGGTCGAGGTCTCCTTCCTTGGAGCCGATACTTTCGGCTCCGGCTTCACCTCTTCTTTCGGAACGTAGCCATCGGAGCCGATCTTCAAGGTCATCCAGACTGTCAGATCATGACCTAGAGAGAGTGGTCAGTAGATTACTTAAGTCACAGGTACTGGCCCAAATGTTACATAGTCTGTCTCAACAGACGACTGTTGGTCCACACCCCGTTACAGTTCCTCCTTCAACTCTACCCCAGAGCTTGGAGTTGGAGTCTTCGGGAATGGTTACTGCTACGGCTGGAGGACGGATACCCCTTCTGTTCCTTCAGCCTCTACTCTTATCTCCTCTTGAGACCTTCCTTAGAGGGATTCGGTGGTCGGGCTTCCATGGTCTCCTCCGAGGGGTGAGTGGCATCGGACCCTTGTCCGAACCCGCTCTTCCCTTGGAGCCTCGGCCTTGGTGAGCTCGGCTCCGACATCTGCCTTGGAGACTTCCCTTCGGTGGTCCCTGGGTTCCTAGCTCTTGAACGGGTTCTCTCGGACCTGCCTGGGAGGGAGCATTCGAGGTGATGAAGAGTGTGCTGGCCACTGGTATCAGTCAGCAGTCTGTTCCCGTAGCTCCTCCCTCTATAGTACCTGTTGACATCTCTGCCACTTCTCTTGCTACAGGACCCAGAGATCCTCCGCCTCAGGTTTCCCCATTGGGAATTTCCCGCTCTTCCGAGGATTCTCCTGATGTTTCGGGAGATCCTCCTAGGAAGAGGACTTGTAAGAGGAAACATGTAGACTCCCCTGAGTCTGTCACTTCGGATACTGACTTTGATGAGTCAGAGGGATCCCCTAGATCCCCTCTGAGGATGTCTCCTTCTCAGACATCCTAGAACTCCTTAGACAGAGGGAAACTGGCCCACCAACAATCCCTCTGAGGATGAGTCAGTGTACCTAGAGGCGTTTGGATCTCGGCCCTCCACCTCCTGGGTGTCTCCGCCTTTCGACCCCCTTATGCAGGTTATTGCACGAAAGGCGTGGGCAGCTCCTGATTCTGTAGAGCCAGTCCCTAGGAGGCCTTCAAAATTTATCACTGCCCGTGTGACAAGCAATTCCTCACTAAGGGTGTCCCGCTGATGCCATGGTGGTGGCTGCGGCCACCAAAAGGAACTTGCAGATCCTTCCGTGCCGTCCATCCTCCTAATAAGGACTCTAGGACCATGGATAGGTGCGGTAAGCGGATGTTTTCCTCAGCGACCTTTGCTGTCGTTCGCTGAATTACCTATGTCACTTCACCAGACTCCAGAGGGATATCCTTAAGGAGCTGGGTGAAGTAGTTCAGGATCCTACAGCTGCAGGGGCTCAAGAAAAATTGCTTCGCAGCTAGGAACCCTCAATTCCATTGCAAACTCCTCCATGCGGCTAATATCTTATGCTGCGGATGGAGCGAGTAGAGCCGCAGGTACAGGTGTGGCTCTTAGGCGCCAAGCCTGGATGCGGCTATGTGATTTTGCGGATCCCTTTAAGGCGTCCTTCACAAATTCTCCCTTTGATGGGTCAGCTTTGTTTGGCCCTCAGGTGAAGGAAACCTTGACCAGGTGCGAACAGGACGGCAAGACTCTTTCTGCTGTTGGAGTCCGTTTTTCCACCCCTTCTAGACCTTATCCCAAAGGACAGAAAGGTGGGAAAATGTGGTTCCGTAAATCCCAAGGAGTCACGCCGGATTCACGTGGTCAGTTTACCCCTAGAGGCAGAGGGCTAACACCACCACAGGCCGCTCTAGAGGCAGAGGGGGTCCGAAAAACCAGGGAAACAGAGATCCTCTCTCTGACAAGCCCTTTCAGCATCCCTGAGATGTTGCCCGGCTGTCCCTCCTTGGAGGCAGTCGGGGGAAGATTATCACTGTACCCAGAAGCCTGGCATTCCCTCACTCAAGACAGATGGGTAAAGTCGATCATATCCAAGGGTTACATAATTCCTTTCGAGGAAAGTCCCTTCCCCTCAAATTCCCTTCCAGATGTACCACCCGGTCTAAGGGAAATTGCAGAGTTAGAAATCTCAAAACTACTGCTAAAAAGTGTCATTCCGCCAATTACAATAGACCATTCAGAGCCGGAATCTACTCAAGGTTCCTTTTGGTCCCCAAAAAGACGGGAGACTGGAGACCAATATTGGATCTCAGCAGACTCAACAAGTCTGTCAGGAAGACAAGATTCCGAATGGTCACTCTTCAGTTAATTCTGCCCTTCTTACAGAAGGACAACTGGATGTGCTCAATAGATCTTCAGGATGCGTACTATCACATCAAAATTCACAGACGCTCCAGGAGATTTCTCCGCTTTCGGCTGGGGTCCAGTCATTTCCAGTTCAGAGCCCTGCCCTTTGGTCTCACTACAGCCCCCAGAGTGTTCACCAAATGCATGGCAGTGGTCACGGCTCACCTGAGACGTCAAGGATTCCAGGTGTTTCCGTATCTCGACGACTGGCTCCTGTCAGCCACCACCAGGCATCAGCTTATACAAGCCAGGGATTACACAATAAACCTTTGTTCTCATTTGGGCATCTCAATCAACTTGGAAAAGTCATCCTTATCGCCCTGCCAGTCTATTACCTTCATAGGCGCAAACTTAAACACTGTTCGGATGTCAGCTACCCTTACAGATCAAAGAGTTTCAGACATTCAGAGTCATGTCAGGATCATTCTGGCCAACAAGAAAGTACAGGCCAGAATGGTTCTAAAGGTATTAGGTCTCATGGCTGCGGCCATTACTCTTCTTCCCTGGCTCGATTCTACATGCGCCTTCTTCAGTGGATGCTGTTCACACAATGGTCATACCAGCAACTTCCAATCGTCACCAGATTCTGGTGACACAGACATGCAAAGAGCATCTTGCTTGGTGGATCACATCTCCTCAGGTTCACCAAGGCAGGTACTTTGTACCCCATCCCCGATGGCCACTGTCACCACGGATGCCTCCCTGATCGGGTGGGGGTCATTATCAGGGCAGGATGGTTCATGGGGCGTGGCAGCCGTTCGAGTACCATCTGCACATAAATGTCCTGGAGATGAGAGCAGTGCTTTTAACGTTGCAAGCCCTCAACGACTTTCTTCCCGTAGGGACAATTGCAGTCCACACAGACAACATGTCTGTAGTTTGGTATATCAACAAACAGGGCGGAACCAAGTCCTACCCCTTGTGTCGAAGCGCTCAGACTATGGCAATGGGCGATCTCCTCTCATCGGTTTCTGGTAGCAACGCATATCCCTGGGAAAACCAACATTGTTGCGGACAGATTGAGCAGAGCTATTCTCATGCCTCACGAGTGGTCTCTCAAGCAATCTATAGCAGAAGAGATTTTTCTGGAATGGGGTCGTCCATGTTGCGATCTTTTTGCTACTCCCCAAAACAGCAAATGTCCAGACTTCTTCAGCCTCTTCCCTCTATCAGGCCATCCCCCCAGAGACGCTCTGACCCAGGATTGGCCCCAGGGACTTCTTTATGCCTTCCCTCCATTTCCTCTGATCCCTCAGGTGATCCAGAAAGCTACCGTTTTGAGAGCCAAATTGATTCTCATTGCCCCTTACTGGCCTCGACAAGTTTGGTTCCCGTTCCTCCATCATCACCTTTTGGTGCAGCTGTGGCATCTGGACCCAGTGCCAGATCTTCTGATTCACCAATCGGGTCAGCTGCACCGGTCAATCCCTTCTCTCAACCTCACAGCATGGTTGCTCCACTTCCTTCCTTAGCCAGGCTTCCTTTGATCTCTAACCCAGTTAGAGACATCATAGTAACCGCTAAAATCCTCTACCAGGAGGATTTATACAAGCAAATGGAAACGTTTCTCTTATTGGGCTAAGGCCCAGAATATTGATCCTTTTACTGCCCCTGTTCAGGCAGTCCTGGACTTCTTAGCAGAGATTTTTCATGCAGGCTCCTCTTCTTCCACAGTCAGAGTTCAATTGGCTGCTATTTCCAATTTTCATGTCGGGATAGCAGATCATAATATTATGTCCCATAGGCTCTGCAGGGCCTTCTTGAAAGGAATTTTCCTACTAAAGCCTCCAATCAGGAATCCTCCTCCTCAGTGGGATCTAAATTTAGTGCTGACATCTTTGATTCTTCCCCCCTTCGAGCCAGCTGCTTCTTGTTCCCTGAAATATCTTTCTTGGAAAACTTTATTCCTAGTGGCTATTACATCGGCCAGGAGGGTGTCTGAACTTCATGCTCTTTCGGTTCGACCCCTATTTGGTTTTCACAAAGACAGAGTATCTTTGAGAACTAACCCAACCTTTTTACCTAAGGTCGCTTCAAAGAACAATTTGAATCAATCCATTGATCTCCGTGTATTTTTCCCTAACTATTCAGATAGAGCTGAACAAAAGCTACATTATCTTGATGTCCACCGGCAACTTAGATATTATTTGGACAGAACAAAAATTTAGAAAATCTGATCAACTTTTGTTTCCTATGCGGATAATAAAAAGGCCTTCCTGTTTCTAAAGTGACTTTGTCTAGATGGCTTTCTTCGGTCATCTCTGAAATTTATCTGCTCAGGGGAAAACGGCTGTGCTCAAAACCTAAAGCACATTCAACTAGGAGCTTAGCTACTTCTACAGCTTTTCAAGCTAGACTTCCTTTAGACACTATTTGTGCAGCGGCCACTTGGGCCACTCCTCACACTTTTGTTTCCCATTACAAATTGGACTTGGCCTCCAGGGACAGAGCCAGTTTTGGCTCTACAGTCCTCAAGAGTTTGTTCCATTGAGCCACCCAGGATAGAGGTGCTAGGGACGCGGTCCCATCAAGCAAGAATGAAGGCGAGATTGACAACTTAACATTAAGAAGTTATGTAGCTACCATAACGTTCCATGTTAGTTGTCTTCTCGCGCCTTCTTTCTTGCGACCCTCCCTCCTTCCCCCTGGCCTGGACAGACCTTGTTATAAGAAACTGTTATGCTGAAGACCATTCAGACCTGGTCCTTCTTCCATCTGTAAGTTTTCTTTCTTCCTTTGGGAAGTATTTTATGCTTGGTGCTATTGCCCTTTGTCATCAAACGAGATCTGGGTACTTACCGCCTTGCATCATGGGATATGGGGCTGCCTCGACCTGGTAAAAGTGACTCTCGAGCTTAGCAAGTGCCGAGTCGGAGCTGAGGGATCGGCTCCGAACCCATCAAGCAAGAAAGAAGGCGAGAGAAGACAACTAACATGGAACGTTATGGTAGGTACATAACTTCTTATTTGTGTATATTGTTTAGGACCGAAACATTTACAGGAAGTATGTAGTGTTTCTCATGCTTTTTCCTCTAGGGTCCTTCAAGAATGTAAAAATAAGTTGATACTTAAGGGCCTTATTAAGCCCTCCTTTGAGGAAGCTTTGGCTTCTCCTTCCTCTCCAGCTTCTAAAAAGAAAAGGTCGTCTGCTCCGACCAGTCCGTCGGAACCGACTTCCAAGAAGCATAGGTCGACCTCTTCTTCCTTGGCTCCAATGGCTTCGGAGCCTCGGGTGAAAGGGTCTGCCTCGATACCTCTTTCCTCGGCTCCATTGGTGTCGGAGCCGCAGGTTGGGGGATCGAGAGGCAAATCATCTGCTTCGGCTCCTTTGGTCTCGGAGCCGTTGGAGGTGTGCAGCTCAGACTCTCCCCCTCGGCCCCGAAGTCTCCTTCGGCGCCGATACTTACACATATGGTTCCGGATCTGGTGCCGATAGTGTTGGAGCCGTTTCGGAGCCGGTCCCCTGGTCTGCTCGGGCCGAGAGAAGTCGTCTCGGCCCCCATCCATTTCCTCTAAATCCTCCAGGTTGTCTGACTCGGATTTGGACAGAGTTATCCAGAGGCTTTTCCAGTCCCCGGTTTTTGCAAAAATGGTCTCTGCTCCAGCCCACTCGGCTCCGGAGCCGGTCACCACTTCGACACATCCAATTCCTCCTCCAACCTCCTCGGAACCGTTGGAGTCGGTGATGGTGGAGCGGAGCAGAGTCATCCATTCGGAACCGAGACTCCCTCGGAGCCTCTCTGTTCCGACCATCATTCCTACCCTTCCTCGGCGTCAGGGTTTGGTACCGGGACTTCCTCGGTCGGGGCCGAGGGGAACACTTTGGAACTGGTAGCTTCGGTGCCTAGTCTCCCCCTCGGAGCATCGGCCGCAGGGATTCCTGGTACCGTCGTGGTCTCTCAGCCGGTGTCCTCCGTAGAGTCTGGAGGTCCTGCTTTTGAGGCCATGTGGAGTGCGCTGGCCATGTTTTTGCCGGCTCAGCAACTCTGTACCTCACCGTCCCTAGACTTGGGAACTGGTGCTTCTGGTGTGCTTCATTCCCACGACAGTGGGGCCCCAAGGCCTGAGGATACCCCCTTGGGGGGTTCCCTTCTCCCGGGAGATCCTTCTGATTCCGCTTCAGATAAACCTCCAAGGAAAAAATTGTGCAAGAGGAAGCACATTGACTCCCAGGATGAGTCTATCACATCAGATACTGACCTCGATGATGCGGAGGGGTCCCCAAATTCGTCCTCGGATGACGTCTCATTCTCAGATACCCTCGAGATCCTGAGACAGAGGCGATTGTCAGTCCAAAACCCCTTCCGCAGAGGAGTCAGTCTTCCTCAAGGCTTTTGGGGCCCAGCCCTCCTTCTCCTGGGTGTCTCCCTTCGATGAATTGCTAGATTTAGTTTCTCGAAGGGTGTGGGAACACCCTGACTCTGTGGAACCGGTGCCCGCCAGGCCTAACAAGTTCCTCTCAGCCCCTCCTCAAAAGGAATTTTTGACCAAAAGAGTTGCAGTAGATGCGATGGTGGTGGCATCTGCCACTCAGCAGGACGTGGCAGAGGCTTCAATGTCTATTCACCACTTTTTTACCCATATGTGCCACAGTTTTTCATTGGTTTCCCTGTTTTTTGTCTTTTTGAATCTTTTTTTCTTTTTTGAGTTTTGATTTGTAATAGCTGGATATGCTCCTTATTATATATTTTATTTGGCTTTATGCCTACAGTGTGTATGCTTCTTAAGATCCCTAAAAAATTTGGATCATTTCAAGAGAGGTTTTAAACATGTTTTGTGAAATGATAGACAAGGAACATGATATATTAAGAGAGTTGGCACAGTGTCCCTATAACAGAGACGCCATTATGAAAAGAGCACCTTATTCTCTAATAATGTGCCAAAACTTGATGTGATGTTACTAAGAGATTTTTTGTCTTATTTCTCTCCCCCCCTTTTTTCTTAGAACAATATGCATGGTATCAGGTATAGATATTTTATAATCATAACCACATTTATGTTTATATCTATGTTTATATAGTAGAGGCTTTGAAGTATAATCGTTAGACGCCAGGGACGATGCTTTTAAGCTCATGTTTATGTTTATGTTTATTTCACAGCAAATTGAATAGTTTGCATTTTTGCAGCCTGGACACTTAATTTAGACAATAGTCTTTATGATGATTTTAATACTGTTCTTACTATGCACAAATGATTTAGCAAGATGCTCCATCATGTCGCACTATGCTTCTCTTATTGTCTAAGTATTATTTTTGTATTATTCTCGTGAATGGCTTGCCGTTTGTTGTGCCATCGAGAGTAGATTTCCGCTGGCTGTTATTTGCTATGCAAACTAGATATGAAGGTTTTGCAACTTTTTACGCCAGGGACAAGAATGAAGTTTAACTATAATTCAATCTAATAATTTTTACAATGTTGTTATAAATGGTTAAAATGGTATGTATTCATACATCACTTGTTATACAACGTTTGAATAACTATTGTTAGACATACTGTTTTATGCTTTTTTAACATATGGTTGCAGATGGTTTAGCTTTTTATAAAAGCAAAAAACATTTCGTGCATTAGGAGTTTTAGAGTTTAAAATCTTGCAAGTGCTTTTAATTGTAACCCTGGATACCACATTAATTGATTAATTGCCTATTTGAGTTAACAATCCCGCCAAAATGATTTTATTATGTATAAATAAGCATTAACTGTATCTGAAACTTGATTATCTGAGGAAGCATAGCTTGGCTATGCGAAAGCGCTTATTCACTGTCTTTTATCACATTAAATACTTTATATTTTTGTTATAAACGGAGGTTCTTTTTTCGTGGTGACTCCTTCTGGTTCCTGATTTTGATTACCTGGATTTACTTGTCGGAAGGCGTCTGAGTACCAGTAACAGTTCCATCATACAGTCTATTCACCCTCCTAATAAGGATTCCAGGAGCATGGATAGGTACGGGAAGCGTACCCTTTCTTCAGCGGCCTTTACCCTGCAGTCGCTGAATTATCTTTGTCATTTTACCAGGCTCCAAAGGGACCTCCTCAAAGAGTTAGGTGAGTCTCTTATGGGTAATCTTCCTGAGGCGTTAACCCAAACTGTTGGCGCCCAGATGACTATCCTATCTTCGATAGTCAACTCGTCCATGAGGCTCATCTCATATGCGGCCGAAGGGGCGAGTAAAGCAGTGGGAACAGGCGTGGCTCTTAGAAGACACGCCTGGTTACAGTTGTGTCCCTTTGCGGAGGCCTTTAAGTCTTCCTTCACCGACGCCCCCTTTGATGGGTCCTCCCTGTTTGGACCCAAGGTGAAGGACACTGACTCGATGCGAGCAGGAGGGCAAGACCTTGACTGCCGTGGGGGCCCGTTTCTCCGCTCCCTCTAGACCGTACCCCAAAGCCCAGAGAGGAGGGAAAATGTGGTTCAAAAAATCTCAAAGGTCTTTCCCTACTCCACCGAGTGATCCCCCCCTCTAGAGGCAGGGGTGGGGAATTCAGGAAGACGCCGCCCCAGAGGCGGCAGAGGTCCCCGTAACTCTGGAGACCGCGATTCATTTTGTGGTCCATCCTACGCTCACCGTCCCTGAGACGTAGCCCGACTGCGCATCTCCGGAGCCAGTCGGGGGTCGCTTTGCGGAACACCCACAGGCTTGGGAATCTATCACCAAGGATCAGTGGGTGCTCCGAACCATAACCGGAGGCTATCTCATCCCTTTCATAAAGCCCCCTCTTCCTATCAGGAAGATCCCGGATGTGCCACTCAGTCAGCGGGATCAAGCAGTGGTCGAGGTCTCAAAGCTGCTAAGAAAAGGAGTCATCCAGCCTGTCCCTGCCGACCAGATCGGATCAGGAACTTACTCAAGACTATTTTTGGTGCCAAAAA
This sequence comes from Protopterus annectens, assembly GCF_019279795.1. NCBI lineage: Eukaryota > Metazoa > Chordata > Ceratodontiformes > Protopteridae > Protopterus > Protopterus annectens. The sequence continues at coordinate 604,963,627 of NC_056741.1, read as the reverse complement.
AGACAGGGGACTTAAGGCTCAATGTTAAGTTGTCTATCTCGCCTTCATTCTTGCTGGATGGGTTCGGAGCCGACCTCGGCTCCGACTCGGCCACTCTAAAGCTCGAGAGTTGGTTCCACCGGCTCGAGGCTCCCCTTATATCCCACAATGCTAGGCGATAGTTACCTCAGATCTCGTTTGCCGCTACAGCTTCGAGGTTGGTTATTCTACCGGTTCCTGGTGAGTTTTAGCTTTTTCTATAAAAAGTTACTCTTTTTACCCCTTTTTTAGTTTAATTATTTTTAAATTAGTGTAGTTCATTGAACTCTGTCCCCGAACCTAATTTTTTCCCGTTTCTTGTTAAAAGAACTTTTAGTTCTTCCCTTGGGCCTTAGGCCTTCCCTTCCCTAGGGAGTGTTTGTGTAGTGTACTACTGTTTTATTGTACCTTATTTAGTATTTTTACTAAAGTTTGTAATTTGACAGGGTATAACTGGTGTGTTTGAGTGTGTGTTTGTGTTCACCAGTTAGGCTATGTCTAAAAACAAAGGTCTCGATTCAAGAAGTGTGATGCGTGCTGTCAGAAAATGTCTCTGACAGACGCTCACACTTCTTGTGTCTATTGTCTGGGGCCTTTGCACCTGCAGGACTCCTGTGCTGTCTGCCATGGCTTCAGCCCCAGGGTCCTGCAGGAAAGAAAAAACAAGCTTATTTTGAGAGGCTTGTTGAAGCCTGAGGATTCCCTGTCTGTCTCAACAGGGAAGCCCTCCAAGGCATCGAGGTCTTCGGCTCCGGCTTCTGAGCCGAGACCTCAGGTTGTTCAACCTTTGCCTTTATCGGCTCCGGCTGGAGCCGATAAGACTCAGTCCACAGTTTCTGTGGCTTCCTCGGCTCCGGCCGGCGCCGAGGTTATCGAGTACCCGTGTCGGCTCCGACAAGATCTTGGGAGCCGACAACCAGAAAGAGGTCTAGGTCACCTTCTCTTGGCTCCGTTCATTCGGCTCCAGGATCTCCCCTGCTGTCTGAGCGGGCCAAAGGTCTCATTCCTCTAGGTCATCGAGGCTGTCCGATCATGACCTTCAGAGGGTGGTGAGTCGACTACTCAAGTCTGAGGTACTAGCCCAGATGCTTCAGAGCCCCACTCATCAGTCGGTGCCTGCCCCGGTCCATCAACTCTTTCCTCCTTTGACTCTCTTGAGTTCGGAGCCGGGTCGTGTCGGAACCGAGACTGTGGTCACCTCGGAGCCGAGACAATTGTCTTCGGCTCCGTCGTCGGCTCCGTTTTCTTCCATGGAGGAATCTCGGCGCCGGACTTCCCTCGTCGGCTCCGAGGGGGTGAGTGGCATCGGACCCTTGTCCGACCCCCCTCTCCCTCTCGGTGCTTCGGCGCTGGTGAGTTCGGCTCCGACATCGGCCTCGGAGCCATCACTGTCGGTGCCGAGGGGGGTCCTTAGCTCCTCGGAGCGGGGACCCCTGGCTCTGCCTGACAGGGGTGCTTTCGAGGTCATGCGGAGTGTGTTAGAGCCTGGCTCTACTCCACAGTCGGCTCCGTCAGCCCCTCCCTCTATGGTGCCTCAGGGTAAGTCGACTCACTCCCTCATCCCGGACCGCAGAGAGCCAACTCCTCAGGAGCTCCCTTTGGGGATTTCATCCTCTTCCGAGGCCTCTCCTGACTTGGCAGAAGAGCCCCCTCGGAAGAGGAAGTGCAAGAGGAAGCACATTGACTCACCTGAGTCTATCACGTCGGACACAGATCTGGATGATTCTGAGGGTTTCCCCCCTTCCCCTTCTGAAGATGTCTCATTTGCAGACATTCTGGAGATCCTTAAACAGAGGGTAAATTGGCCAGCCCTCAACCCTTCGGAGGACGAATCTGTGTATCTTGTGGCGTTTGGCTCTCGTCCTTCCACCTCCTGGCTGTCCCCCTTGACCCCTCATGCAGGTGGTTGCTAAAAGGCATGGGCGGCTCCTGATTCAGTGGACCCCACTCCCAGGAGACCCTCCAAATTCATCACAGCTCCATCAGACAAGGAATTTTTATCAAAAGGAGTCTCTGTGGATGCTATGGTGGTATCTGCCGCCACAAAGAAGGAACTGGCTGATCCTTCAGTGCCTGTCCATCCACCTAACAAGGAATCTAGGTCCATGGATAGGTGCGGAAGCGGATGTTCTCCTCAGCGACATTTACTATGCGTTCGCTGAATTACCTGTGCCATTTCACTTTCGTCTTCAAAGGGACTTGATCAAAGAAGCGAGTGAAATGCTGAAGGACCCTACAGCTACGGGTTTCCAAGAGAAAATGAACACGCAGCTAGCTATCCTTAATTCTATTTCCAACTCCTCCATCGCCTCCTCTCTTATGCGGCCGATGGAGCGAGCAGAACCGCAGGAACAGGGGTAGCCTTACGTAGGCACGCCTGGATGCGGCTATGCAATTTTGCGGAACCTTTCAAGGCGTCTTTCACGAACTCCCTTTTGATGGATCATCTCTGTTTGGTCCACAAGTGAAAGAAACCCTGACTAGGTGCGAGACTGATGGCAAGACCCTTTCTGCCGTCAGTCCGTTTTCTACTCCTTCTAGGCCTTACCCCAAAGGCCAGAAGGGGGAAAGATGTGGTTCCGTAAACAATCTCAAGGGACTTAGCCTGGCGACAGAGTCGGTTCCCGCCAGAGGCAGAGGGGGAACAACAATGGTAGGCGCCGCCCTAGAGGCAGAGGGGTCCGCAGAACCAGGGCAATCGAGCGTCCTCCGATAAGCCCTTTCAGCATCCCTGAGGTGTTGCCCGACTGCCCATCTTCGAGGCAGTCGGGGAAGATTGTCACTGTACCCAGAAGCCTGGCTATCCTTGACACAAGACAAATGGGTACAGTCCATCATTTCCGAAGGTTATTCTATTCCCTTTCTTCGTTTTCCAAATCAGTCAAAAAAATCCCTTCCAGATGTTCCACCCGCTCAAAGGGATATAGCAGCTTTGGAAATTTCAAAACTGCTTGCAAAAGAGCTACTCAGCCAGTGCCAGCAGACCAACTAGGATCCGGAATCTACTCGAGGTTCGTTTTAGTTCCAAAGAAAACAGGGGACTGGAGACCAATTTTGGATCACAGTATCTTGAACAGATCGGTCAAGAAAACAAGATTTCGGATGGTCACGCTGCAATCCATTCTTCCCCTATTGGGAAAAGGAAACTGGATGTGCTCTATAGACCTTCAGGACGCGTACTATCACATAAAATGAACAGACGCTCCAGAAGATTCCTCCGCTTCAGGCTGGGAACCAGTCATTTTCAATTCAGGGCCCTGCCCTTTGGTCTCACCACTGCCCCGGTGTTTACCAAATGCATGGCAGTGGTAGCTTCTCACCTGAGACGACAAGGATTCCAGGTGTTTCCATATTTGGACGACTGGCTCCTCACAGCTCCCAGCAAGCAGCTCCTTCTGATGGCCAGAGATTACACTTTTCGCGTCTGTCAAAACTGGGTATCTCAATAAATTGCGAAAAGTCTGTGTTGTCGCCTTGTACTATTACCTACATAGGCGCAAATTTAGATACTGTAAACATGTCTGCAACACTAACGAACCAAAGGATATCAGACATTCAAAATTGGTATCACTACTTCTCAACAACAACAGAGCCAAAGCCAGGTTAGTTCTAAAGGTGTTGGGAATCATGGCAGCGACCATACCTCTCCTTCCATTGGCCAGATACCACATGCGGATCCTTCAGTGGATGCTTTTTCTCAATGGTCATACCAGGAACTTCCAATGTCTCACACCATTATGATCACGCAAGCATGCAAAAGCATCTCATGTGGTGGACGTCTTCCCCAGCTCCTGTTGGGAGACCATTTGTTCCACCTCCTCCGGTTGCGACTCTGACAACGGATGCCTCCCTGATCGGGTGGGGGCATTATCAGGGCAGGACAGTCCAGGGCACATGGCAACCAAAGCGAATGCCACTTGCACATAAATGTTCTGGAGATGAGAGCAGTGCTTTTAGCGTTGCAAGCCCTTCAAGACTCTCTTCCCTTGGGAACGATTGCAATCCAGACAGACAATTTGTCTGTAGTGTGGTACATCAACAAACAAGGCGGAACCAGATCATACCCCCTGTGTCGAGAAGCACTCAGACTGTGGCAATGGGCGATTTCTTCTCAGCGTTTTCTGATAGCAACGCACATCCCGGAAGTCCAATCACATTGCGGACAAGTTGAGCAGAGCTATTCTCATGCCTCACGAGTGGTCTCTGAAAGACTCTGTAGAGTGAGAGATTTTTCTCAAGTGGGGTCAGCCTTGCTGCGATCTTTTTGCTACTCCCCAAAACAGCAAGTGCAGAGAATACTTCACTCTATTCCCTTTACCAGGCCAACCCAGCAGGGACGCTAGTCCAAGTTTGGCCCGGGGACTTCTGTATGCATTTCCTCCTTTCCCACTGATCTCTCAAGTAATACAGAAAGCTATCGCTCAGAAGGCCTCATTGATCCTCATTGCTCCTTACTGGCCTCGGCAAGTGTGGTTCCCCTTTCTGCATCGATTTCTTTTGGAGCGACCGTGGAATCTGGACCTAGTTCCAGATCTTTTGATCCATCAGTCGGGTCAGTTTCATCGCTCCCTACCCTCTCTGAACCTCACTGCTTGGTTCCTCCACTTCCAACCGTAGCCAGGCTTCCTCAATTATCTCACTCTGTTAGAGATATTTTGATAGCTTCCCATAAATCTTCCACTCGAAAGATTTATTTGAGTAAGTGGAAGCAGCTTTTCATATTGGGCACAAGGAAAGGACATAGATCCTTTCACCGCTCCCATCCAACTAGTCCTTGATTTTCTTGCTGAACTCTTCCAGGCAGGTTCATCTCCTTCTACTCTTAAGGTTCAATTGGCAGCTATTTCTAATTTCCATGTGGGTATTTCTGAATCTGCCCTAATGTCCCACAAACTCTGCAAAGCCTTTTTGAAAGGAGTTTTTCTTCTCAGACCTCCTGTAAGAAATCCTCCTTCTCCTTGGGACCTAAATTTAGTTCTTGCTTCTTTGATTCTTTCCCCTTTCGAACCTGCAGCTTCATGTTCCTTAAAGTTATTATCATGGAAAACACTCTTTCTGGTGGCTATCACATCAGCTAGAAGAATTTCAGAACTTCAAGCACTCAGTTGTCGTTCTCCTTACCTTGTGTTCCATAAGGACAGAGTTTCCTTACGAACTAACCCGTCCTTTTGCCTAAGGTGGTTTCAGCATCAAATCTAAACCAATGCATTGACCTCCCTGTCTTTTTCCGGAGTATTCAAATAGGTCTGAACAAAATTACACTGTCTGGATGTTCATCGTCAATTAAGGTACTACTTGGACAGGACGAAACAATTCAGAAAATCTGATCAGCTGTTTGTCTCCTATGCGGAAAGCAGAAAGGGACTTCCAGTTTCAAAGGTATCTTTATCCAGATGGCTAACATCTCTGATTACCCTTGTTTATGAGATTAGACACCAAAACTGCCTAATAAGCCTAAAGCCCATTCCACCAGAGCTTTGGCTACTTCTCTAGCCTTCAAGACAGACTGCCTATTGACACCATTTGTGCAGCGGCTACTTGGGCTACTCCTCACACTTTTGTTTCCCATTATAAGTTGGATTTAGCTTCTAGGCATAGAGCTAATTTTGGTTCCACTGTTCTCAGGAATCTGTTCCGTTAGGCCACCGGGACAAGGTGCTAGGGGCGGTCCCATCCAGCAAGAATGAAGGCGAGATAGACAACTTAACATATAGAAGTTATGTTCTTACCATAACGTTCCATGTTAGTTGTCTTCTTCTCGCCTTCTTCTTCGTCCCCCTCCTTCCCCTGGCCTGGACAGACCTAGAGGAGTTGTGATCGTGACCTCTCTTTCTACCACCTCTTTCTTAGCTATATGCTATTATGCATATTTCTTGTTTCAGGATGTAGGTCACCCTTCTTCTTCCTGTTGTTAGAGGTGGATTCTGTTTTTACAGTTATACTGTTTCTGTTATAAGCTGGGGTTAGCTTACAAACGAGATCTGAGGTAACTATCGCCTAGCATTGTGGGATATAAGGGGAGCCTCGAGCCGGTGGAACCAACTCTCGAGCTTTAGAGTGGCCGAGTCGGAGCCGAGGTCGGCTCCGAACCCATCCAGCAAGAAGAAGGCGAGAAGAAGACAACTAACATGGAACGTTATGGTAAGAACATAACTTCTATTTTTGGACCTCAAATCATCGAATCGCTTTGTAAAAAAAATCCAAATTCCGAATGGTCACCCTTCAGTCCATTCTCCCGTTATTGGAGAAGGATGTCTGGATGTGCTCCATAGATCTCAAGGACGCTTACTATCACATCCTGATAAGTCAGGAGTCCAGGAGTCACGCTTCCGCCTGGGAACCAGTCATTTCCAGTTCCGAGCACTGCCCTTTGGTCTCACCACAGCCCCCAGGGTGTTCACCAAGTGCCTGGCAGTAGTGACAGCTCACTTGAGAAGTCTAGGATTCCAAGTGTTTCCCTATCTAGACGACTGGCTCCTTACTGCCACCACCAAGCATCTATTAGTTCGGGCGCTTATGACCACAGTCAGTTTGGGTCATTCACTAGGAATCACGTTCAATTGGGGAAAATCTGTGCTGCAGCCGTCTCAGCGTATTACCTTTATAGGCGCAGAGTTAGACACAAGAAGAATGCGGGCATTCTTGCTGGTAGAAAGGATTCAGGTCCTGCAGTCGCAGGTTCAAACCTTGTTACCCAGATCACGAGTTCAGGCCAGACTGATTCTGCAGTTATTGGGCACGATGGCCTCGACTATTCTTCTAGTCCCCTTAGCCAGGCTGCACATGCTGGTGCTGCAATGGCTACTGGTGGTTCAATGGTCCTTTCAGGATCTCCCCTTGAACCATTTGGTCCAGATTACGGAAAGTTGCCGTCGGGACCTACGTTGGTGGCTGCTTCAGTCCAACCTGGACCAGGGGCGACCCTTTGCCCTTCAGCCTCCCGTCGCCACGGTGACCACGGACGCCTCCCAGATAGGGGGGGCATTATCTGGGCAGGTCTGTCCAAGGTACGTGGCAGGCTCACGAAAAGCACTTGCATATCAATATCCTGGAAATGAGAGCGGTGCTACTGGTGTTGCAAGCACTTCATCATGTTCTTCCCTGGTGTACTATTGCGATCCTATCCGACAACATGTCGGTAGTCTGGTACATAAACAAGCAAGGCGGAACCAGGTCCTACCCTCTTTGCCGAGAGGCCATGAGAGTGTGGCATTGGGCGATTTCTACCCAGCGTTTCCTAGTGGCAACGCACATTCCGGGGAAATCCAATGCGATTGCAGACAGGCTGAGCAGGACTCTCCTGTTGCCCCACGAGTGGTTCCCTCAACGACAGGGTGGCTGCAAACATTTTCGCCAAGTGGGGCCTCCCTTGTTGCGACTTGTTCGCCAGCCCTCACAATGCGAAATGCAGGGAGTTCTTCACTCTGTCTCCCTCTCAGGGGCAGATTCCCAGGGACGCTGTAGCTCACAGTTGGCTCCCCGGTCTACTTTACACCTTCCCTCCGGTTCCCCTCCTCCCGAAGGTGATACAGAAGGCGATTTATCTACGAAGCGACATGATTTTGATCGCTCCACACTGGCCTCGTCAGGTTTGGTTCCCCTTCCTTCTGAGGTATGCGGTGGAGGGCCCATGGTTTCTGGACCTGGTGCCCGACCTGTTAACTCATCAGTTGGGACCGTCTCATCCATCCCTCAGGTCCTTGAGGTTGGCCGCCTGGTTACTCCACTTCCAACCTTAGTCAGAGATAGCTCTCTTTCTGCAGACGTCATCCACATTTTGTCCTCTTCTCACAAACCTTCCACTATTAAACTGTATTCCAGCAAGTGGAAGAGGTTTGCTATTTGGGCCAACGAGGTATAGATCCCTTACCGCCCCAGTACCTCAGGTTTTAGAATTCCTGGCTTCTTTGTTTTATTTGGGCTCTTCAGTTTCCACAATTAAAGTCCAACTGGCGGCTATCTCTAATTTTCATGTCTCCTTTGAGCCTTCCTTAATAGCAAACAGGCTTTGCAAATCTTTCCTTAAAGGAGCGTGGCTCCTTCGGCCCCCAATAGCCCATCTTGTGCCCCCTTGGGATCTGAATGTGGTTCTAGCTTCTTTAACTGCCCGTCCCTTTGAACCAGCAGCTACTTGTGATATAAAATTTCTATCTTGGAAAACCGCTTTTTTGGTGGCAATAATCTCTGCCAAACGGGTCTCAGAGCTTCAGGCTCTCTGTTCTAACCCCCCTTATTTGATTTTTCACAAAGACAGAGCGTCTCTCAAGTTAAATCCCTCTTTCTTACCCAAGGTAGCATCCCCCTTATGCATTCAACAATCCTTGGAGCTCCCTGTGTTTTTTCCCAAATTCTCCAATAACGCAGAATATATTTTCCATCAGTTGGATGTTCACAGACAACTGCGTTTTTATTTAAGTAGGACCAATCAGACACGAAAGTCAGATCAGCTGTTTGTGTCCTTTGCGGAAAATAGGTTGGGTCAACCAGTGGCTAAAACCACCATAGCCAAATGGATTAAAGATTGCATCTCCTTCATCTATTCACAGTCCGGCAAAGAGCTACCATTCCCAGTCAAGGCTCATTCTACCAGGGCAATGGCTACTTCTGTAGCATTTCACTCCAAATTATCGATAGATGATATCTGTGCGGCTGCTACCTGGACTTCTCCGCACACCTTTATTTCTCATTACAAGATAGATGTGGCTTCTCGAGGTAGAGCTTCCTTTGGTTCCACAGTTCTCAGGAGTGTTTTCCAATGAGCCACCCGGGATTTAGGTGCTAGGGATGCTGTCCCATCAGTTATGAATGTAGCCGAGATAGGATCCCATTACATCTTTTAGTTATGTACTTTACCATAATTTGGATGTATGGGATCCATCTCGCCTACATTCATCTGCACTCCACCCTCCTTCCCCTTCCCATTGGACTTAGAGGAAACGTTGCTACTTACTGAGTTTTCTCTTGAAGGACTTTAGTTTGTTACAGTTGTTGGTATGTTTCTGTGCCTGGATGTAGGTATATAAAAGCGAACAAACAAGATCTGGGGAAGCAGGCGTGGTGCATTCTGGGATAAGGGGTAGCCCAGCCAATTAGAGACTTCGTTCTACTATATAGTGGCCGAGTTGGAGCCGAGGGATCGGCTCCGAACCCATCAGTTATGAATGTAGGCGAGATGGATCCCATACATCCGAAGTTATGGTAAGTACATAACTAAAAGATAAGGCAAAATCTATGCAGACAGTAAAGGATTTCTTACAGGTACAGCCACCCAGATTTAGCAGGAACTGGCCCTCTAAGAATTGGTCCTTTCCAGTGTCAGACAGACCACAAAGAGGCAGATTCAGACACCATAGAGGCAGGCAACAGCCCCAGGGCTCATACAGGCTCAAACAATGGGGTGCTTCGACCTCCAAAAACGGAGAAGACAAATCACAGCCTTATAGAAAACAGTCCCAATGACTTCCTTCTGCCAATGCCATGCACTTATTTTTTGGAAGTTCCCTTAGGGGGAAAGCTAGCACTTTTTTCACAAAACTGGCACAAGATCAACCAGGACAAATAGGTCTTAAATATAGTCTCTCAGGGCTACAGGTTCCACTTTCACACCCTTCCAAAGGAAAAGGGTATGCCAGACCTGCCACGCAATCAATGGCAAGAGGCACAAAAACAAGTTTCTTCCCTCATGGACATGGGGGCTATTCAGCCAGTGCCACAACAAGAGCAGGGATAAGGATTTTAGTACCAAAAAAGGACAAAGCCTGGAGACCAATTCTGGACCTGTCTATTCTAAATACTTTTCTGGATGTCTCAAAATTCAAAATGTTGACTCTACAGCAGCTTCTGCCCATGCTGGACAAGAAGGCTTGCCTTGTAACTTTGGACCTCAAAGAGGCATACCTGCATGTCCCAATCAGACAATCTTGCAGAGGATACCTCAGATTCATAGCTGGCTCAATGCATTACCAATTCTCTGCACTACCCTTTGGCTTATCTACTGCGCCCAGGGTCTTCACAAAATGCCTGGCACCAGTAATTGCATTTTGCAGACAAAGAGGAATTCAAATATATCCCTACTTGGACGAATGCCTTATTCAAGCAAAGAACGAAGATATTCTACTACAGCATCTGGCGTTTGTAAAAAGATTACTAATTTGCCTAGGGTACACAGTAAACGAAAAGAAATCAAAACTAGTACCCTCTCAAGAGATAATATTCCTGGGTGCAAGCTTAAATACAACTGCCCAGATGGCTTATCTCATGCCAGACAAACAAAGGCATCTGACTTCTTACTTCAAAGACATGGCAACAAAGACCCAATTATCTGCAAGAAAAATTCTGCAGGCTCTGGGCTACATGGCATCCAGCATTCTACTAATTCCATATGCAAGACTGCATATGAGTAAACTACAATGGTATCTAAAAAGTGTTTGGACTCAACATTGCCACAGCCTGGAAACAGTAATTACTCTCATTCCCTGCCTGCAACAGGAATTTCAATGGTGGGCACAGGCCTGTTACCACAACAAGGGACAGCCATTCACCTTATCCACTGCCAGGCAGACACTAACAACAGATGCATCAGATTATGCCTGGGGGGCGCACATGGCAGGAAAATGTATTCAGGGCACATGGCCCACAACCCAAATGCATCTTCATATCAATCAAAAAGAGATGCTAGCTGTACAAAATGCCCTGACAGCCTTCAAGAACCTACTTCATCCAGGACAACTACTGATAAAGACGGACAATACCACAGTCATGTGGTATATAAACAAGCAAGGGGGCACACATTCCTACCCCCTCTGCAGACCAGTCATGACTTTGTGGAACACAGCATTGACTTATCAAATACATCTGCAAGCACAATTCCTGCCAGGAAAGACAAATACTTTGGCAGACGAACTAAGCAGAAACCTCATGGATCCTCACGAGTGGAAACTAGATCCACAAATCTTCAACATAACAGGGAAATGGGGATGCCCAGACGTAGATCTTTTTGCCTCCCCTCACAAGCGCCAGCTACAGAGATTCTGCACTCAGACTTATCACAAGCAAGCATGGAAAGTGGACGCCCTTTCATTCAGCTGGAAAGCCCTTGCAGTGTATGCCTTCCCTCCTCCGCCTTTCCTCTCCAAGGTACTCCTAAAGGTCAGACAAGAGAAGCCAAAAATGATACTAATTGTCCCAGACTGGCCACGCCAGCACTGGTACCCAATCCTAAAGAGCTTGTCTCAAAGCCCAGCCTGGACATTGCCTCTAATACCTCATTTGCTGACCCAACAGAACAATCAGATCCTGCACAGCCAATTCAGAACCCTAAATCTGGCTGCATGGCAGATAATGTAATCATTCAGAACACACCTCTCTCTAAAGCAGTTATGGATGTTATTTTGGAGGCCAGGAGGCCCAGCACCAGAAAATCTTATGCAGAAAAATGGAAGAGATTCTGTGCTTGGAACCAAGCCCAGGGAATTGACTCGCTTGTACCAAATATTCCTCAGATTTTGCAGTACCTAACTGAGATGCTGGACAAAGGCGTATCCTTCTCATCAATTAAGATCCATGCCTCTGCCATTTCAGCTCATTACAATATGGACCCACCAATTTTTTCTCATCCACTGCTAAGACAGTTTCTCAGAGGGGCCAAAAACATAAGACCTCCAAGGAGAGCTCCAGTACCTGTATGGGACCTCAATTTTGTCTTGGAAAAACTCACACTGCCTCCTTTTGATCCAGCCAATACAGCAGAGATAAAATACTTGTCATGGAAAACCGCTCTTTTCCCAGCAATAACTTCAGCAAGAAGATTCTCAGAGTTACAGGCACTAATAGCTGTGGAACCTTTTTTTATTTTCCATCAGGACAGGATTTCTCTAAGGACAAACCCGACATTTATGCCTAAGGTACTGTCCAGCGTGGCTCTTAACCAAACCATACATTTTCCTACCTTTTATCCAAACCCACAGAATAAGGGGGAGAGACTTCTGCATTCTTTGGACATAGACAGCTACGCTTTTACTTGGACAAGACTAAAGCCTTCAGAAAGACTGAGCAACTCTTAGTGGCATATGCTGCAGGTTCGCAAGGAAAAGCCATTTCAAAGCAGACTATTTCAAAATGGATAGGCCACTGCATTCGTTTCTGCTATTCACAACATGGCAAATCAGTGCCCAAGGGCATTAGGCCACATTCTACCAGAACAGCAGCCACTTCAGCAGCCTTCCTCAGAGGAGTACCAACCAAGGACATTTTGGAGTCTGCAACATGGACTTCAGTGCACACTTTTACAAAGCACTACCATTTACCTCTCTACTCTAAATCCAGAGCAGGTTTTGCCACTGCAGTTCTGCAGGGCCTCATAGCCACTCCAAACTCTATTTAGGCCCAGCCACCCAACCTCAGCTTTGGGATTCTACCCAAGTGTAATGACTGCAACAGTGAAACACGATGAACATAGTACAGTTGTGTACCTACCATAAATGTAGATGTTCGAGTGTATTCATTGTTGCAGTCCAGGTTACCCTCCCACCATCCCCCTTTTTTCTTTGCTGTACCTCTCTATTCTATACAACCTATGTGGTGTATTTGCTTGTAGCTGAAGGTTATGTGCATGCTTTTTTATGATCATAATATTTACAGCCTACCCTTTTGGGGGCACCTGACATCTGGGGCAAGAAAAACTGAAGAAAATGACGTCGGCTGCATCTTTTATACCCCTGACGCACTGACGTCAGGGAAGAGGCGACAGCAACTGACGCCGGACCAGGACTTTGGAATTCAGGCCGACTGCAGGTAGCCTGCCAGCAGGATAAACCCTAGTGTAATGACTGCAACAGTGAATACACTCGAACATCTACATTTATGGTAGGTACACAACTGTACTTTCTTAATCACATCTAGATGGCAACCATCACATCAGTGTCTTGGAGATGAGGGTAATCCTCCTAGCATTGCAGACTTTTCATGAGCTATCTCCACAAGACTGTGATTTCCATACAGATGGGCATTATAACATTGATTTGATACATCAGCAAACAAGGAGGAACACATTTGTGTACCCCCTTTGTCAGGAAGCCATGAGAGTATAGCAATGGGCAATGTCTTCACACTGATTTATTATAGCAGTGCACATCCTAGGGGCATCCATTGTGCTAGCAGACAGATTGAGCAGAACTATCTTAATGCTTCAAGAGTGGTCCCTCGATTCAACAGTGACCGCTTTGATTTTTCATTGCTGGGGTCAACCTTGCTGCAGTCTTTGTGTCCTACCTGAACAACAAATGCAGCAGTTACTTAGCCCTGCTTCCTTCACAGGAACAGTCACCAATGGGCGCTCTAGCCCACAGTTGGACCCCAGGTCTCTTTTATGCATTTCCCCCATTGCCTCTAATGAACAGTCATCCAGAAAGGAAGAAAAGTGCAAGGCCAAGGTGACCCTTATTGTTCCTTTTTGGTCCCGACAAACATGGTTTCCTTTCCTGTGGCCTCTTTTAGTGTATCCCCCATAGATGTTAGATCAATATCCAAATCTCTTGACTCACCCAGCCGGGCTGCCTCCTTTGAACCAGAAATCTATCAACTAACTACTTTGTTCCTCCAGTTCTGATTTTAGCCTTAGACACCAGGCTTCCACCATTGGCTGCTAAGATTATTTCAGTTTAATAAAAACAATCCACAAAAAAAAAGATTTATCATAGCAAATGGCAAATATTTTCCATCTGGGCTGTGTCAAAAGGAAATAGATTCATTGTTTTTCTCCAATCCCTTCAATACTGGAGTTTCTGTCTGAACTTTTCCATAGTGGTTCCACTTTTTCCGCTGTCAGAGTGCAAATGGCTAAAATTTCAGAATTCCACAGGTCAGAGTGACACCTCCACAGCATCCCTAAAAGTATCTGAAGCCTTTTTGAGGGTAACATTCCTTCTGTGACCAAAGTCAGGGACCCAGTCCCTCAGTGGTATATTACTGTTTTGCTCCAAGTGTAAACTCAAGCTGTCTTTGAACCAGCAGTTTCTGCAGATTTGAGGTTCCTCTCTTGGAAGACATTTTTTGTGGCTGTTACAGCATCCAGACAAATTTGAGTTGCAGGCCTTTTCTTGCAAAAGCCCCCTTACCTAATTTTCCACAAAGAGAAGGTTTCCTTAAGGACTAATGTATCTTTTCTTCCTAATGAGGCATCCAAAGCAAATTTAAAATCAATTAATCTAGCAGTGTTTTTCACAGATTATCCAAAAAAAGGTGAATATACTCTGAATATGTTGGATATTCATCAGCTCAAATTTTATTTCCATAGAGCGAAACACCTCAGGAAGTCTGACTATCTTTTATTGCATATTCTGAAGGTTACTCTTTCAAGATGGTTATCAGATTGTATTTCCTTCGTATACTTAAAGGGCTTACCGTTGCATGCGAAACCCAAAGCCTATTTCCATAACAGCCATAGCTACTTCAGTAGCCTTTGTGGAAGGACTTCCCATTGATGACATTTGTGCTGCTGCAACTTTGTCAACAGTTCATACCTTTGTGTCTCATAAATTGGATGTACAGTCTAGATCGCATTCCTCCTTTGGTTTCACCATTGTCAGGAGTAACCTTCTTTGATACCACCTAGGAAAAACAACTTGAGAATTTGTCCTGTAGGTTGAATTGGATGAAAATAGACATCACATTCGAAAGTTATGTACATACCATAACCAGAGATCCATGTTTGATTTTCCTTGGGTTCATCCTCCCGGCCCATACAAATTCTCATCTGTTATTGGCTTCTGGTGACTGGATAGAGCTCATGTGGACCCTGTTTGTGTACAGTTCTGTCAGGCTGTGATCCCCTTACATATTTTTTTTTCACTAGACTAGTAAACAACCTTTGTTAAAGGTCATTATTCCTCTAGTCAAACTTATACCTCGTAGGGGCAAACTTGATCTGAAGTGCAAGGGTGGAAAGCAGGAAATTATGGATTGGGAAGGAGTCAGAACACTGGATCAGTGAAGCTTCAGAGATGGTGCCATGGTCAGGTCTGATTGGATCTGACAATTCGTACTCTGAACCGGATGAAAATCAGGCAGCACTTATCTGTTGGGCAAAATTTTTAACTTTCATCTATGGTAAGTTTACTTACACAATTGTACTTTACTTTGCTAATTTCTTCTAGTGCTTATTTTCTGTATCTGCTACTTGTAGACGTCCCTATTGGTAAAATCTCTCTTGTCCATTCTTGCACTGGCTTAGTTCTTGGAATGATTTTTTCCTGCTTTATGCAAATAGCCTGTATGGTTGTTAATATTCTCCTTAAAGACTTGGATCCATACGGTTGTTTCTCCCTATTTTTCCATCATAATCTTTTTCCAGTTCAGTTTATAGCCTTCTGCTTGAGTTATGTATATGAACCTTGATTATGAATCTTTAAAGTACCCTTTCAAATCATGTAACCCTAAACATTGTTGTAAGGTTAAAAATCAACTTTTCCCACTTGACTCTTGCTCTCTTCACCTCCCAAATAAATTCCTTCAACTTTTTATCCACAATTTCTCCACTAGTTGGTAAAAATTTGCCCGACCTGTATATAGGACTGAAACTTTTTCACTGCTTGTATCTTGCTGTCCATATCCATAATAGAGCTTCCATTTTCGTCATTGCTCTATTATCTTCTGTTTAGTTTCATCCCACATCTTTAGCTGCCATTATTGCAGTTCTTCTTAACTTATATACTTAAAAACCTCCTCTTGTCTCGTCTCCATAAGTACGAGTACTGCTCATCCATTTCATGCATTAGTGAATACTTTAGCACTGTAGCTGTTTTAACTTCATTTTTTTAATTTTCCAAAATTACTTGAAACTGTCCCAAAAGGGTACACAACACTAATGTGTCCTTTTCTGGGTTAGTAAAATGCAAAATAATGTCAGCTATGAATAAAGCTAACCTTTGATTGCCAGACCAGTTTTATATCACTGAGTTTGTGAATTCCATATTATCTTTGCCAACTGATTTAAAAATACCAGGGAGGAAAGAGGACATATCTGCTCAGTGCCTCTGTTCAAACACAACCTGTCAGAGGAACCTTCCCATGTTAATTCTTGTCTATGATCCTTCATACATCCTGCTTATAAAACCCTGTTATTCTGTTAGGGAATGCTGATGCTACCATTGCCCAGTAATAAAATCTCAGCTTACTCTAGCTAATGCCTTTTCTGCATCATAACTTACCAATAGCATCAGTGTTTTTTTACACTACTTTTACACTGTGCCCCCTTTGAGCTCATCACTGTTCTGTTAAATGTCATATAATGGCTTCCATTCCACAAAACCATATTGAGCCATATATGTCAATTTTGCTAACATCTTTGACATTCTGTTAAACAGTTTGTGGCCATGGTCCATAATCGAAATGTGTCTAAATGAAGATGAATTTCTTATTCGTGATCAGCACTTGTTCAGAACTTGTAAGCACTAAATAACCTACTAATTACTACAGCACTCAACCTTCCTCATTACTTAGAGGAAAACAGTTTTGGTACTTACTTTCCTCACTTGCTTAGAGGAAAAACAGCTCTTGTACTCACTTTCCTCACTCATCTAGAGGAAAATAGTTTTTTATTCAGGCATGTCCAAGGGTCAGCTCCCAGTGTTCTCTGGGCATCTTGGGGCAATGTAGAAATTGCCTCACGTACACAGACAACCCTCTCCTCCTACCACCCAACACTACAACCTGTGAGAGATGCACTTATCTAGCCAAACTGGAGGTAAAGCTCTCTCCAATTAAGACTGAACTTGACAGTCAAGAGGAGAAGGTAAACACTTGCACCACACCACACTCATCACATAGTCTCACTAAATCTACACCACCAAAATCCACACATAAAAATGCAAAAACATTCGCGGAGGCTCTCAATAATAATCTGCTCAAGCAACAGAGACCTCCAAAGCAGAAATGGAAGCAACCTCCACCCCCCCCCAACACAACCCAAATGACACATAGCCCGCAAACTCAGTGTGCCACTCAACCACAGCCAATAAGGCAAAACAACGTACCCAACACACTAGTCATAGGTGACTCTATAGTCAGGCACACTGATGGTCCCACTCACCAGGCTAAACAAGGAGAAGCTGGCTGTCGGGTGCCAGGATCCGCCACATAACCCACGCACTCAGGTCACTCCACAACAAGTACAAATATGACTGTCATTGATCATGTTGGTGTGAACGACCTGAGACGTACCTCCCTGGACTACATGAAATGACGCATGAAAGAGCTCTCCAATCTTGTAGCCCAGGCAGGTATGACCCTAGCCCTGAGTAGCATTCTGCTATCACCCAGAATTATGCAGCAGTACAAGGACAAAATGATTGACTTCAACAATTGGCTAAACTTCTGGTGCCATTCTAAAGGGATTCAGTATCTGTCTGCCTGGGATGACATGGTCGACAGACCACGATGCTTTACCAGAGATGGCCTGCACCTGTCACGCCTGGGATTCCGGATACTGGCTAAGGTCCTTTCTGCCCCTATAGTGCCTTTTTTAGGCAAGGTTCAAATGACAAATTCACCACCGTAACAGGAACAGGCAAGCAAAAACTGAGGGTGTTGCTACTCGATGCTAGAAGCCTACATCTCAAAACGCACTCACTCGAGGCACTCCTTAAAATGGAGAACATCGATATCTGTGCAGTGACTGAGACCTGGTTCAAGGCTCCAGAGAGCACCCCTGCAGTACCAGGCTATAACTCATACCACACTTTTCGGCCATGTAACCTGGACCGGAACACCAAAGGCGGAGGTGTGTCCATATTCATTAAGGATATCCACACCTCCAGGCTAGTTGCTCAGCATAATGCAGCCAAGGTTATCCAAGTGCAACTAACTCTGGGCAAAACTGCAATCCAAATTGTAGCTTGCTACAGATCACCCACCATGCCCCAGGATTCCCACTCCTCTTTTCTTGATGTACTTGAAAATATTAGGGTTTAACCAAACACCCTAATAATGGGCGATTTCAACTGCCCCACCATTAACTGAGAAAACTACTCATGTACCAACTCCTTCGCTCAACGCTTTCTGGAATTCATAAACTCCAATGCCCTGGATCAACTTATCCACACCCCCACCAGGGGCAAGAATATCCTAGATCTAGTCATTACCAACATGAGTGCCCGGTGTTCCACACCTGAAGTCAATGCCTCATTGGTCTGATCTGACCATAAGCTAATTTTCCTAGATATCCACATCCTGCCCCCACCCCGCCACCCCCATTAAGGAAACTATGGTAAAAAATTTCTGCAAAGCCAACTTCATGCTTCTTAAGCCAGAAGTGGTGAACTTCATGACACCCATGCAGATGGACAATGCAGTTAACTACTACTGAATCCTACACAATTGCACTTTATAAGCACTTACATGAGTGCATGGATCATGCTATCCCAAACAGAACCAAGACGCTATCCTCCAAAAAAAGGAAGACAATCTGGTGGTCCCCTGCCATAAACAAACTGTACAACAGAAGGAAGAAACTGTTGCAAAAGAGAGTAAAATCCCATGAGTTGAGGAGCTCCCTGGTCAACCTCAGTAAGAAGCTGCGATCCCTGATAAAATCCTCCAAAGCTAGTTACGAAAACAAAATCGCCACTGATTCTAAAGACAACCACAAAACATTCTATAGCTACGTCAAGAATTTCAATGGCAACACTCAGATCTGCTCCGAGTTACAGCACAATGGCACTAAATATACAGACCCAACTGATATTGCCAACATCCTAGCAGGTAGGTTCAGTGCTAACTTTACCCCCCTCTCACCCCCTAAAGAGCCCATTTCTACACCGGAAGAAAGCAAAGTTCCTGTAATCACGGCTGCAAAGGTTAAAAACACACTCTCCAAAGCCAAGAACACAGCATCCATGGGAAAAGACAAAATCCCAGGCTGCGTTCTACACTAACTACAGAACAAACTGGCACCCCACCTAAGTACCACATTCAATCATAGCCTCACCTCAGGCTTTGTGCCTGCTGAATGGCGCACAGCGACGGTTATCCCACTCCACAAGGGGGGAGCCACCACAGACCCCGGGAACTACCTCCCCATTAGCCTGACGAGCCTGGTCTGCAAGGCCATGGAACATATCATTGTGGAACTTATAAACAAAGACATTGGAAATCTCCAAACTCTGGACCCCACCCAGTTCGGGTGTGTAAAAGGCAGATCATGTCTCCTAAACCTGATAGACTTCTTTGAAGCAGTTACCAAAGCCATAGACGAGGGTAAGGTGGTTCACACAGCCTATCTAGATCTTGCCAAGGCTTTCGACACCATCCCACACTCTGGAATTATAGATAAACTCACTAAACTAGGTATAAATCCCTATGTCACAAGATGGGTTGCCAACTGGGCTCACTGACAGAACCCACACTGTGAAAGTAGCAGACTCCAAATCCGACTTCAGACCAGTGACAAGTGGAGTACCACAGGGTTCAGTCCTGGGTCCTCTCCTGTTTGGTATCTATTTCTCTGAAGTACAGGCTAACACAGAAGGTCTTTGGCTAACTAAGTTCGCAGATGACTGCAACTAGGAGCCATAAGTGAAACTCCTAACTATGTGGACATCCTACAAAAGGGCCTCACTGAGGCAGATGCCTGGTGTCAAAGCCATGACCTCAAGCTCAGTGCCAAAATGTGCATTGTCATCCCCTTTGGTAAAAACTCTGTACCCATGAACTACAACATAGGTGGTAGCATACTTAACACCGAAAGTGTGATAAGAGACCTTGCGACACAGGTGGACAGTAGTCTCTCCTTTGATAATCACATCGCCACAGTAGTCAGGAAATCCTTCTACATGGCATATCTCATCACAAAAGGATTCTCATCCAGAAAAAGAGGTCATTGTTCCCCTCTACTCATCACTCATTAGACCCATTATAGAGTACAATGCCCCTTTAGGTATGTACCTCACAAGACATCTACAACAACTGGAAAGGCCGCAGGAAATACCTTGCAAAGAGGATTACCAGCCTCAAACAGATGCCCTACGCAGACCGTCTCAAAAAACTCCAGCTTTACTCCGTCGCATATCGCCTACTCAGAAGTGATCTCTGCCTAACATACAAAGCTATGTCAAACCCAGAGCTGTTGGACATGCTCCACTTAAAGAAATCCCAGTCCCTCCGAGCTACACGCTATAGGGACCTAAGCCTTGTCACCACAATAAACAGAACATGCCAGAGGGATAGATTCCTGTCCCAGAGACTTCCCATACTCTGGAACAAGCTACCCATCTATGTCAAGCAAAGTTCCTCATTAGCACTCTTCAAGAAAAATCTTGATAAGTGGATGGGAATTAGGAAATACACCCCTGGGATCACTTCTGTGGCTCTGCTCAACAGGGGCACAGGAAAATAATTTTCTTGGGTGGCTTAAGCTAGGGAACCTTGTTGGCTAGGCTTACTTAGGCCCTTGGGCCAATAGCCTAGTACCTACCTATGAGCCTTCAGTTAATCCAGTTCCATTACGAGTCCCATTGCCAATTTTGGAGAGACTGAAGTCACCCTCAGCAATGTCCACTCTCTTCTAGGTGTCTCACTGAAGAAGATGTTGAGAGACTAGTGAAGAAGATGCTTGGTGCAGGGTATGTCAGGAGTGTCTCGGCTCCTACCCCTTTGGATCAGGAGTTTCTTGCATCTGCTACCCCACTTCTCTTCCTTTGGCTTCCCTCGAAGCATCAGAGTCATTTGATCCAAATTGTCCAGTGCCTTCTGCTTTGGATCCAGTGTTTACTTTGAGTTCTGCTCCGTTGGAGCTGGAGTCCTCTCAGACCTGTAGTGGCATTGTCTGCTCCAAGTTGTTGGTCTCGACTCTGAGACTTTCAGAGCTGTCTCTACGCCTCAGCGCTTCATCTCAGATCAGCTCTGCCCTGTCTTCAGCCTCTGGAGGATTGTCTTCTGTGCAGGGAGGGACTGTGGTCCAGAAGCATGCCCCTTATGGACAATCAGACTTTGAGGCTTTGGAGAGAGCCATGTCTGCTTCAGCAGTACAGACAATATCTAACCCCTTGGATCTTCAACCTTAATTTCTGATATCTCTGCCTACAACTTCACACTCTGGTCTTCCACAGGGACAGCTAGTTCCAAAACCCCAAGCTTTCCAGCAGGGTATCCCACCTCTTCTGATACCTCCCCAGAACATCTCACTGAGGAGGTCCCTAAAAAGAGGACGTGCAAGAGGAAGCACCTGGACTCCACTGAGGAATCCATCACTGAAGACATGGACTTCGATGAGGGCAAAGGGTCACCAAGGTCACCTTCTGATGTCTCCTTTGCAGACATCTTAGAAATCCTGAAGCAGAGAGGTGACTGGAAGTCCAGCAATCCTTTGTCTGATGAGTCTGTGTACCTGGCAGCTTGATACTCCTTCACCTACCTGCTGGGTGACTCTACCACTGACAGGCTTCTGGAATTGATCTCTCGGCAGGCATGGAAGGCCCCCAACACCATTGAATCGATTCCCAAGAGACCAGATAAAGTTATTACAGCCCCAGATGATAAACCATTTTAGACTAAAGGTGTACTGCTAGATGCCATGGTCATGATGGCAGCCACCAAAAAAGAACTAGCTGAGAAAAGTTCTTCTATCCATCCACCAAGATAGGGTTGGGAAGCGTGTTTATGCTTCACTAACCTTCGCACTAAGGTCTTTGAACTACCAAACACATTTTGCAAGATTGCAAATGGATTTCAGATACTCTGTCAAGACCCATATTTCTAGTACTGCAAACATCAGATCTGAAGTAGGAAGACTTCATTCGTCTGCAACCTGTGGGTATCGGATCCGATCTCGGATCCGAGCCGGCAATTCAAAAGCTTAGGCTCCGAGCTCCTAGCTCCTCCCTCTTACCCATAACCCCTTGCCAAGCCCTGACTGACCTCAGATTTCGTTTGCCGCTTTTCAAGAAGCAACGGAATTCTTGAGCTCCTGGCGTGGTTTTGAGATAAGTAGTTTTCTGACAGGAAAATTGTTTAAATTCTCTTTTTTTGTTACAAAAATAGTTAGTGTTGTGTGTGATTAAGGCTTCCCTCCCTCTTTAGTTAATTTTTCTCGGGTTTTTCGTAGTTTGTTTGTTTGTGTGTGTGTGTTTAGGCCTTAGGTGTTATGTCTGAAGCCCCTAAGGCTGTCTTTTCGAAATGTACCGAGTGTGGCCATAAGCTGTCCCCAGCAGATGGCCACACTCTGTGCGTTAAATGCTTGGGGGTTGAACACCTGTCTTCTGGTTGTACCATTTGTGCAGGGTTCAACCCCCGGGCTTTAAGGGAGCGGAGGTCGAAGTTAGTGCTGGCGGGTCTTTTACCCCCAGATACTGCTTCGGCCTCTGCTCCCTCCAGTCAGCAACTTGTTGCTGTGAGTTCTCCCCCCTCCGGCTGGGACTCAACCTCCCTTAAAAATGCCGGAGGGGAAGGATTCTAGTAGGGAGAGACAGGAGAGGCACAGGGAGAAGCACCACAAGAGGAGAGCCGAAGCTTCCAGCTCGGCTCCTCCATCTAAGCGGGCTTCCCCTGTGCCTTCTAGCCTTCCTCCTCCTCGGCTCCACTCCCCTCGGTTCTCTCCTGGACCCGAGGAGGAGGAGGCTAGCCCTTCCAGGAGGTCACCGAGACGGTTCTCTAGGTCCGCTTGGTGGCCTCCTCTAGATCGACTTTTCGATGAGCGAAGCTGATATGGACCGGATGATGAGGAAATTCATCCAGGCCCAAATGCAAATGGAGTGCTCTAGCCCCCAACCGGGAGGGCTTGACCTTTTTCGCCCGTAGCTCCTTCTCCGACCCATACCACGGGTTCGCAGCTTTCCGCGCCGTGCAGATTTGGATCCGGCGGTGGGTCGGATCCGATTGGTCGGCGCCCCTCGGCTCCGTCCCACCCCCTGCGTGCTTCGGGTGCCGGACCCGACCTCGAGCCGAGGGCCGAGCCTCGGATCCAAGGGAGCTGGTGTGTCTTCGGCTCCGTCCAGGTCGGAGCACACTGGTCTCTCGGATCCGACGGTTTCGGCTCCGACTCCGATCCGTACGTCGGATCCGAGTGGGTCGGCTCGGGGCTTAGAGAAGCTGGCTCCCCTCGGCTTTCAACGTTATGGAAAGGGCACTGTCGAGGACATCCGGACCCCGGTCCTGCCACGGCTCCATCCCGCACTCCATTGCAGTTGGGCCAGGCCCCCACCAGCCGGTCCCAGGGACAGCCCGCCTCGATGTCCCAAGTGGTTCCCTTGGAACATCCATCTGCTGAAGAGTACTCCTCGGACAGCCCCGATGAAGTACCTCGGGCGCAAGTGCAAGAGGAGGCACATGGACTCCCCTGAGTCCGTCACTGAAGACACGGACTTGGATGAAGGGAAGGCTCCCCTAGGTCACCCCCTGAGGCCGTCTCATTTGGCGACATCATGGAGATGTTACGGATCAGGGGGTGGTCTGCCCCAAGGCTTCTTCGGACGAGTCTGTGTTCTTGGAGGCATTCGAGGCGGGCCCTTCTACCTCTTGGGTGTCCCTCCTGCTGACCCCTGGTAGATCTTATATCTATCAGGGCGTGGAAGGATCCGGACACCATTGAGCCTATCCCAAAATGCCCGGACCGCATTCTTTCTCCTCCATCAGACCGCACCCACTGGAGTAAGGGTCCCCCAGTAGATGCCATGATGATGGCTGCAGCCACGAAGAGGAATTGGCCCAGGAGAGTCCCTCCGTCCATCCTCCGGGCAAGGAGTCCCGTTCGATGGATCGAATTGGGAAGCGAGTGTTTAGTTCAGCGACCTTCTCCTTGAGAGCTGAACTACATGGCGATGTCATTAGGATGCAGCGAGATCTGATTAAAGAGTACGCTGCATCTCCCCGGAGTCCATCTCGAGTGAGGATAAGCAGGTTTATTCCACCCGAATGGCCACTCTAAGATCTGTGTCCAATACATCTATGCGGCTGCTGTCTCATGCTACTGAGGGAGCCGCTAGAGCCAGCGGAGCAGGCCTTGTCATGAGGCGACAGGCCTGGCTCCGCCATTGTGATTTTGCTGAGCCCTTTAAGGCGACCTTCGCGAATGCCCCTTTCGATGGTTCTGCCTTATTTGGCAAGACTGTTCGCGAGACACTTGTCCAGAGCGAAAAGGACGGGAAGACGCTGTCTGCCGTCTGAGTCCGCTTCTCAGCTCCCCAGAGGTCCTTCTCTAAGAACCAAAAGGGACAGAAGAAGATGTGGTTCTGGAAGTCGCAGCAGTCCCAACCTGCTCCGGATAACCAGTCCTTCCGTGGTAGAGGAGGACGGGGAGGTCGTCGTGCCAGAGGCAGGGGGGCTCCTGGCAATTTTGGGTCCAGAGAACCCTTCTCTGAGAGACCCACGCAGCAGCCCTGAAGGGTTGCCCGGCTGTCCGTCTCTGGAGGCAGTCGGGGCGATTCGATGCACCTGACTTCTTGGGAGTCCATAACAACAGACAGTTGGGTGCTTGACTCATATCCAGAGGATATTCAATACCCCTAATCAAGATCCCCAAATCTCGCAGCCTCCCAGATGTTCCACCCGACCAAAGGCGGCAGCTCCGAAATCGAGCAGCTGCTAGAAAAAGAGCCATCCAGCGCGTCCCCCCAGATCAAGCCGGATTAGGGTTTTACTCCAGGTTCTTTTTGGTGCCAAAGAAGACGGGGGACTTAAGACCAATTTTAGACCTTTCCCTGTTGAACCTGTCAGTAACCAAGCAAAAGTTCCGGATGGTCACCCTGCAATCTATACTCCCCCTTTTGAGGGAGAACGACTGGATGTGTTCCATAGACCTCAAGGATGCGTACTACCACATTCGGATGGATAGGCGATCCAGGAGGTTTCTTCGCTTCGGCTGGGAGCCAGTCACTATCAGTTCAGGGTCCTCCCTTTGGTCTCACCTCAGCCCCAGGGTGTTTACCAAGGTGTTAGCGGTGGTAGCGGCGCACCTGAGGCTCCAGGGATTACAGGTCTTTCCGCACCTGGACGACTGGCTCCTGACTGCATCATCAAGGCATCTTCTGTGCTCAGCCAGGGATTACTTCCTTCAACTAGCACCAAGGCTGGGCATAACGATCAACTGGGAGAAATCTTTCCTGAATCCAACTCAAATTATAGATTTCATAGGAGGAAGACTAGACACCAGATCAATGCGAGCCTTCCTCACCCCAGACCGTATCGTCAGCCTGAGGTGTCATGTGACAGCAATCCTTCAACCGTCACCAACTGCAGCTTCGGTCCTGAGGGCCCTAGGTTCTATGGCGGCAGCTATCCGCTTCTAATTCATGCCCGCTTACGCATGCGGATCCTTCAATGGACCCTTCAAGTTCAGTGGTCTCCTCTTTGTTCGTCTCTAAACGCTCCGATTGCGGTCAGCAGAGCGTGCAGGGACTCCCTTCTGTGGTGGCTTCTTTCTCCGGAGCCCCTAGCAGGAAGACCCTTTGCTGCATTTCCCGAGCCACAGTGACCACGGACGCTTCTTGCCTCGGGTGGGGGCATTCTGCGGAAAGATTGTCCAAGGCACGTGGAATCCCACAGAGACTTCATTGCATATAAATGTCCTGGAAATGAGGGCGGTGCTCCTAGCATTGCAAGCACTTCACCACGTTCTTCCTACAGGGACTATTGCGATTCAGACAGACAACATGTCCGTAGTCTGGTATATCAACAAGCAGGAGGAACCAGGTCTTATCCCTTTGTCGAGAGGCCATGAGAGTCTGGGAATGGGCAATTTCCACCAAACGCTTTCTGATAACAACGCACATTCCGGGAAAGTCCAACATCCTTGCGGACAAGCTCAGTCGCACCATCCTTTCTCCACACGAGTGGTCCCTAAACCTTCAAGTAGCGAAGAAGATTTTTGCCGTTTGGGGCAACCCTGTTGCGATCTTTTGCTTCTCCCTCAAACGCCAAATGCGACAATTTCTTCGCTCTACTTCTCCCACCAGGAGTTCGAGGATGCTCTGGTGCATGCTTGGCCTCCCGGTCTCCTTTATGCCTACCCTCCACTTCCTCTGATGCAGAGGTTTCTGCAGAAAGCCAACAGTTTGGGGAGCAGAATGATTCTCATTGCCCCATTCTGGCCTCGACAACCTTGGTTCCCTTCGTATGGTCTCACAAAATCAATCCACCATGGATTCTGGATCCAATTCGGATCTCATCTCTCACCCTCTGGGAATGCCAGTTCCCAATCTGCGGACCCTGAAGTTGACAGCTTGGCTGCTCCAATTCCAACCTTAATTAGGACTCGGTATCTCTTCACCGGTCAAAGCAATTTTGGTGGCTGCTCATAAACCTTCTACCAGACAGGTTTATCGGAGTAAATGGAAGAGGTTCTCTATATGGGCAGGGCAGAGAACAGTGGATCCCTTTCAGCACCTATCTCTGCGGTGCTAGAATTTCTAACAGACCTCTTTCATCAAGGGCCAGTTCTTCCACGATTAAAGTACAATTGGCTATATCGCTTTATCTAATTGGACAGGACACACCTCCCCTTATGACAGCGAAATTATGCAAATCCTTTCTCAAGGGAGTTTTTTTATTAAGACCTCCAGTCAAGGAGGTTGTACCGCCTTGGGATTTGTCTTTAGTCCTGCAGGCCCTTACTGCTCCTCCCTTCGAGCCTGCAGCTTCTGCTGATTTAAAATTCCTTTCCTGGAAGACTGTCTTTCTGGTAGCTATCACTTCAGCCAGAAGGGTGTCTGAGCTTCAGGCTCTTTGTGTCAAACCGCCTTACCTTTCTTTCTTCCCTGATAGGGTGTGCCTCAGGACCAATCCATCTTTTCTTACGTAGGTCTCTTCTGAATCCAATATTAACCAGTCAATGAATTTGCCTGTCTTTTTCCCAAGTATTCAAACAAAGGGGAATACAAATTGCATTCATTGGATGTTCATAGACAATTACGTTTTTATATTAACAGGACAGCTGGCCACAGGAAATCAGATCAGCTGTTCGTCTCCTTTGCTAAATTTGCTCTGGGTAAAGCAGTGTCTAAAGTCACTCTGTCTAAATGGATTGCTAATTGCATATTGCAGGCATATGACACTTCAGGCAGACCTGCTCCTCAGAGGGTTACGGCTCATTCTACTAGGGCAGTTTCTACGTCAGCCACCTTTAAGTCCCGTGTTTCGTTGGATGATATCTGCGCGGCAGCTACTTGGGCCTCGCCTCATACTTTTATTTCTCATTACAAGGTGGATGTTGTTTCTAGAGGAAGAGCATCCTTTGGCTCAGCGGTGCTCCGGAACATCCTTCCATGATGGCCGCCCAAGATTCAGGTAGCTAGGGACTCTGTCCCATAGGTTGCAGACGAATGAAGTCTTCCTACTTCAGATTTAGAAGTTATGTACTCACCATAACGTTCCATCTGAGTAGGTGACTTCATTCGGATCAACTCATCCCCTCCATCCCCCTGACCTTTATAGAGCGAGTATTTATGCTGTTTTAGTATACTGTGGTCAGTATTTCAGGCAAACTCAATCTGAGGTCAGTCAGGGCTTGGCAAGGGGTTATGGGTAAGAGGGAGGAGCTAGGAGCTCGGAGCCTAAGCTTTTGAATTGCCGGCTCGGATCCGAGATCGGATCCGATACCCACAGGTTGCATCCGAATGAAGTCACCTACTCAGATGGAACGTTATGGTGAGTACATAACTTCTAATTTCTTATTTGGCCACCCTACAGTCCATTTCAAGTCATCCTTTGTCAATGCTCCCTTTGACGGCTCTGTTTGGCCCAAGAGAAAAATACCTTATCCAGGTGGGAGAAAGATGGAAAGGCCCTGTCTGTCATGGGCATACATTTTTCCACTCGCCAGAGATCCTTTTAAATTAATCAGAGAAGTAGTGTAAAGATGTGGTTCAAAAAATCTCAAGGGCCTTTTCAAGATGCACATGGAGGTAGTTTCCTTAGAGGCAGAGGAGGAAATTCAAATGGTAGAAGATGATGCCGACATGGCAGAAGAGTCCAGAGATACTTTCTTTGGAAGACATTTTTAATGCTCCTGAAAGAAGGCCAGATTGTCATACTCTGGAGGCACTCAGGGGTCAACTGTCCCTACACCAGAGAGCCTGGATAACAGTAACATCAGATGCGTGGGTACAGAGGATTATTTCCAGAGGGTACATTAAATCCTTCTCCCTTCCAATCTTCCCAGTTCAAAAAAATCCCCCTTGTTCCACAACGTCAGAGGGAACAATAAGCTGTTCAGGTACAAAGGCTTCTAGAAAAGAGTAATCCAAGAGGTCCCCCCAGACCAGTGAAGATCCAGAACTTACTCAAGGTTCTTTTTAGTGCCAAAAAAGACTGGGTACTGGAGACCAGTTTTGGATCTCAGCAAACTAAACAAATCAGTTTGCAGCAAGTTCTGGATGATCACGGTTCACTCCATTATTCCATTTTTGGAAAAGGATGACTGGATGTGCTTTATAGACCTTCAGGATGCGTACTACCATATAAAGATGGACAGGCAACCCAGAAGGCATCTACTATGCTTCTGGCTGGGAGCCAGTCATTATCAGTTCAGAGCTCTACCCTTTGATCTCACTACAGTCCCCAGGGTGTTCATTAAGTGCATGGCAGTAGTAGCAGCTCACCTGAAACTGCAAGGATTGCAGGTGTTTCCATATTTGGACAACTGGTTCATATCCTCTCTGACCAGGCATCGTCTACTACAAGCAAGAGACAATGTTCTCCAATGTGTTTCAGTCTAAGGATGTTTAGAATTCGTAGGTGCAATTCTCAACACAAATGAAACAATAGCTTCTCCTTCCCCTTGCAGAATAGAAACTATCAGATCACAAGTCAGGAACATCATTTGCAATACGAAGGTCTGCCCATGACTAGATGCCCATGACTAGATGTTCATGTTTCACTGTTGCAGTCATCACATTTGGGTTATCTGCTTGCAGTAGCCCTCAGTCGGCCTGATTAACAAAGTCTTGGGTCCTGCGTCTGTTGCTGTCTCATCTTCCATAATGTCAGGTAGTCAGGTATAAAGCATGCAGCCAACGCCATGACATCAGTCTTTCTTGCCGTGCGGTGCCCGAAGCAGAAGCAGTTTGCAAGTGCCAGTCGGCTGACTCCTGAAATTTTCATTTTCGAGTTTCAGAACCGAAGTCTTCAACTAAGCTAAGTACCCCGTTGGGGAAACTTTTTCTTACTCTACACCGATGTCAGTAAAAGTCAATAATAGTATTTCTTGTGGAAAGCAAATACCTCATAAAGATTTTCATTCGTACTGCATTCCTTGCCTAGGCCCTGACCAGGATGTACCTCGCTGTCTGTTTTGTGCCTTATTTAAACAACGAACTATTCGTCGTCTGTTTATTTATGCTTCTAAATATTTTGTTACTCTGTTCAACTGTCCAGATTTGGCTTCGGTAAGCCACCTGACTACCGACATTCTGAAAAAAACGCAAATATAAAGACAAAGGCAGACCGCATAGGTCCAAAGCTGCCGACGGCACTTTTCCTAAGCTAGTCGCCAGTTTGCTGGTACTCAGTGAGGCGCTTTCGCAGCCCCTGATACCCACTACTTCAGATTCGCAGGCCTCTACTGACACCCATTCGGAGTCCGGTATGCCGCGAGATGCTTCATCTGTGGAACCTGTGGATGTCTCTACCTTGGATGGGTCCGGAGCCGCTGTGCAGGCACCGGCTTCTGAGGGTGTATTCAGGCTTACTGACTTGCATAGTAAACAGACGCCATCTTCTTCTTCAAGGCCTAAAACTCGATCCATGCCTAGAAAATCGATGCCCAGACCGCATGGTCAGGCCTCTATGCTTTAAAAAGCAAATAAGAATGGCTGAAGACCTTATTACTTTAATCAGGGGAAGCCAACCTTCCCCCTCTAAGAGACCTAGGACTGAGTTTTTTTATGATTCTTCTGATCAGGATTCTGAAGTTTGTTTCGTCTGATGACCAGGATTTACTTTTATCTACCTATGAGGATTCTGATGCAGAGGACTCTATTCCCTCTGCTTCCCCACCAGAGGATTTCTCTTTTGGTGAAACCTTGCATGCTCTTAGGGAGCATTTTCACTGGGAAAGCCAGGATTACTCTGGAAAAAGAAGCTTAGGG
The DNA here is from genome assembly GCF_019279795.1 of Protopterus annectens. NCBI lineage: Eukaryota > Metazoa > Chordata > Ceratodontiformes > Protopteridae > Protopterus > Protopterus annectens. The sequence goes on along the minus strand of NC_056741.1, from coordinate 604,933,538 downwards.
ATTTCGTACTCCTGCCTCAACACAGGCCTTTATCTATCCCCCCTGTACTGGACATAGTTGATGCCTTTTCGGAATCTAGCTTGGCCCCTGACTCTTTACCTCCTGCTCCCAGAAAGTCTGATGGATATTACAGGGTTCCTGACTCTCACAAGTTCCTTTTTAAAAATCCTACTGCGGATCCTGAGACCATTTCACAGGGACCCAAGGACATTAAGGCTACCACTGCCAAAAATCCTACCCCCTCTGATAGAGATTCCAGGGCGCTGGATAGATGGGGTAAGAAGGTATGCACTTCTGCAACCTTAACCATTAGAGCCTTAAACTGCCAGTTTCATATGTTGAAGTTTCAGCTACATATTATTGGATTGCTTAAACAGAAAATGATGTTGATTCCTGACTGTGCTGAAAATAAGTATTTACAAGATTTAATGCATTCTGCTGAACAAGTTGGAAAACATACTTTGCAATGTGGTTTTGATTCACTAGAGGCATCTTACAGGGCTGCTGTCACTGGGTCTGCACTTAGAAGGCATGCTTGGCTTAAGGAGCAATATTTGCCAGATCATGTTAAAGCTAAATTGCTGGATGCTCCCTTAAACCAAGACCGCCTGTTTGGCAACAAAGCAGTAGTAGTACTTAAAAAGATGGAGGAAAAAAAGCTAAATCTATGCAAACTGTTAAAGATTTCCTGAAAGCACAGCCTCCCAGATTTAATAGGCATGGGCCCTCTAAAAATTGGTCCTTTCCTGCCTCTTCCAGGCCTTCTCAGTCCAAACCCAGAACCAGCAGAACACCCAGGCTTCAGTCCCAAGGTACTCACAGGGCTAAGTAGTGGGGGGCTCCCACTTCCAAAGCAGGGAGTGGTAAGACTCCCCCCCATGGTAAACTGTCTCAGTGACTTAACTTTAAATCTTCCAAGCCCTGCACAACTGACTGTTTCCTTAGGGGGAAAGATTGCCCGGCAAGCAAAAAATTGGGAACTCATTACCCAGGACAAATGGGTTTTAAATATAGTTTCCCAAGGATACAGATTCCACTTTCAATCCTTACCAACCCCAAACGGTTGGCCAGACCTAACCCCAAATCAGTGGGTAGAGACTAAAAAGCAAATTCTCGCTGTCTTAAACATCAGAGCTCTTCAACCTGTTCCAGAAGAGGAAAAGGGACAAGGTTTCTACTCAAGACTTTTTCTGGTGCCCAGAAAAGACGACACTGGCGTCCTATACTGAACCTCTCTATCCTAAACTCTTTTTTGGTGATCCCAAAATTAAAGATGCCAACTCTCCACCAGCTGCTTCCTATGCTAGGCAAGGATGCCTGGTTGGCAACACTGGACTTAAAGGAAGCCTACCTGCACATCCCAATCAGGGAATCTTGCAGAAGATACCTATGCTTCATAGCAGGCTACATGCACTATCAGTTCTCTGCACTGCCCTTTGTGAATACCCTGGGCGCAGTAGATAAGCCAAGGTGCTTAGCTCCAGTCATTGCATTTTGCAGGCAAAGAAATAGCCAAATATATCCATACCTGGATGATTGTCTAATTCAGGCAGAAGGCCAGGGCATACTATTGAATCAGCTGACATTTGTACAGAAATTGTTAACTTCTCTGGGGTACACCATAAACGAAAAGAAATCACATCTTGTACCCTGCCAACAAATTGTATTCCTGGGAGCAAGCTTGGACACAACTACCCAGATGGCTTTTCTTACGCCAGAAAAACAAGTTCATTTAACAGCCTACTTCAAACTACTGACCACAAAGACCCAGCTATCTGCAAGGAAAATACTGCAAGCCCTGGGGTTCATGGCCTCCTGCATTATACTGATTCCATATGCAAGACTGCATATGAGGAAACTACATTGGTATCTAAAAAAGCCTATGGTGTCAACATTCACAGGATCTAGAAGCAATGATTCCTATCATTCCTTGTCTACAGATAGAGTTCCTTTGGTGGGCAGACGCCTGTCACCAAAACAAGGGACTGCCATTCACTCTGCCCCCTGCCGCCCAAACCCTAACAACAGACACATCAGACTGTGCATGGGGGGCTCACTTGGCAGGGAAGTGCATTCAGGGCAAATGGAATCCAAGTCAAATGCACCTGCACATCAATCAAAAATAAATGTTAGCTGTACAGAATGCTCTGACAGCCTTCAAAGACCACATCCTTCCAGGACATTTAATGGTAAAGACGGACAACACCACTGTTATGTGATACATAAGCGGGGGGGGGGGGGGTGACTCATTTATACCCTCTCTGCAGATTAGCCATGGCTCTGTGGAACACAGCTTTGAGCTACCAAGTGAACCTACAGGCTCAATTCCTGCCAGGAAAGCTAAACACACTGGCAGACGACCTAAGCAGAAACTTCATGGACCCACGAGTGGAAAATGGAACCAAAGATTTTCAACATGTTGAGAAACAAATGGGGGAGCCCAGATATAGACCTGTTTGCCTCCCCCCTGAACTACCAATTGGAAAAATTCTGCACAAGGACTCCCCACAAGCAAGCTTGGAAAGTGGATGCCCTGTCCTTCACCTGGAAAAACCTATCAGTTTATGCCTTTCCCCCTCTGCCTCTCCTCTCCAAGGTACTACTAAAGATCAAACAGGACAAACCAAGGACGATACTGATTGCACCAGACTAGCCATGCCAACACTGGTACCCTCTTCTGTGCAGTGTTTCACTGCTGGTACCATGGCACCTACCTTAATCACCTGACCTGCTGTACCAGCAGGAGGGCTAGATTCTGCACCCAGAGCTTCAAACCCTGAACCTGGCAGCCTGGCTAATTACTTAATCTCTCCGTTACCATCCCTCAGTAAGCAAGTGTTGGATGTCATTCTGGAGGCAAGGAGGCCTAATACTAGAAAATCCTATGCTGAAAAATGGAAAAGATTCTGTTCCTTGAACCAAACTCAGGGGACAAACACTGCAACGCCCAATTTACCTCAGATTCTTCAGTACTTAACTGAGATGCTGCACAAGGGCCATTCCTTTTCCTCCATCAAAATTCATGCCTCAGCCATTTCAGCTCATTACAACACAGACCCACCCCTCTTGTCTCATCCATTGTGAAACAGTTCCTCAGAGGGTCCAAAAACATAAGATCACCCTGGAGAGCCCTTACTCCAGCCTGGGACCTTAATTGTGTATTGGAAAAACTCATTCCACCTCCTTTTGAGCCAGCTGCAAATGCAGAGTTGAAATTCCTCTCTTAGAAAACAGCCTTCCTTTTAGCCATCACTTCAGCAGGAAGGGTGTCTGAATTACAGGCCCTCATGGTAGTGGAGCCTTTCATCATTTTTCATGCGAACATGGTGTCCCTCAGGACCAGTCCCTCCTTCGTGCCCAAGGTGGTATCCAGTGTGGCCCTTAATCAGTCCATTCATTTGCCAACCTTCTTGTCTAATCCACAGAACAAGGGGAAGCTAATTCTGCACTCCTTAGATGTGCACATACAACTTAGATTTTATTTGGACAGGACTAAACCTCTCAGGAAATCTGAACAACTTCTGGTTTCATTTGCTGCAGGGGCAGAGGGAAAGGCCATTTCAAAGCAAATGATTTCTAAATGGATAGGCCACTGCATTCATTTCTGCTATAAGCACCATGGAAACCTACCCCACAGGGGATTAGACCACATTCAACCAGGGCTGCATCTACCTCTACAGCCTTTCTCAGAGTTGTCCCTACCAGGGACATCCTAAAAGCTGCTACCTGGAGTTCTGTACATACTTTCACCAAGCATTACCATTTGCCAATTTTCTCTAAATCCAGAGCTGGCTTTGCCACTGCAGTCTTGCGGGGCCTTATAGCTGGTCCTAATGCTATCTAATTACCTCCTCCCATCCTTAGCTTTGGGAATCTACCCAAATTTGATGACTGCAACAGTGAAACACGAAGAACACAGTATAGTTGTGTACACTTGCCATAAATGTAGATGTTAGTGTTTTCACTGTTGCAGTCCTAGTTACCCTCCCTCCAGCCTCCTGACTTCTATTGGCTGTACCTGTATTCTTGCTAACTATGTTTAAAGCTTTTTGGTGTATTTGCTTTTTTGTTTGAGGTGTAACCTTATGTATATATAATTGCTTCCCATTATGGGGGCACCTGACATCTGGGGCAAGAAAAACTGATGTAATGGCATCGGCTGCATGCTTCCTCATGTCATGGAAGATGAGACAGCAACCGATGCAGGACCCAAGACTTTGTTAATCAGGCCGACTGAGGGCTACTGCAAGCAGATAACCCAAATGTGATGACTGCAACAGTGAATACACTCGAACATCTACATTTTATGGTAAGTGTACACAACTGTACTTTCTTCAGGCTGTAGTGTCCATGGTGGCGCTAATAACTCTGGTTCCGCTGGCCAGGTTTCACATGAGAATCTTGCAGTAGCTACATTCAATTCAGTGATCTATTCTCCACCAGCCAATTTCAACCCAATTAAGAATTACCAGCCTGTGCAGGAGAGACCTCTAATGGTTGATTCAATCTGAGCGGATTCAACAGAACCGTCTATTCCCTCTCAGCCCATGGCCACGGTGACCACGGATGCTTCTCAGTTAGGGTTGGGGAGGAGGCATTTCCTGTCAAATACTGTCCAAGGCACTTGGTCGCCCGAAGAGGCCAACTTGCATATCAGTGTTCTAGAGATGAGAGCAGTGATTTTAGTGTTACAGGCTTCACAGGATGCTCTCCCCTTAGGGACGGTTGCAATTCAGACAGACATGTCAGTAGTTTGGTACATCAGCAAACAAGGAGGTACCAGATCCTACCCCTTTTGTCAAGAAATGCTCGGTGTGTGGCAATGGGCAATCTCATCCAACCACTTTCCAGTAGCAACACACATTCTAGGGAAGTCCAATGCTACTCCTCTTCCTCAGTCTGGACAGTCTCACAGGTGAGGCTTTCAGCTCCTTAAACAAGTATCCTGATGGCTGATATTTTGTTATAAACCTAATGTTAGGATGTATGCTGGCTAAATACATAATGAAACCAGGTACGAGCCTTATTTAGCAGATGTAATCATTATGACAATTGCATTCTGTACAGTTTAACTGTTTCTGGCACGTTTTTACTGTCTAGACCTTGCTGGGCTATTATAATGTGATGCTAGGCTAGGCCGTCACGGACTGATTATCTATGCATACCTATGCAAACAACATTATGGTTATATTCTCAAACATATAAGCATTTTTAATTTACAGTCTTACTGGTGTAGCAATTGCTTCTCTGAATGTGCTGACTATTCTTTATATTGCTACACCTGCATTTTGTACATTTTTTTTACTGTACTGCCTACGTATTTGAACTAGTTCGTGATTGTATTACTGCACACACACGTGTGCACTAGGTTCTATGGTTTTACTGGTTTAGCAAGTGCTTCTCTGAATGTTCTGTTTGTTTTGTATTTACTGCATATTGCAAACATCTGGAACAATGGTCGTATTGGTTAGCTATGTAATATTGCTGCCCTGCATTTGCTGATTTCTGTTCTCTTTCTGTCCTGCTAGTAATCCCTCCATCTCCTCTGCCTCCTTGCTGGACTCCCTTTCCAACCAATAACACGGTCATTTCACCCTGATAACTGTTGTGTGCACCAGAAGCCCACTAAAAGGACATTCTACAGTTAGTAATTGATGGTGCTTCATAATGCGAATACACTTAATGTATAGTGTTCTACTATCACCAACTGATCACTGCAATAGTTGAATAACTAATTTATTTGCCTGTACTTGTGAGTGCTCCACCGTTAGAAGCAGCTGCTTAATTGCCCACTACGTCCATACTCTCTAACCCAGTTCTTTGAATCTCCTTCTCCCATACTTCTCTGACATATAATAGCTTTATGGAAAATATCTAATTTGGCAGAATCAAGGACTAAAATTTAGATATAAGATTGCAGTGAGTAAAACCCTACACTTGTCCCACAGTCTCTATTTGTTTTATCTGATTATTTTGTATGGCTCTTGCCCTTGCCAAGTACTAGGGTCTGGGTCTACCTACTCCATTCACTGCTTGCTATGCTCGCTCTGCTCCCCTCCCCCCAATTCCCCCCCCCCCTACATCTACACCACAGACCGCTCCCAATCGCCCAGACAAGCAATCGCAACAATCCTAAAACTTCTACCTACCCTACCCCCTTACAACCGGAAAACCAATCTCATCAACATATAAAACATCTCTCCCCCACCATCCACAATCCCCACCCATTCCACACCTAGCTACTTCCACACATATAACTATGCTACTTCAAACCATGCTAACATGCTTTACATGCACTCTTCTTGCACAGCTTACATCCTACCAAAACACCAAAATAGGCCCACCCAACCACTTTCACTGCACCACTACTTTCACCACCATCCTCTACCCACACACTTCTTATACTTATCATACCAAAACAATCACCATCCCATTTCATCCAACACATTCAGTCTGTTTCTATTTACAAGCATAAATCCTCCCTAAAATATGACATACTCACATATTTAGAAAACTTATGTTTACTGGCCTATCAAAACTAGCCCTCAGTGGTGACATCCACCCCAACCTCAGCCCAAACATTTCCAACCCCACACCTAATAACCTGCCTAATAACTGCTCCATCTAACAACCAACAGAAAGCCTTCTGACCTCCTCATATTAAGTGTAAATATCAGAAGTATAGCCAATAAAATCCATGACCTCCACACCAACATAGCTTTATATTCCCCAGACGTATTAATTTTAACTGAAACCTGGCTCATACCTGACATTAAAAGTGAGGAAATACTACCAACAGGTTGTAACATACTTCGTTTGGATAGGTAATCTAAGAAAGGCAGCGGAGTTGCTCTAAATTTCAAACACCATCTAAACATTCAAATCCTTTAAAAATCAGCCCCCCCCCAAATTGGAAATGAAGAAATCCTATATGCTAACCTCAAACTGAACTCAAACAATCAACATCATTGGCTGTTACTTCCCACCTAGCCAATAATACCTCACCCCTTGAAAACCTCCTCAGTTGGGCTAGCCATTCCCTTCCCCATGAAACCATAATTCTAGGTGATTTTAATATCGACTGGCAGTCATGTAACAACAACCATCCAATCCACCACCAAACCTTCAAGGTTACTCCCAACTTATACAGTCACCCACCTAGATGATCAGTCTACTCTCGACTGGATATTAGTTAATAAAGCCTCTCAGTCATACCTAGCTGGATGTCTACCAGACAGCCTCAGTGACCATATCCCAACTTTTCTTTTAAAACACCACATAAATAATACTAAACCCATCATCTGTCTACAGATACGTAACAAGAAAAACTTTAACCCTCACACCTTTACCTCATCACTTAAAAACCTGTAACTGATCACCATTAAAGTACCTCAATCTGGATGAAGCCGTACACATCAATAGTACAGGCAAAAACAAAACCACTGCACCAGATAAAATCCAGACCAAGCTCCAAAAATATAATGCAAGAAATCCAAGCAGCCAAAGGACATGCATGCCATAAAACTAACAATTTAGTAAAAAACATGTACGTGCTTTCGTGTAGTACTTCTACGCTTCATCAGACATAAAATTGTATCACAAGCCTAAACATTTTAAACACTGTTAAACCAATCACTGCTAGCAACCTTTTTCCCACCAATTAAATAATTAGTGGAAACCAAGTGATTTAAAGTAACCTAACACTTTTAGCAAAGTAAGAACATTTTTAGTATATTCCAACCATGACTTGTGTAATAAATTTCAGATTTAATAGACATATTGCAGATATCTAAACAGTGTAATATACATCATACATGAACCATTTCATCATGCTGTTGCAAATATACTGATGTTTTGGAAAATATAATGCAGAACTGCATCAACAAAGGCTGAAACAGTCCTGCCATTCACATAGTTAACTAAGTATACACCTTATGTAAAATTTACAATAAAAACTTGAACTGCTACATGAACGTTCATCAATCTACTAAAATGTGCGAAAAAACAAACACATAATACATAAAAATAAATATGGACAAAACCAAACATAGCTAAATATTGCTAACGTAAAAAATGTGTATATAAACACACAGTAAAAACAGAAAATATTGCTATATCTAACTCATAAGTTGTGAGACCTAAGACCACAATGTCCTTGTCCAATGATAAATGTGTTGCTTTAAACTTGCCTCTTCCCATAGGGAATATCAGAGGGAGACCGAGATCGCCCAGTCAAGGGAGGAAGCTTTGGAAACATTCAAGTGGACAACTGAACATTCCTTCAGTCAATCAGTTTTGGAGCAGAGCGAAGGACAATTAGTATACAATTTATCAGATATTTCTTTGACTGATGTTCAATTACGAGTCCTTGATAAAAGACTTTCTTTTATACCTACAGCTAGTAGTGTTTTTAATGATGTAATGGTAGATCTGAAGTTCTGTCATAATGTGATGTTGAATTATGTCTTCTGATTCTGCTTTGCAACCTTCAGCATACCAAGTGTATTTTGTCCTGATTTTCACCCTTTAATAGAAGCATTTTTACGGATGTGTGAGCATGATTTATTACAGTATTATAATGATCCAGCAAATGAATGTAATAGGTTCTATAACCTTACATCTAGTGAATTTTCTGCTCTATAGGAGTTACAAGCTAATGAGGACGTTAGTATTTCCCCATCTGATTAAAGGGGGAGCTATAGTGATTGCTAACCATAAAGGTTATATAAAGAATATGACTTTAATGTCAGATAGTAGTACTTACAAACTTGCTAACCTTACAGAGATACAAATATTTATAAATATTTATTGTGAGTTATTTGACTGTTTGTCTTCCAGGTATATTAGTAAGGAGTTATATGACTTCTGTATTATTGAGAAACCTTTAATACCCCTTATAAAGGGCTTGCCTAAAATCCATAAATCTTTATCTGACCCACCCTATAGGCCATTTATTGCAGGGTGAGGTTGGTCCACAGAGCCCATATCCATTTATTTAGAAAAAAAACTTTACATCCTTTATTAATGAATCCTCCACTATTTTAAAAGATTCACAGCATTTTCCTACCATGCTATATGATAAGTTACAGAAGGTGCCATTGTGTGCTACAGATATGCTAGTTACTGTGGATGTATATGTTTATTTACATGCATAACAAATGATGTAGGCATCCAATATAGGAGAGATTTCTTGCGAAGTCATAGAGATTTTGATAATGGATGGATGCAGACTATATGTATGTTGATGAAATTGGTGCTTACCAATAATGTATTTGTGTTTTGAAGGGACATTTTATATTCAACAATATGGAGCGGCCATGGGAACACCATGTGCCAACTCCTATGCCAGCATTGTAATGGCACAATGGGAAGGTACTCTGTTGTTGAATGTTACTTATAGCAGAAAATTGTTACATTATAGTCATTTTGCAGATATATTTTTTATCTGGAGAGGTTTCCCAGAGCAATTTGAGCAGTTTGTTTCTTTTTAAAATGCGAGTACCTCTTTAAGTACTACATGTACATCTCTTTGAGATTGATTTTTTTAGATGTCAAGCTAACAAGAGAAGACCGTGTTCTGCACACTCAGGTTTATAGGAAAGAATGTAGGAAGAACAACCTGTTATCACATTCTAGTATGCATCCTACATATGTATTCAAAAATATTTTGAAAGGACAGGCTCTATGTACTTCTAGACTTAACACCAAAGATAGTATAATGTTCCAGCAAGTAGCCTTATTAAAGAAAGAGTTTAGAGATGGAGGATATACTAAGGCTGAATGTGATGAACATTTACAGATAGCCCATAGGGAAAGGGAAGGTAGAGGTAAACTTTATTTCTCAGAAAGGAATATGCCATTGTTTAACAGGATGGTTAGTTATCGCAAAAAATAATGTAGATTGTCTACATTATACCTCTGACAATAAGAAAGTTGTGGATATTATACGTAAGAATTGGCATGTCCTAACAGCAAATAGTGGGACAGTGCAAGTTGTGGGGACATATCCAAAAGTTACTTTTAAAAATTTGAAATCATTAAAATGTAGGCTTTGCATAGAACTGGCATGATAAACAGCAAAACTATTGCTAAGAAGCAAGGAACATTGTAGACATTGCCGTTTTTGCAAGTATATTGCCAGTAGGAACGGTCTTATAGATCCTTATACAAATAAGAGTATATTTTTAGGCATTATGCTGATTGTTCAACTGCCAATGCTATATATTTAGCCCAGTGTGTTCAATGATGTTCATCGTGCATACAGCTGCAGTCATAACAGATGGGTTCTTCTGCCGTCAGGCGGATCCTCGGTCGGCCGAATTCCAAAGTCTAGGTCCGGCGTCGGTTGTCGTCGCTTCTTCCCTGACGTCAGTGCGACAGGGGTATAAAAGAACCAGCCGACGCCATCTTCTTCAGTCTTTCTTGCCAAGCGGTGCCCGAAGCAGTTTGCAAGTGCCGGTCGGCCAGCTCCTGCAATTACGAAAATTTTGCAACCGAAGTCTTCTTGAAAGCTAAGTACCCCGTTAGGGAAACTTTTCTTGCTTCAGACCGATGTCAGACAAAGTTAATAATTGTATTTCATGTGGGAAGCAAATACCGCATAAGGATTTTCATTCCCTCTGCATTCCTTGCTTAGGCCCAGACCACGACGTCTCGGTCTGTCGTTTTTGTGCTACTTTCAACAAACGCACCATTAAGCGTCGGGCGGAGTTCGCCCAGCACTATTTTGGCAAAAAATGTAACTACCTTATGTCTTCGGATACTCGGACTCCAGTTTTGTCTAAAAAATGCAAAGATAAGGACCCACACACGAGGTCCGCGGCCTCTACCGGCACCACGCTAAAGCCGACTACAGGTGGTCCGGTTCTCAGCGAGGTGCCTATGCAGCCCCTGCCTACCGACGACACTTCATTGGTGGTGTCTACTGTGCCCGAGGTCGCAGGCTCCTCGGCCCACACCCCGACTACAGATATTGAAGGAACTCTTGGTGGTGAAACTCAAAATGTAGACAGGTCTGCCTCCTCTCAAGGTGTCTTCAGACCTTCATCTTCTTTTTCCATCAAGGCTTTCACTAAGTCTAAAGCAGCCATGCATTCTAAGAGACCAGCTACACAGGGTTCTTCTCCAGGTCCCATGCCTAAAAAACAGATGCTTAAAATGGCTGAGGATTTAATTACTCTTATCAGGGGTTCTCAACCCCCCCGGACAAAAGGCCCAGAGTGGAGGAAGAATCCCCCTCCTCAGACCAGGCCTCCATTATTTCAGAGCACTCTGATGAACAGCAACATTCTTATTCCCCTTCTGAAGATTCTGATGCAGAGGAGTCCATTCCCTCTGTCCCCCCCCCCAGAGGATTACTCATTTGGGGAAACCTTGCATACCTTGAGGGAACACTTCCACTGGGAAGGCCAAGAGTACTCAGACTCCAAGAAAAGGCTTAAGGATTTTCTCTTGCTGCCTCAGCACAGGCCTCTGGCTATACCTCCTGTCTTAGACATACTAGATGATGTGTATTCGGAGGCCTGCCTTAACCCAGACTCTTTACCTCCAGCCCCAGTCAAGCCTGACAGGTACTACCGGGTTCCTGACTCTCACCAATTTTTATACAAAAGCCATGCGGCTGACCCAGAAACTATCTCACAGGGCCCCAAAGGGATTAAGGCCTCCACTGCTAAAAATCCATTACCTTCCGAGAGAGATTCCAGATCTTTAGAAAGGTGGGGAAAAAAGGTATACACCTCGGCCACCTTAACCATGAGGGCATTAAACTGCCACTTCCATATGTTAAAGTACCAACAGTTTCTGTTATCACAGTTGAGAAGCAAAATGTCACAACCTGAACAACCAGACTTGAAGGAGTTGCAGGATTTGATGCATAATGCAGAACAAGTGGGTAAACATACCTTGCAATGTGGTTTTGATGCCCTAGAGGCTTCATGTAAAGCTGCTGTTACAGGATGAGTCGTACGTAGACATGCCTGGCTCAAGGAGCAAACCTTGCCAGATCATGTCAAAGCTAAATTACTAGATGCCCCTCTACAAAAGGATGTATTATTTGATGTTAAAGCTGAGGAGGTATTAAAGAAAATGGAGGAAAAGGCTTAAATCAATGCAAACAGTGAAAGATTTTCTACAGGTACAACCTCCACGTTTCAGTAGAAATTGGCCTTCCAAAAATTGGTCCTTTCCAGCCACGGACAGACCCCAAAGAGGTAGATACAGATGCCCGAGGGGCAGAGGGCAATCTCAAGTATCGTTTAGAGGCAGACAATGGCAGGCTCCTACACAGAGGTGATGAGGATAGTTCGCAGCCATTCAGAAAGCAAACCCAATGACTTTCCCCTTTGCATGCCAAGCAAGGCTCAAATGGCAGCACCCTTAGGCGGAAAACTGGCATTATTTCTGAAAAAAAGGCATATTGTCACAAAAGACAAATGGATCCTGGACATTATAAACAGATGCTACAGATTCCATTTTCACACCCTTCCAAAAATGAGAGGCATGCCAAACCTGCCAAACAATCAAAGGGCAGAGGCACAAAGACAAATTTCAGATCTCATGGACATGAAAGCTATTCAAGAGGTACCTACTCAAGAACAAGGTCAAGGTTTTTATTCCAGACTATTCCTGGTACCAAGGAAGGGAAAAGATTGGAGACCTATTTTGGACCTATCCATCCTAAACACATTCTTACTCGTACCAAAATTCAAGATGCTCACATTACAGCAGCTTCTTCCCATGCTGGGCAAGGAGTCTTGGCTGGTAACATTGGACCTCAAGGAGGCATACCTGCATGTCCCAGTCAGACAAAATTGCAGAAGATACCTCAGATTTCTTGCAGGTTCAACCCATTATCAATTCTCTGCATTGCCCTTTGGCTTATCTACTGCGCCCAGAGTATTCACGAAATGCCTGGCATCAGTAATTGCCTACTGCAGACTTCAAGGGATACAAATATACCCATACTTGGACGATTGCCTGATCCAAGTGGACAGCAAGCACATACTTCTGAAACATCTGGCTTTTGTAATAATGTTGTTGAATTCTGTGGGATACACAGTCAACAAAAAGAAATGAAGGCTAATACCCTCTCAGAAAATAATTTTCCTGGGTGCCAATTTGGACACACACACCCAGATGGCCTACCTCACGCCAGAGAAACAGGGGCAACTAACTCAATACTTCAGAAAACTAGCAAATTTCACCAGGCTGACTGCAAGGAAAATCCTGCAGGCTCTGGGATTCATGGCATCTTGCATACTACTAATCCCATGTGCAAAGCTGCATATGAGGAAACTTCAGTGGTACCTGAAAAACCTATGGTCTCAACACAGCCACAGTTTGGAAACAATAATACCACTAATTCCATGCCTTCAAAAGGAATTTCTGTGGTGGGCTCAAGCATGCCAAACAAACACAGGTCTCCCATTCTGCAAGCCTCAAGCAAATCAAGTCATCACAACAGACGCCTCGGACTACGCCTGGGGGGCGCACATGACAGATTGGTGCATTCAGGGCAAATGGTCCCAAAAAGAAAAGCACCTTCACATCAATCAAAAGGAAATGCTAGCAGTGATAAATGCTATTATAGCTTTCAAAGACCTTCTACATCCAGGTCAACTATTGATAAGGACAGACAATACCACAGTAATGTGGTACATAAACAAACAGGGAGGAACCCATTCATATCCCCTATGCAGGCTGGCCATGTCACTTTGGAACATGGCTCTGGAATTACAAATCTAACTTCAAGCACAGTACTTGCCAGGCAAAGAAAACACGCTGGCAGACAACCTAAGCAGAAATATGACAGATTCACACGAATGGAAGTTGCATCCTCAAGTTTTTACAGAGATAATTCAAGCATGGGGAAGGCCAGACATAGATCTCTTTGCCTCCCACAAAAATCACCAATTGACAAAATTCTGCTCAAGGACTTTTCATCCACAGGCCTGGAGAAGTGGACGCTCTCTTTCAGTTGGACAACAATGACAGTTTATGCCTTTCCACCTCTTCCTCTGCTGCCCAAAGTTCTATTAAAAACCAGAGCAGACAGACCAAAGATGATTCTCATTGCTCCAGACTGGCCAAGACAGCACTGGTACCCACTCCTGAGGAGCCTGATGCATTCCCCACCATGGACCCTACCTCTAATGCCTCTTTTTCTGACTCAGCACAGCTTCAAAACTCGTCACAGTCACTGGCCGCATGGAAGATTCCTTAACTTCACAACAAACCCTACTCTCCAAGGAAGTACAGGAAGTCATTTTGGAAGCCAGAAGGCCGTCTACTAGAAAAGCTTACTCCGCAAAATGGAAACGATTTTGTGCCTGGAATGAGAAAAAGGGCCAGAATCCTGGAAAACTGAATTTACCTCAAATATTACAGTATCTAGCTGAGCTGCTAAGCAGTGGACTTTCATTCTCCTCCATCAAAATCCATGCCTCAGCCATTTCTGCAGAATACAACACTGATCCACCTTTATTCTCTCACCCCCTCTTAAGACAGTTCCTGAGAGGGGCTAAGAATATAAAACCCCCAAGGAAACAACCAATACCTGCTTGGGACCTCAATTTCATTCTAGAAAAGCTGACCTTGCCTCCTTTTGAGCCAGCTGCCTCAACAGATTTGCAATATTTGTCCTGGAAAACAGCCTTCCTCCTGGCTATCACCTTAGCTCGCAGGGTATCGGAATTACAAGCCCTCATGGCTGTGCAGCCTTTCATCATTTTCCATCAGGACAGAGTTTCCTTACAAACCAACCCGTCCTTTATGCCAAAGGTGGTATCCAGGGTAGCTTTGAATCAGGCTATCCACTTACCTACATTTTACCCTAATCCTCAAAACAAAGGGGAGAGACTGCTACATTCATTGGACATCCACAGACAGCTGCGCTATTATTAGGACAGAACAAAGCCTTTCAGAAAATCAGAACAACTCTGTGTCCTATGCTATAGGAGCTCAAGGGAAGCCAATTTCCAAACAGACAATCTCTAAATGGATAGCCCACTGCATACGCTTCTTCTACTCTTTTCATGGTAAAACTGTACCTGCAGGCATCAGATCTCACTCCACAAGGGCCACAGCTACCTCTGCAGCTTTCCTCAGAGGAGTGCCTACCAAAGATATTTTGGAAGCAGCCACTTGGAGTTCTGTGCTTACCTTCTCCAAGCACTACCACCTACCATTATACTCCAAAACTAGAGCAGGCTTTGCCACTGCAGTCTTGCAGGGCATCCTGGCTCCTCCTAGTTCCACCTAGTGCCTACCACCCCTTTTTAGCTTTGGGATTCTACCCATCTGTTATGACTGCAGCTGTATGCACGATGAACATAGTACAGTTTTGTACCTACCATAAATGTAGATGTTCGAGTGCTAATACAGCTGCAGTCCAGGTTTCCCTCCCTCCTTCCCCTCTTGGGACAGGGCCTATTGGCTAACACCTCCTCTTACAACCTGATTGGGGTATTCTTTTATGGTGTATTTGCTTGCAACTACTGTATTTTGATTATATTGCATTGCATTACTACATAAATTTATGTATTGCCTTCCTTCTGGGGGCACCTGACATCTGGGGCAAGAAAAACTGAAGAAGATGGCATCGGCTGGTTCTTTTATACCCCTGTCGCACTGACTTCAGGGAAGAAGTGACGACAACCGACGCCGGACCTAGACTTTGGAATTCGGCCGACCGAGGACCCGCCTGACGGCAGAAGAAACCCATATCTTATGACTGCAACGGTATTAGCACTCGAACATCTACATTTATGGTAGGTACAAAACTGTACTTTTTAAGTTCTATGTTAGCATGACTACTAGACCATTGAGGGATACTGTTAGGGAACATGAATATTACAGCAACGTTGGAGACACCAGAAGTGCTGTTTCTAAACGTATTGTTGAAGAAGGCACCATCTATAGATTTGTATTTTTCATCATAGAGATCTTGCCAAGCACTATAAGGTTGGAGAATAATAGGAACACACTTGAAAAGATTGAGCAAAAATGGATTATTTTGCTACAAGCTGACAAGGGCATGGGTTTAAATGAAGCTTTGTCACTCAAACCCTTTTTAAGGGACAGAAGGCTTAGTTACATTTGCTAACCCCCCCCCCCCCATTTTGAATACACTCTTTTTGCCTTGGCTGTTAATATACATCTTTTTATAGTAGTTGTAGGTCTGCTTATATATATGCACATACTCCTCATACATTTATTTATTTATGCATTTTCTGTTTTTACTGTGTTTTATATACGCACTTTTTATGTTAGCAGTATTTAGCTGTGATGTTTGGTTTTGTCCGTATTTATTTTTTATATATTCTTTGTTGGTGTTTGTTTTTTGAACATTTTAGTAGATTGATGAGCATTCATGTAGCAGTTTGTTTATTGTAAATTTTACATAAGGTGTATACTTGGTTAACTATGTGGATGGCAGGACTGTTTCAGCCTTTGTTGACACAGTTCTGCATTAAATTTTCCAAAACATCAGTATATTTGCAACAGCATGATGAAATGATTTATGTATGATGTATATTATACTGTTTAGATATCTGCAATATATGTCTTATTTATTACATCTGAAATTTATTATATAAGTTGTGGTTGGAATATACTAAAAATATATTTATTTTGCTAAAGTGTTAGTTTACTTTAAATAACTTGGTTTCCACTAATTATTTAATTGGATGGAAAAGGGTTACTAGCAGTGATTGGTTTAACAGTGTTTAAAATGTTTAGGCTTGTGATAGAATTTAATGTCTGATGAGGCATAGGAGTACTACGAGAAACCACTTACAAGTTTTTTTACTAAATAAATTGTTTGGTTTTGTGCTGTGCATGTCCTTTGCCTGCTTGGATTTCTTGCACTTCTTCACTGGTACCTTCCTAAACATCCTAAATACACATTCCGCCATAAGAAATGCCAGAGTCATGGCCCAACACTCCCCCTGGCTACAAAAAAGCACCAAGTCACTAATGAAATGCAGGGACAGGGCCTGGGAGCATTGGCGATCTACAACCCCCCCCCTCCTCCTCTAGACAGTCATTTGTAGAATGACAAAATAAGGTGAAAAAGCAAACAAAAGAAGATAAAACAAAATACTACCAATCTGCCATAAACTCTTCCAATCACAGCCCTATGCAGTTATGGTCTGCCATTAACTCCATTCTCCACCCAGGTAAAGTTGACACCCCCCACCTAACTCTCCCCCTCCTTAAACAATATTGCCACCTCATTCAACAAACACTTCACTGTAACCGTATTAGCTTTTGCCAGGCAACACAACCCCCTCCCCACCCTCCTCTCATCAACACCAAGTACTCTGCCCACTGTCTTTTCATTTACTCCAGTACCTACTTCTAACATAAAAAACTTCTACTAAAACTGAGGCCCACTAAACTAGCTGCTGACAATCTCCCCTGTGAATACCTAAAAATAGCAACCGAAGTCCTAGTCTACTTAGTCTCTATCTTGATCAACCAGTCCTTAACAGAAAGCTAGGTCCCCACACTGTGGAAAGTTTCCCACATAATACCCCTGCATAAAGGTGGTTCCTCCACTGAACTCTCCAGCTACTGTCCCATAGCCATCCTCTCCCCTCTTTCCAAGATACTTGAAAGATGCATCCACTCACAAGTACAGGACTTCCTCCTAACAACCTCCTCTAAAGCACCCAACATGGCTTCAGGCCGTTCCACAGTACTACATCCACCTTTACTCTCTCTCAGTAACACTGTCCTTCAACATAAAAATGATGTCCTGTTCTCCTCTGCCATATTCTTGGATCTAAGACTTTTGACATGGTCTCTCACAAACAACTGTCTGTTCTCACTAACCTATCCTTTTCCCCATCAGTTATTAACTGGTTTAACAGCTATCTAATGGACTGCCAACAATCCATCGTCTGGCTTAACGATCTATCTCCTTGACTCCCAGTCTCCATCCTTGGACCAAAACTATTCTGTCTCGCTTCACCAATAATCTCTTCATAGCCAGCAAACAGGCTTCACTCATTCAGTATGCAGATGACTCCACCCTCATCTGCTCTCTCCCCACAATGCCAGAACTCCATAGGATCACCCAGGAAGTCTTTACCTCAGTGGAAACTTGGCTATCTGATGCCCAGCTAATTCTCAACCCTAACAAGACTAAACTCCTCATTTTCCAACCCACAAAATCTCACCTTCCCAACCCCCACTTTAATATCCTAGCCATTGACAATACCTTCATCTTCCCAACAGAACACACCAAGCTACTTGGTTGAGATTGACAACCATCTCAGATTTGACATTCACATTTCACTAATCATAAAAAGTTCACAAAAAACTAGGTGTCCTATATAGAAACAATTCCTCACCAAAACTGCCAGAATTTCTGTGGCCAATTCCCACCTTATCTCTACTCTACTTTGTCTCTCCTGTACTTACTACCCTCAGGCAAACAGACCTAAACAAGGTTGAGGCTTGTTGAAACACAATTGCTAAATTTGCCACTGAAGCATTCTACCACAGCCACCACTGTATCTCACTTAGAGAACTTGACTGGCTCGAACTCCTTCAACTTCTACACCTGAATCAACTCTCTCTAGCCCACAAGATAGTGAACTACCCACTTAATGTCCCATCCCTTCAATATCTTATCCAGCCCTACCGTACCACCAGACCTCTACGCTCCAGTAACAAAAAAACAACTTCTAATAACCAAAGCCAATAACTCTGCTGGAGAAGCTCTTTTCTCCTACAAAATAGACAGGTTATGGAACCCCCCCCCCAATATAACAACACTACCATCATGCAGTCTCTTCAAAACTGCTCTAAAAGCCCACCTCAAAAGACACTGGTTATGTCAATGCACAAATCCTGACTAATAATAGAATAGTAGAAGTTGAGGGAGTTCTGCACATATTTTATTTCTTTTTATTTTATTTCTGGTGACTATACCTTTAGAAGCTTTATATCCTTGTCTCTCAAGCTAGTTTTTCGCTATCTTTTTCTGATTGTTTCTATGACTTCATCTTGACCAGGGTGCTAGCCCCGCTCCGTTCGCCCTACCCCCATTCCCACCCAGTCCCATTACAATTACCTTTATACCTAACTATCCCTTCCTCTCCCACTAGCCATTAGAATTCCACTTCCTGCCTATTGCCACAACCACCTTACTAATCTGTCAGTCTTGTCAACACCACTTCCTCTATACCATTGTCTCTACCTACTCAATTTGACCATATTTTATTCCAACAGGTATTATTTTCTAATATCATCTACACTACTCCTTATTCTCTCTATTTCCACCTCTTACCACTCCAGTCTCTCTGACCCACTCCTATGTTCACCGACTTCTCACTCGTACAACATATATCCAACTGCTTCATCTTTTACTATCTCCCCTAATCTCTTTACTACCTCTTCCTCAAGTCTATATAAACTATCCATAATACAGGTTTTTAAACCTTCCCACAAAGCTAAGTCAAAACTATACAAACTCCATCTAGCATCTACTACACACTCTCTCCTCACTAAAAACCTACTTTGTTCTGGAGATATCCATCCCAACCCTGGCCCCTCTTCTCTCCCCAAAACTACCTCTACACTGCCCCATCTTACTCCTCTAACAGTCACCAACCTTAGTCACAACAATCTCCATCCCAAATACTTAACTATTTACTCATTGAATATTCAGAGTCTAGAAAATTGTCATTGAGCTGCACTCATGGATAGCTCTCAATACCCCTCACATCCTCTCCCTATCTGAAACTTGGCTCAAGCCGCAAATCTCAAATAGTGAAATACTCCCACCAGGTTATAACATCTTCCAATCTGATAGACCTGTAAAAAAAAGGTGGCATGGCCATCCTCTACTCAAACAACCTTAACCTCTCACCATACCCTTCCCCAATTCCTGACTTCCTCCCAGCTGAAATCATCTTCCTTAACTGCCATCCGAATCCCCACAAAAAACTTGCAATTGCCTCAATCTACCTTCCTCCTGGTAACAATCTGCTCATTCTTGAAAACATCCTATCCTGGTTCTCCCACAACATACCATATGAGACAAGTATCCTTGGTGATGTCAACATTGATTGGTCCAAACTCGCAACTGACTCCCCCCAACGCAGTATCCACCTACACGGCTTCCACCAACTTATAACATCTCCCACTTGCTTCCATAAAAATTCCACTTCCAGCTCCATCATAGACTGGATCCTCACCAATTCCCCCCCACCAATACCACAATCCCACCACCTTACCTGACTCGCTCAGTGATCATCTCCCTACCACCATGTTAAGACACTACTCCCATATTCCTAAACCCCACCTTATCAAAGACTGTTGAAAATTATCGACTTTCAATTCATCCCAATTTAACTCCATTCTCCACAGTATAGATTGGTCCATCCTAAAACACCTCCCCCAAAAGATGCTGTAAGAATATTCTAAACTCCTTAGCTCCCTCTAGGAAGATCAGAGTAAAATCAAATCATGCTCCCTGGCTCTCCAAAGAGACTAGGTCCCTTATGAAACAAAGAGATTGTGCTTGGAAAACCTGGACTAAAACTAAACAAGCACCTTTTCTTCAAAAATACAGGCAACTGAGGAACCTTGCAAAAAAAACATACAACTAATGACAAAAAGTTATACTGTAGCTCTGCTCAGCTGAACAACAAATCCATTACTCAAAAGTTTTGGTCAACTCTCAACAACATCCTCTGTCCTGGAAAGCCCTCTAATCCCTCCCCATACCCTAACTCTTCCTCAGGAAACAGCTACCCTCGTGAATAAACACTTTATCACTTCCATCCAAAATCTGGTAACCTCTAAGCCAAACTCTACTTTGACAACCACCCCTCCAAGTTCCACTAACACAACTTTGTTCTCTTTTGAGCCAGTTCCCATTACTTGCATCAAATCTCTACTACTCAAGCTAAAACCTTGCTCTCATTCCACTGACAATCTATCTCCTACATTCCTCAAACTTGCTGTTGACTCAATTGACTATCCTGTATCTCTACTAATTAATCGATCTATTCTGGAATCAACTGTCCCCACCCTTTGGAAATCTTTCTTCCCTATCCCTTTTCATAAAGGTGGAAACTCAACTGACCCCTCAAACTACCGACCCATTGCCAGTCTGTCCCCCCTCTCCAAGATATTAGAAAAATGTATTCACTCACAGCTTCTCAATCACCTCCTCACACACCACTTACTTACCCCTACCCAACATGGATTTTGTCCTCACCACAGCACCACCACTGCCCTCCTCTCCTTCACTCATATCATTGCAGAGGCCCTAGACGACAATAAACTCATTTCCTGTCTCTTCCTAGATCTCTCCAAAGCCTTTGATACTGTCTCTCATCCTCTACTACTATCCAAATTCGCAAATCTCCACCTATCCCCCTCCGCACTTGGCTGGTTTAATAGTTGCCTATCTGGCAGGGAATAATCTGTCAAATGGCTCTCATCCTCCTCACCTTTCCTTCCCATCTCCACTGGTGTTCCCCAAGGCTCCATCTTGGGACCCCTTTTGTTTAACATCTTCACCAATGATCTTTACACCTCATGCAAATAATCCTCCCTTATTCAGTATGCCGACGACTCCACACTTATATCCATCTCAAGTAACATACCTGAACTACACTCGCTGACCCAACAGGCCCCTACTATCCACTGAACAATGGCTTTCTCACAGCCTATTGATCCTAAATCCCAAAAAGACCAAACTCCTACTTTTCCTTACCCGTTCTTTCTCATCACAAAACCTCCTTTTTTATTACATCTTCTAGCAATACAACTATCCAGCCTGACGCCCACACAAAACTCCTAGGGGTCATTATCGATGACGAACTAAAGTTCAACCTACACATACTCCAATGTATAAAAAAAAACCCCAGAAACTAGGTCTGCTATATCAGAACAAAAAATTCCTAACCCCTGAATCTAGACTTACCTGGGCCAGGCACTCCTCCTCCCCTCCCTCTTGTACACCGCCACAGTTCTTACCAATATCCAGGCCACCATTCTAAAACTCCAACAGATTTACCATAAAATAGCCAGATTCATTACTAACTCCCCATACAAGTCACACCACTGCATTTCTTTAAACTCTCTTCAGTGGCTTGAACTTCCCCAATTTCTGCTATCTTATCAATTTCATATGCTACACTTTATTCTTTATAAACCCTCCTTCTGTACATCTCTGTCTTCTTTAGTCTCCGTCTACATCCTATCCCGGACCCTCCGTACTTCTAACCAACAATTACTTGATATCTACCACCCAAAAAAGTCAGTAGGCAAACTACTCTACAAACACTCCCTTGACCATGCTTGGAACAAACTTCCCCTTGACTTACGTTCAATCTCCCACACCTCACACTTTAAAAATGAACTAAAAGCTTATTTTCTCAATTCCAGAACCTACCCTTGTCATGAGCCTACCTAGTCTTCCTTCCCTTTATGTACCCTCAAAAGGACCATACTTAGTACCTCATTACACCTCTCTCTCCAATGTGTCTACTATGCATTTGCATAATTTTATGCAAATACATTTTTTTTATTGTTGACCTATTGAACTATGTCAATGTAAAATTGTTACTTAGCTTCTTTTTAATGCAACTTTAACTTTATGCATGTAACCCAACATGTGTTAATCTTTTTGCTATAACTGCTATTATATCAGTATTGTTTAAAACTGTACTTGTTTAAAATGTACTACTGGAGCTTTTCTTCTCTGGTCTCCACTGAAAATGGGCCACAAGCCCAGTTGGAAAAACAGTTAACAAATGTCAATAAATAAATAAATAAATAAATATAATCTCACTGCTCCTCTTTCACTTCCCCTCCTTTAGCCACCCTGCCTTCCACTGTCTGAACATTGCTATTTTTCTCTGCAGGTACTGGTTTCCCCTGCTCCCTCCCCACCACCACTTTATCTCTCATATCCTCCTCTAATACTCTCAACTACTGCTGTACAGCTTCAACTACTTCACTCCTACCTACTTTCAGCATCACTTCTACCATTCTCCCAGACACCATTCTACTCCTACCTTCTTCCATACAATTTCCCTAACTCTCCTCCAGCTCATTCAACCATCTTGATTAACATCTGATTTATAACTGTTTCAGACTATGGGATTATCTGCTATTTCTATGAGTATATTACCTACTCTGACTTAGAAGTCTCTAGCTTGCTGCTGGTGTCTACCAATCAGTACTGTGTCATTTATGTGTTTACAAATTGCTATTACTTATACCATTGGCTATTTTTTGTTATCAGTAGTTCTGCACGTCACTTGTTCATATTTACCATGTTGATATTGCTCGTACTATCACTATTATTTGTATTACTGTTCTTCATATACTGTGTACTATTTCTTGTGTGGAGCTTTTCTCCCCAGGCCTCCACTGAAAAAGGACCTGTGTCCAGTCGGAATTTCCTGGTAAATAAATAAATATCAGACAAATTGAGCAGAAGCAGTCTTATACCTCACGAGTGGTCCCTCAATCAGGTAGTGGGGGAAAAGATATTCCACAAATGGGGCCAACCTTACTGCAGTCTTTTCGCCTCTTCCCTAAACAACAAATGCAACAGCTATTTAGCCCTGATTCCCCCCCCCACTATGGGAATCACAGAGGGATGCTGCTTTTCATACTTGGCCCCCCCGGTTTCCTTTATGCCTTTCCCCATCTCCTTTAATCCCGAAGTTTTTGCAGAAAGCAAACTGGTTGAAGAGCAAGTAATCCACATTGCCCTGTATTCGCCTTGACAGAGTTGGTTCCCCTTCCTTTGGCCTCACTTACTTCAACAACCATGAATACTGGATCCAACACCAGACAACCTGTCTCACTTGACTGGGTATGATTTATCCGAACATTCCAAACCTCAAGGTAACTGCTTGGCTTCTCCACTTCTATTGATAGCCAGACAGCCTAAGCTCTCTTCTCCAGTCTGTCACATACTTTTATCCTCTCATAAGCCATCTACAAGTAAACTGTACTCCAGTAAATGAAGAGTTGTCTATTAGGCAATGCAAAATTATCTGGATCCCTTCTCATTCCTGATTCATAGTATCCTTGAATTTTTAACCCAACTGTGTAATGAAGGAGCAACTTCTACAACAATCAAGGTATGGTTAGCTGCAATTTCTAATTTTCATATTGGATTTCAAATTTCTCCATTTGCTTCACGCACGCTCTATAAAGCCTTTCTGAAAGGAACTTTTACTAAAGCCCCCTTATAAAAACTCTACTCCCCCTTGGGACCTGAATTTTGTGCTGCAGGCAGTCATAGAACCTCCTTTTAAACTAGCAGCTAAATGTGATCTCAAGTTCCTTTCTTGAAAAACTATATGTTTAGTAGCCATAACCTCTGTCTCTAAGAAGAATTTCAGAGATTCAAGCCTTATTGTTAAAACCACCATATTTGATCTGAGCAAGGGTGCATTGCATACTAACCCATCTTTTCTACCTTAAATAGTATCAGACAGTAATATCAGCCAATCCATCAATTTACCAGTATTTTTACTTACATTTTGCAGTAGATATGTGCTACATTTATTAGATGTTTGCAGATAATTACATTTTTACCTTTATGGGATAGAAAATGTCAGGAAACCAACCAACTCTGTTTCTTTCTCATAAGTAAGGTTGGGCAAACCAGTGACCAAAGTAACAGCTAGATGGATCACAGATGGTATTTCATTCATTTACAAGAAACAGGGCATTACTTTACCAAAACCATTGCAACCCCATTCAGCTAGAGCCATGGTGACTTCATCAGTATTTCAAGCTAGAGTGTCCATGGCAGATATATGTGCAGCTGCAACTTGGGCTACCCCCCCCATAACTTTGTTATTCTTTACAAATTGTACTTGGTCTTAGGTTCATAGGTTCATACTAGGCTATCTGCCCGAGGGCATTTACAAGCCTAGCCCATCGTTTTGTGGCTTACGCCACCCCTTTAGTATGGGGAACTATACCCATTATTTTGCTGTGCCTCTGTCGAGCAGTGACACTGAGGTAATCCCTGGGGTATATCTGCGATCTCCCATCCATTGGTCAAGATTTCTCTTGAACAAGGCCAGCGAGGTGCTCTGCCTCACATGTACCGGGATTTTGTTCCACAGCATAGGGAGTCTTTGGGTGATGAATCTATCCCTCCAGCACGTCCTATTAATAGCCGTGTCGAGGTTTAAGTCTCCCGCCCTTGTGGCTCTGATGGATCTAGATTTTTTGAGGTGAAGCATATTCATCAAATCTGGGTTTGACATGGCCTTGTATGTTAGGCAAAGGTCACCTCTGAGCAAGCGGTAAGTGACTGAATAGAGCTGGAGTTCTTTCAGTTGGGCAGCATAGGACAGATTTTTGAGACCCTTTATCCTTTTGATGAGGAACTTTTGTGGCCTCTCCAGCTGCTGCAAGTGTCGGGTCAGATACATCCCGAATGGGGCATTGTACTCAATCATTGGTCTGATGAGTGATGAGTAAAGGGAGACTATGACCTCCCTTGATCTAGATGAGAATCCTTCATGATAAGGTGGGCAATGTAGAAGGTCTTCCTAACTACTTTAGCTACATGGGTGTCGAATGACAGACTACTATCAACCTGGGTCCCCAGGTCCCTGATAACTTCTTCTGTGCTCAGTGGATTGCCACCTATTTGGTAGCTAGGGGTAACCTTGTTTTTCCCAAAGGGTATGACTATGCATTTTTGGCATTTAACTTCAGGCCGTGGCTCTGGCACCAGTTATCCGTTTCTGTGAGACCCTTCTGAAGGATATCTGTGTCAGATGTGTTTTCTACTATGGCCCAGTTTGCAGTCATCTGCAAACTTTGTCAGCCATAACCCTCCTGTGTTTGCTTGTACTTCGGAAAAGTAGATGCCAAACAAGAGTGGGCCCAGGACTGAGCCCTGTGGGACACCACTTGTGACAGGCTTTGAGTCTGACATGGCGCCAGCAACTCTGACCCTGTGGGTTCTGTCACTCAGCCAGTTTGCAACCCATCTTGTGATGTATGGGTTAACATTTAAGCTGATGAGTTTTCAATGATACCCGAGTGGAGTATTGTATCGAAGGCCTTAGCCAGATCGAGGTAGGCTGTATGGACTGCCTTTCCCTCGTCAATGGCTTTGGTGACTGTTTCGAAGAAGTCAACCAAGTTTAAAAGGCATGATCTGCCTTTGACAAAGCCAAACTGGGTTGGATCCAAAGCCTGCAAATTCCCTATGTCTTTATTTATGAGGTCCATTATGATCCTCTCCATGGCTTTGCAGATAAGGCTTGTCAAGCTAATGGGCGGTAATTTCCAGGGTCGGTGGAGCCACCGCGTTTGTGAAGTGGGACCACGGTTGCAGTGCACCACTCGCTGGGTACGTATCCAGAGGTAAGACTTTGATTAAACAGCTGTCCTAGCTGTGGGTTTAATTCCTCATTGAGTTCGTGGAGCACACAGCCGGGGACACCATCAGGTCCCATGGATGCTGTGTTTTTTGCTTTGGAGAGAGCAGTTCTCACTTGGGTGCTGGAGATGTTTGGGCGGCTGCAATCGTTTGGTATAGATATCTCTCCTTTTGGGGGGGGAGAAGTTTGCACTGAACCTGGCAGCCAGTATGTTGGCAATGTCTGTAGGATCAGTAATCTTCACATCATTTTGAACTAGTTCTGAGCATATCTGGGAGTTTCCTCCTAGGTTTCTAACATAGCTAAAGAAGGCCTTATGATTGTCTTTTGAGTCTTTAGCTATTTTTCTCTCGAAATTTGCTTTGGATGATTTTATGAGAGCTCTTAGTTTTTTACTTATAGTGATCAAGGGTGTCTTACCTTTTAAGGATTTTGCTCTATCTTGTAGTAGCTTCCTCCTTTTATTGTAGAGTTTGTTTATGGCCTTCTCTAGGGGAAGAGCATCATTTGGTTAAATGGTGCTAAGGTACATCCATCCTTGAGTCTACCCAGGATCTAGGGTGACTGAGGACTCTGTCCCACAGGTTGAGGATAGAATGAAAATTGACAGCATCAGATAAAGAAGTTAAATACTCACCATAGCATTCCGTCTGTGTTGTCCATTTTCATTCTTCCTTAGCAATCCACCCTCCAACCCCATACCTTTGGACTCTTAAAAGAGCGAGTAGGCTTATATTGTCATTTCCCTGTGCTGAGCTCCAGAGATAGTCTCACTGTCTATATATCTAATCTTCTATTTTTCTATGCCTTATGTTTTCTGATATAGATATATAGATATATATATATATAGAGAGAGAGAGATATGTTCAGCAATATCCATATTTATGGGGACATGATAAAATGAAGTGTTTAGCAGTATGGATTAAAATGATTCTGGTGTGGCAGCTAAGGATATGTGGGAAGAGACTAAACAAAAGATAATACAAAAACTGAGAAACTGGAAGTTCTGTTATATGGATATGGGTATAGATAATAAGATACAAGCAGTTAAAATGTTTGTAGTCCCTTTAGTCTTATACACAGGTCAGGCATATTTTTATCAACCAGAAAACTTGTGGATAGCAATTTAAAAAAGAGCTGAAGGATTTTTTTCTGGAAAGAGGGCAAGAGTCAAGTGGGATATGCTGATCTTCCAGTAGAACAGGGTGGATTGGGATTAACCAATTTGAAGGGGTAATTTAGAGCTACACAGTTAAGGCTCCTATACATAGCACAAGCAGAAAACTATAATTCAAAGTGGAAAGGGATGATGATGAAACAGGAGAAGCTCAAGAAATGAGGAGAGTCTGGGATTTTGGATGTAGGCCTTTGAGAATAACAGTAATCATACAGAATATTATAGCTGCAAAGTAGCAGAAAGTATTCTAAGAACTAAGCTAACATGGGAATTGAGAAAGATTCTGCCGATAGGGGTGACTGCAATTATGGAAATAGGCAATAGGCAAGAGGGGGAGGAATTTATTGGAGAAAACTGGCAAAGGAACCAAGGTATTGGGTGCAAATAACTAGAAAGGGAATGGTAATAGAATGAGAATAGGCCAATAATGTATTTGGACTGGAGGTTAGAGATTGATATCAATCCTTGAAAAGGAAGGCAGAGAGTATAGGCAAAGATAAACAAATAGGGGGATCCTAAATGAAAGAGCAGCACTGGTAGCGTTTTTAGTAGAATCTAGAACAGAAGCTGCTGTTAAAGGAATAATTAGAGCGTATAAAATATTGCATGGTAACTATAAGAATCAGTCAGAGGATGTTAGAATGGATTGGGAAGAGAGCTTGGATAAGCATTTCACAAAGAAACAATGGGAGGATATATGTATGTGTCCCAAATATGCGACAAAGTCTAGAAGATGTAGGATTTTTGTTTGAAAATGTTTTACTTTTATACCCCAAGTAAGGGAATTTTTCCTCAGACAGCAAATGTTGGAGGTTTGATGGGGAAGAAAGAGGTACTTCGGATTTTCTGGGAGTGCGGTGGGTTGGTGGACTTTAAGGGTTCATTGCGGGATGCACTGTCAAGAGATGTTGAGTGGATGGATTGGTGTGATGAGGGAGATGATTTTTCTGAGCTATGATACAGAATCGGAATTGCCTATACAGGGTAAGGCCTTGTAGTATCCAGTTATAGTGGGTGCCAAAAAAGCAATTACTAGAAAATGGGAATCAAAATGTAAACCAACTGTATTAGAAGTAGTAAATATAGTAACAGAGAAAACAACTGGAAATGCGATCTTTAGAAAAGGGTAGGTGCAAAATACATTCCTAAAAATGTGAATTTTAGGAACAATATATACAGGGGAGGAATGAAGTTTAAAAGAAGGCAGCACTTAAATGCGCTATATAATGTTTGACTGAACATGATTGGGTAGATTATAAGTGATGTATAATGTTTGCAACTGGGAGTGTGTCAGTATGATTTGAGACTTAAAATACTTGCAACTAGGATTGTCGGTGTGGTTTTTCATTTATGTAAATTTATGATTACTTATGTCATAAATGGTTTAATAAAGATGTTTCTTGTTTAAAAAAAAAAAGGTAACAGGAAGTAATTTATGTAATTACGCTTTGGTTATATGATTTATAGCGATATATGTGAACTATGTTTGTTAATGTTAATTTGTTAATATAGTTTTCTTTTGTATAAATGGAAATTTGCCTGCCACAAGTGATAATTCAATAAACGTATTAAAAAGTATATATTGTGGTCACCACTACTGGCCCATGCAATTTTGGTTTTCCCTCTTTATAGAATTTGGTAAGGGCCACACTAGACTTGCTCACACAGTCTGAGGGGTGGTTGGTGAACCCCTCTTTGGAGAAACATCTGTTGATAGCCTGTATAATTCTGTCTTGACTACATTTAGGCTCTTGTTTCTTGAGGATGTGCAGCAGGTGTTAAAGTAGAAAACCTGCTGTTAGAAAATCTTGTTTACAAATGGATGAAGCTTTCTAAGTGGTGCCTAAATGGAAACAAAGTGTCCATTGTGGTTAATATCCCTCTGGTCTTAAAATATTCTTTTGAGCTTCTTCAGGATGGCTTAGCATATGTGTCCATTAAGGTGTATTTAGTGGCCATCTCTGCTTGTCTGCCAGTGGATCTGTCTTTTAACAGAAATAAAAACTTCATGATAGGAGTATTGCAAATGAGACCACCTCCCAAGCAAATTCCTCCTTCGTGGGATCTCAGCTGTGTTCTGGAAAAAACTGACTTTAGCACCCTTTGAACTGGCAGATTGCACTGATCTTAAGTTCTTAATGTGGAAAACTGTTTTGCTTATTGCTCTGAGATGTGTAAGGTGAAATTCTGAGCTGCGTACTGCCATGGTGGGACAACTTTACCTGATTTTCCACAATGATAGGGTTGTGTTATGCACTTCTGCTTTTTTCAGGCTAAAAGTGGTTTCAGTCTTCACTTAGTATCATTCTTTTAATCTCCTGGTGTTCTTTCCGGAAGCTAAGTATAAAGGATAGATGTTACTTTATACCTTGAATGTGCATACACAACTCCAGTACTACCTTGACAGAACAGAGGCCTTTAGGAAGGCTAAAAGGCTTTTTATCTCCTTTTCTGGGGCCAAGAAAAGTCAACCTGTCTGTAAGTAATGTGTCACACATGGGTTACCCATTGGTATTTCTTGTTGTACCTACCATGGCAAGGCAAATCCAGATAAGGTAAAGGTACTTTTTATCAGGACCTTTTCCTTATCAGTGACATTTTGGAAAGTAGTGGACTCTGCGTATTTTAGAAGCACTGGCTTGGTCCTCCATTCTTATTTTCAGGAAGCATTGCAAACTGGATGCTTTCTAGATCCAGGGCAGGCTTCATGAGGAGTGTTATCCAGATGCTCTTGGACCCTTATCCTTATACGATCATAGGAGGTTACTAGGCTAATGGCCCTAGGGCCCTAACATGCCTAGCCAAGTACAGCCCTTGTTCCCAAAAATATCAAGGTATTAAGTGGAACTAAGTCAATAACTGCTGCTCCTGTCCAAGAGGGACATGTGAAACTGCCTGGATGAATTTGAAGTTTCCCATCTGATCATCCAAATTATTATAGGATGATAGGATTATAGGAGGTTACTAGGCTAATGGCCCAAGGTCCCTTACAAGCCTAGCCATAGTTTACTCTTGTTACCATGATCAGCACCTATTGCCCCTGTCCAAGAGGGACACAGGTGGAACTTCTAGGATGAATTTACGGTTACCAATCCAATCGTCCAGATTGTGTATGAAGAGGGCCAATGAGGTGCCCTGTTTGATGTAAAGTGAGAGTCTATTAAAAAGGTGTGGTAACTTCTCGGAGACAAATCTGTCCTTCCAGCAGGTTCTGTTGATGTCACATACCAGGTTTAGATCTTTAGAGTGAGTAATCCATGTGCCATTTGACTTGCAGATGTGCAGCATTTCCAATGGGGTCAGAGATAGATTCTGTGTAGTCTGTATGAAACAGAATATAGAGAGAGTGATTTCAGCTGATCCACATAGGATAGTTTTTGAAGACCTTGAACTTTCTTTGTGGTGAACCTTTGTGGTGTCTCCAGTTGCTGCAGGTGCTTTGAAAGGTACACGCCAAAAGGGGCATTGTACTCCGTTATTAGCCTAATGACTGAAGAGTACAGGGAAGTGATAACTTCACTTTTTCTCAAGGCAATGCCTTTATTTATGAGGTGAGCCATATAGAATGCCCTTCTTACCACTCTGGAGACATGGTGATCAAAGGCAAGATTGCTGTTGATCTGAGTGCCCAGATCTCTCACCACTGAGTGCGTACTTGGGGTATAGCCATTGATGTGGTAATTTGCAGGAACATTGTTCTTGCCGAAAGGGATGATAAATAATTTTTTTTGCATTGAGTTTGAGGCCATGACTTTGACATTAATCATTT
The DNA here is from genome assembly GCF_019279795.1 of Protopterus annectens. Classification (NCBI taxonomy): domain Eukaryota; kingdom Metazoa; phylum Chordata; order Ceratodontiformes; family Protopteridae; genus Protopterus; species Protopterus annectens. The sequence goes on along the minus strand of NC_056741.1, from coordinate 604,902,193 downwards.
GTTTGCGTAAGACCTTTTTGAAGGATATTGATGTTGTTTGGATTCTATGACCGCACCCAGTTACAGTTGCAGCAGACTTTGTCAGCCACAGTCCCTTGGTTTTAGCTTGTACTTCAGAGAAATAGATTCCAAACAATAGAGGTCCCAGGATCAATCGCTGTGGAACTCCTCTGATAACGGGTCTGCTGTTGGAAGTGGATTCCCCTATTTTGAGTGTATGGGTTCTATCAGAGAGCCAGTTCGTAACTCACCTTACAATATAACGGTTGATGTGTAGCTGGGAGAAAGTGCCAATGATGCCCGAGTGAGGGATAGCGTCAAATACCTTGGCCAGGTTTAGGTAGGCTGTATGCAGATTTCCCCTCATCCAGGGCCTTTGTGACTTTCTTGAAGTCCACCAGGTTTAACAAGCAATGTGAAATTGTTCAATCTCGCCGTTTGTTCTTACACACGGGTTCGGAGCCGATCCTCGGCTCCGAGTCGGCCGCATCACCAGCTCCGCATCTTCGAGAAAGCTCGAGGCACAGTAATATCCCATGATCCTCAGGTGCTAACACTCAGATCTAGTTTGCCGCTAGAAGCAGATCGCATCGAGAGGCTTGGGCCAGTAAAATTATTTCTATTTTTCTTGTTATATACTTCTAATTTTACAGGATTTATACTCTTTCTTTATAGTATTTGATAAGTTTTATTATATAGTTGTTTAAGACTAGTTTAGTTAGTTTGTTACTTTAAAATTCTTAGTAAAGGCCTTAGGCCGTTTTCTGTCAGAATTTACAGTACTTAAAAAAAAAAAAAAAAAAATTGATTTTTGCCTTTAAGTTTTTCTATTTTTATATATATATATATATATATATATATATATATATATATATATATATATATATATATATATATCATAGTGTGCTGTGTGTGTTTTACATTTTATATATATATATATATATATATATATTACATTTAAATTGTATTATATAGGGATTTTTTCTTAAGTGTGCTGTGCTTTTTCTTGGATTTTTCCCTTTCTTTTAAAATGTCAGAAAAGACCAAATTTGGTTTTAAAAGGTGTCAGTGCGGACAGATGATGTCCATTACTGACAACCACTCATCCTGCGTCTACTGTCTTGGCCCTCTCCACTTGCAGGAAGACTGTTCCATTTCTCATCCCTTTAGTGGGAGGGTCATGCTGGAAAGACGCAGGAAGTTGGTTGACAGAGGGTTGCTTAATCCCGAGTTTCAGGAGGCCCTGGACAAGGCTGAACAGGTTTCTAAGTCTTCGAAGGGGTCGAAGTCTTCAACAGTGTCGGAGCCCAAGTCATTGGCTCCGAGCACCTCTTTTCAGATTCGGACACCGGCTCCTATGACTTCGGTGCCAGGTGTCAAGAGTTTATCTTTACACGAGGCTCAGGTCTTGGAGCCGGTTTCAGAGGTACCACTGTCTGCTATCCTTCGCTCGGTGACGGCTTCGATCCCTTCGACCCATTCTTCGAGGCCACTTTCCGACTCCGATGTGGACCGAGTGGTACAGAAGCTTATGGAGAACTCGGCTTTGTCCAAATTAATCGAGGTTTCGTCCCAGCTGGCTTCGAAACTCGAAGCTATTCCAGTTCCCTCAACACTTCCTCCTCCGAGACCCATCGAGTCATCGGTGTTAGGAGTCGAAGAACCGATGATTGTAGAGCCCTCGGTGCCGAAGCCTCCAGTAGTGCTATCGGCTCCATTGACCTCGACTCCATCGGAACCAGCCGAAGATCTTTCCTGGGTTCCGGGGGGGATAGTCGAACCGAGATATCGGTTCCGACTCGTCCCCTCGGTGCCTCGGCTCAGATCAGTTCGGATCCATCCTCGGTGTCGGAGCCCGTGGTTCAGATTCTGGAGAAATGATCTCCTTCTTCGGATCGGGTCGGATCTTCGGGTCGGGGCACCGGTGCCTTTGACATCATGAGGAAGGTCTTGTCTGATCAGACACGTACTTCATCAGTATCTTCGTCTCCTTCCCCAAAAGGTCCGCGTTCTGCTTCTGTGCCTTCGGTGCCTACCAAGCGTCGAGACCCAATGCCTCAGAAGTCCCCACAGGGCGACTCTGGTTCCTCAGATGCATCCCCAGAAGCTCCCGCTGAGGATGTTCCGAGGAAACGATTGTGCAAGAGGAGGCACATAGATTCCCCTCAGGAATCTCTCACATCTGATACCGATTTAGATGAAACAGAAGGGTCCCCACGGTCCACCTCTGAGGATGTCTCGTTTGCAGACATTTTGGAAATCCTGAAACAAAGGGGGGACTGGCAAACCCTTACCCCTTCTGTGGATGAATCGGTCTTACAGAAGGCATTTGGGACTCAACCTTCTACCTCCTGGGTGACTCCACCCTTTGACGATCTCATGGATCTAATAGCTCGGAGGGCTTGGGAAACACCTGATACAGTGGAACCAGTCCCTCGTAAACCAAATAAATACATGACTGCCCCCCAAGATAAATCTTATCTTACAAAAGGAGTTCCCGTAGATACCTTTGCGGAAGCCTTTAAGTCTTCCTTTGCCAACGCCCCCTTTGATGGTGCCTCCTTGTTTGGGCCCAAAGTAAAGGAGACTCTCACGAGGTGTGAACAAGAAGGGAAGACCCTGTCTGCCGTAGGGGTCCGTTTTTCCATTCCATCTAGACCCTTCCCTAAAGGGCAACGAGGAGGAAAAATGTGGTTCCGAAAGACTCTGGGATCTTTTCAGCACACCCAAAGTGACGCCCCCTCCAGAGGCAGAGGCGGGGGAAGAAACGGAAGACACTGCCCAGCCAGCAGAGGGGGTCCGCAAAATCAGGGCGACAGAGAGACCTTCTCTGGAAAGCCCTTCCAGCACTCCTGAGTGCAGGCCCGGCTGTCCTACTCTGGAGGCAGTCGGGGGTCGCTTGGCTTTATACCCAGAGGCCTGGCTAAATCTTACATCAGATTCCTGGCTAAAAAGCATAGTTACCAGAGGCTACAACATTCCCTTCATAAAAATGCCACCCAACTCCAAAAGACTCCCAGACATTCCACCCAGTCTGCGAGACCAAGCAACCATAGAGATAGGAAGGTTGCTCGAAAACAGAGTCATCCAACCAGTCCCAGCGGACCAAATAGGATCCGGAACTTACTCAAGGTTCTTTTTAGTTCCAAAGAAAACAGGGGACTGGAGGCCAACTTTAGACCTCAGCAAGTTAAATACCTTTGTGAAAAAGGAAAAGTTCCGGATGGTCACGCTTCAGTCAATCCTCCCTTTTAAGGGTGACTGGATGTGCTCTATAGATCTCAAAAACGCATACTACCATATCAAGATGGCCAGGGCGTCCAGAGATCACCTGCGCTTCCGGCTGGGAGCCAGTCATTTCCAGTTTCGCGCTCTGCCCTTTGGTCTCACCTCAGCCCCCAGGGTGTTCACCAAATGCATGGCAGTAGTAGCGTCTCACTTGAGACGAAAGGGATTCCGGGTGTTTCCTTATCTAGACGACTGGCTCCTATCCGCCACCACCGAGTATCGTCTTCTACAAGCCAGGGACTACACAATCAGTCTTTGCTCTTCACTAGGCATAACGGTGAATTTTGGAAAATCTGTCTTATCGCCGTCACAGCGTATCTTATTTATAGGAGCCCAGCTAGACACTTCCCTGGCTCAAGTTACTCTCCCCCCACCAAGAGTATCAGACCTCAGGCATCAAATTTCGCTCCTTCACAACAAGAGAGTCCTTGCACGACAAATATTAAGAGTGCTAGGCTTGATGGCAGCCTCCCTTCTTGTAGTTCCTTTAGGCAGGATGCACATGAGGATTCTTCAATGGAAGCTATTCGCCCAGTGGTCGTATCTACAACTTCCACTGTCTCACGAAATCTTGATCACGAATTCTTGCAAAAAGGATCTCTTGTGGTGGATACACAGTCAAGAGCTAACACTAGGACGACCGTTTGTATTACCCAGTCCGGTAGCAACTCTAACCACGGACGCTTCCCTGATAGGGTGGGGGGGATTTTTCAGGGACTAAACAGTCCAAGGTCAATGGTCCAACTTGGAGTACAATCTGCACATCAATGTTCTAGAGCTGAGGGCAGTGTTTCTAGCATTGCAACACTTTCACAAGTCCTTACCTCAGGGAACAGTGACAGTTCAGACAGACAACATGTCAGTGGTCTGGTACATAAACAAGCAAGGGGGAACCAGATCTTACCCGTTATGCAGAGAGGCCCTCAGAATTTGGCAATGGACAAAGTCCACTGGACGCTCTCTGATAGCAACGCACATCCCGGGGACTTCCAACGTAATCGCGGATAGGCTGAGCAGAGCCATCCTGTTCCCTCACGAGTGGTCCCTCAAGTGGCGGAAGAGATCTTCCGCAGATGGGGCCAGCCTTGCTGCGACCTGTTTGCATCCCCATTGAATGCCAAATGCAGAAGCTATTTTGCCCTGTTACCCCCTCCAGGGGGTGTCCCCAGGGACGCACTGGTATACGATTGGCCCCCGGGTCTCCTGTATACCTTTCCTCCTTTTCCACTAATTCCCAGGTTTTTGCAGAAAGCCAAACGTCTAGACAGGACCATCATACTAATAGCCCCATTCTGGCCTCGACAAATCTGGTTTCCCTTCCTTCGATCTCATCAAGTGGAGGAACCATGGATGCTGGACCCGGAGCCAGACCTGTTGACGCATTTGTCGGGAGTTCCTCACACCTTTTTCAAGTCCCTCAAACTGACAGCTTGGCTGCTCCGCTTCCCATTTTAGCCAGGTCGGAGTTACTATCCCCTGCAGTACAGCAAATTATTGTATCTTCCCACAAACCATCTACAAGGAAATTGTACAACAGCAAATGGAACCGTTTTACGCACTGGGCCTCCAAACAAGGTATAGATCCATTCGGGGCTCCAGTACACAAGATACTAGATTTTCTTACCACACTTTTTCAAGGAGGAGCATCAACATCCACTATAAGGGTTCAACTGACGGCTATATCCAATTTTCATATTGGCCGTGAAAATGGTTCTCTTATGTCCCACAGACTTTGTAAAGCCTTCAGGAAAGGTACCTTTCACCTCCGTCCCCCCTTTCGTAATCCAATAGCACCTTGGAATCTTAATCTCGTGCTGTCACAACTCATGTTGCCCCCTTTTGAACCAGCAGCCACAACTTCATTAAAGTTCCTGTCGTGGAAAACACTTTTTCTGGTTGCCATCACTTCTGCCAGGAGAGTTTCAGAGCTACAGGCTCTATCTATCCGACCCCCGTACATGATTTTTCATCCAGATAGAGTAACCTTGCGCACCAATCCGTCCTTCCTTCCGAAGGTTTGTTCGATTCAGAACATCAATCAATCTATCGAACTACCTACCTTCTTTAAAAATCATTCCAATAAGTTAGAATACACATTGCACAAGTTGGACGTTCACAGGCAACTAAGATTTTACTTACATAGGACCAAAGAGTACAGAAAGTCAGATCAACTATTTGTCTCGTATGCTGACCAAAGGAAAGGACAGGCAGTAACGAAGGTTACCTTATCCAAATGGCTCTGATTGCATAAATTTTGTATATGCGGAATCAAAACAGCAACTCCCTTTCAAACCCAGAGCTCATTCTACAAGGGCGATCGCTGCCTCTTCAGCCCATACCGCTCGTTTGCCTTTAGATACCATTTGTGCAGCGGCAACTTGGGCAAAACCACATACTTTTATCGTCCACTATAAGCTAGACAAAAGCTCCAGGGACAGGGCGACGTTTGGTTCCACTGTACTCAGGAATGTTCTGCCTTGAGCCACCCGGGAAAAAGGAGCTAGGGACGCTACCCGTGTGTAAGAACAAACGGCGAGATTGAACAATTTCACATTAAGAAGTTATGTCTTACCATAACGTTCCATGTGAATTGTTCATCTCGCCTTTGTTCTTACATTCCCCCCCTCCATCCCCCGTCCTGCGGTCTGGGAGAACGACTTCAACTAAATTTCTTTTCAGCCTTTTCTAGATATGGTTAGCATGTTATTGTACATTAGTAATGGCATCTTTTCTCCTCTACTTGACAGTAGGGTTCCAGACACTGTGTAGTATCTGTTTATAAGTGTTCTAGACACAGTTCTAAAAGAGATTCTTCTGGTATAGCAAAGTAGATCTGAGGGTTAGCACCTGAGGATCATGGGATATTACTGTGCCTCGAGCTTTCTCGAAGATGCGGAGCTGGTGATGCGGCCGACTCGGAGCCGAGGATCGGCTCCGAACCCTTGTGTAAGAACAAAGGCGAGATGAATAATTCACATGGAACGTTATGGTAAGATATAACTTCTTATTAGCTCCCCTTGACAAATCCAAACTGGGTAGTATGTAGTGTTTGGAGGTTACCTACATCTTTGTTAATAAGGTCCATGATGATTCTCTCCATGGCCTTGCAGATGAGGCTTGTCAGGCTAATAGAGCTGTAGATCCTGGGGTCAGTAGTAGCACCACCTTTGTGCAGGGGGATAATGGTGGCTGTTTTTGATTCAGCTAGTTCTTAGACTGTGATTGAAAAGAGTAGCCAGTGGTGATGCTAATTCTTGTTTGAGCCCATGTAGGACGCAGCCTGGGATGTTATGTCCCATTGATGCTGTGTTTTTGGCCTTGGAAAGGGAGTTTACGACGCGCTCTTTAGAGATGCAAGGTAGGAAACAGGCGGTAGGGATATCATGAAGTACGTGTAGCAGGGACAAGGGAGTGAAGTTTTCACTGAACCTGTTGGTTAGTTTGTTAGCTGTGTCCACTGGCTCATTGTATCTGTTACTGTTAACTACCAGTTCTGCGCAAATCTGAGCCTTACCTTTTAGGTTATGGATGTGACTAATGAATGCCTTATGGTTGTCCTTGGTTGAGGAAGCTAACTTGGATTTGTAGTTTGTCTTGGGAGGACTTCACAAGAAGTCTTATTTCCCTATTTAAGCTTAAGAGGCAGTGTTTCCATTTTATAGCCCACTCCTTACTCTTGGACAGCAGTTTTTTCCTTTTATTGTAAAACCTGTTAATGGTGGTTGTCCACCAGGCAGGTTTGCTTTTCCTTGAAGAGCTTCTTTTGGTCCTAACATGTACTGCCGAGTCAGTGTAGTTGTACAGATGCTTGTTATAGGGCATTGGTCTAGAGCTCGGCATAGTTACCAGTTCCCTCTGAGGGGGAGAGGTGCAATGAAGCTATTCATACAATCCTCTAATAGGTTATAATCTGCTTTGGAGAAGTTTTTCTAGTTTAGTTTAGTCTAGTTTTTGCTAGGGGAGAGATTGCCACAAGTGAAGTTCTGAAAAGAACCAACTCTGCCATAATGAATAATACCGATATTTTGAACATTGAGCCGCCCAGGATGGATTTTTCTTTTTCGCTAGCTCAACCACTTCCTATTGTGAAAAAACAATGGACGCCTTGGTCTCAGAGCAGAGGGAGGAGAGGGAGAGTACGCCAGCTACAGACAGGAGATCGTATGCTGTACATGAACAGCCGCAGCACAAAGGTGACTTGATTGTTAATCTTTCTAGTGTTAATCTTTCTAGTGTTGAACTTACTGAAGCACATTATTCTGTGCTGAATAAAGGCCTTTCTTTTGTACCCTCCCAGCAATCTGATTTAACTGATGTTTTACTTAATCTGAGATTGTTTGCCAGAGATTTAATTCTATATTTTGAATTTTCCAACCATGGGAGCAATGTTGAGTATCCTGTGTTTAAAAAACCTAGCACCTATATACCGAAGATACACCCCACTATTGAATCATTTTGTAACCTTTGCGAATATGAAATTAGAGATTCTTTTAATGGGGAATGTGCTTCTGAATATTTGGGTCTATATCAGAACATCGAAGTTTTAAAACTTCGAATGTTCTAATATCAACCCATTTTGATCAAACGCTAAAAATAGCAAAGCTGCAGAACAACGAATTCTTTCCCTACGAAAGAATTCGGTTGGCCAGTTCTGTGGCTTCAGTATTTTCAGCGCTGTGGTGGAGATTTACAGGTCGGGTTAAGGTAAGTGTGCAATTGTGTGGTTGTTAGGATTAGGGCACGGGTTAGGTGAGTTAGGGTTAGGGTGCGGGTTAGGTGAGTTATGGTTAGGGCGCGGGTGAGGTAAGTGTGCAATAGTGATGGACCTTAGGGTTTGGGTTAAGGTAAGTGGATAGATAGTAGTGTATGTATAGTTTAGTGTAGGGTTAGTTGTAGGGTTATAAGTGTGTGTGTGTGTATTGATGTTTTTTAGGTGTGCTTGTGCTGTGTGTGTGCGTTTCGGAATAGCAAATTTTTTTCCCAAGGAAAAAATTTGCTGTTCTGAATGTTCGATATGTGGTTTAGATATTTTAGGTTCGATGAAATAGTGATGTTCATCGTGCATACAGCTGCAGTCATAACAGATGGGTTCTCCTGCCATCAGGCGGGTCCTCGGTCTGCCAAATTCCAAAGTCTAGGTCCGGCGTCAGTTGTCGTCGCTTTTTCCCTGACGTCAGTGCGACAGGGGTATAAAAGAACCAGCCAACGCCATTTTCTTCAGTCTTTCTTGCCGCGCGGTGCCCGAAGCAGAAGCATTTCGCAAGTGCCGGTCGGCCAGCTCCTGAAATTACGAACATTTTGCAACCGAAGTCTTCTTGAAAGCTAAGTACCCCGTTGGGGAAACTTTTCTTGACTCAGACCGATGTCAGACAAAGTGAATAATTGTATTTCATGTGGGAAGCAAATACCGCATAAGGATTTTCATTCCCTCTGCATTCCTTGCTTAGGCCCAGACCACGACGTCTCGGTCTGTCGTTTTTGTGCTACATTCAACAAACGCACCCTTAAGCGTCGGGCGGAGTTCGCGCAGCACTATTTTGGCAAAAAATTTAACTATATTATGTCGTCGGATACTCCGACTCCAGTTTTGTCTAAAAAACGCAAAGATAAGGACCGACACACGAGGTCCGCGGCCTCTACCGACACCACGCCAAAGCCGACTACAGGTGGTCCGGTTCTCAGCGAGGTGCCTACGCAGCCCCTGCCTACCGACGACACTTCATTGGCGGTGTCTGCTGTGCCCGAGGTCGCAGGCTCCTCGGCCCACACCCCGACTACAGATACCGAAGCCACTCTTGGTGGTGAAACTCAAAATGTAGACAGGTCTGCCTCCTCTCAAGGTGTCTTCAGACCTTCCTCTTCTTTTTCCATCAAGGCTTTCACCAAGTCTAAAGCAGCCATGCATTCTAAGAGACAAGCTACACAGGGCCCTTCTCCAGGCCCCATGCCTAAAAAACAGATGCTTAAAATGGCTGAGGATTTAATTACTCTTATCAGGGGTTCTCAACCCCCCCCCCCCAGACAAAAGGCCCAGAGTGGAGGAAGAATCCCCCTCCTCTGACCAGGCCTCCATTATTTCAGAGAACTCTGATGAACAGAAACATTCTTACTCCCCCTTTGAAGATTCTGATGCAGAGGAGTCCATTCCCTCTGTCTCCCCCCAGAGGATTACTCATTTGGGGAAACCTTGCATACCTTAAGGGAACACTTCCACTGGGAAGGCCAAGAGTACTCAGATTCCAAGAAAAGGCTTAGGGATTTTCTCTTGCTACCTCAGCACAGGCCTCTGGCTATACCTCCTGTCTTAGACATACTAGATGATGTGTATTCGGAGGCCTGCCTTAACCCGGACTCTTTACCTCCAGCCCCAGTCAAGCCTGACAGGTACTACCGGGTGCCTGACTCACACCAATTTTTATACAAAAGCCATGCGGCTGACCCACAAACTATCTCACAGGGCCCCAAGGGAATTAAGGCCTCCACTGCTAAAAATCCATTACCTTCCGAGAGAGATTCCAGATCTTTAGAAAGGTGGGGGAAAAAAGGTGTACACCTCGGCCACCTTAACCATGAGGGCATTAAACTTGCCAGTTCCATATGTTAAAGTACCAACAGTTTCTGTTATCACAGTTGAGAAGCAAAATGTCACAACCTGAACAACCAGACTTGAAGGAGTTGCAGGATTTGATGCATAGTGCAGAACAAGTGGGTAAACATGCCTTGCAATGTGGTTTTGATGCTCTAGAGGCCTCATGTAGAGCTGTTGTTACAGGATCAGTCATACGTAGACATGCCTGGCTCAAGGAGCAAACCTTACCAGATCATGTCAAAGCGAAATTACTAGATGCCCTTCTACAAAAGGATGTATTATTTGGTGTTAAAGCTGAGGAGGTATTAAAGAAAATGGAGGAAAAGGCTAAATCAATGCAAACGGTGAACGATTTTCTACAGGTACAACCTCCACGTTTCAGTAGAAATTGGCCTTCCAAAAATTGGTCCTTTCCAGCCACGGATAGACCCCAAAGAGGTAGATACAGGCTCGAGGGCAGAGGGCAATCTCAAGGATCGTTTAGAGGCAGACAATGGCAAGCTCCTACACAAAGAGGTGGTGAGGATAGTTCGCAGCCATTCAGAAAGCAAGCCCAATGACTTCCCCTTTGCATGCCAAGCAAGGCTCAAATGGCAGCACCCTTAGGCGGAAAACTGGCATTATTTTCGAAAAATTGGCATATTGTCACAAAAGACAAATGGAGCCTGGACATTAGAAACAGAGGCTACAGATTCCATTTTCACACCCTTCCAAAAATGAGAGGCATGCCAAACCTGCCAAACAATCAAAGGGCAGAGGCACAAAGACAAATTTCAGATCTCATGGACATGAAAGCTATTCAAGAGGTACCTACTCAAGAACAAGGTCAAGGTTTTTATTCCAGACTATTCCTGGTACCAAGGAAGGGAAAAGATTGGAGACCTATTTTGGACCTATCCATCCTAAACACATTTTACTCGTACCAAAATTCAAGATGCTCACATTACAGCAGCTTCTTCCCATGCTGGGCAAGGAGTCTTGGCTGGTAACATTGGACCTCAAGGAGGCATACCTGCATGTCCCAATCAGACAAAATTGCAGAAGATACCTCAGATTTCTTGCAGGTTCAACCCATTATCAATTCTCTGCATTGTCCTTTGGCTTATCTACTGCGCCCAGAGTATTCACGAAATGCCTGGTATCAGTAATTGCCTACTGCAGACTTCAAGGGATACAAATATACCCATATTTGGACGACTGCCTGATCCAAGCGGACAGCAAGCACATACTTCTGAAACATCTGGCTTTTGTAATAATGCTGTTGAATTCCCTGGGGTACACAGTCAACAAGAAGAAATCAAGGCTAATACCCTCTCTGAAAATAATTTTCCTGGGTGCCAACTTGGACACAAACACCCAGATGGCCGACCTCACGCCAGAGAAACAGGGGCAACTAACTCAATACTTCAGAAAACTAGCAAATTTCACCAGTCTGACTGCAAGGAAAATCCTGCAGGCTCTGGGATTCATGGCATCTTGCATCCTACTAATCCCATGTGCAAAGCTGCATATGAGGAAACTTCAATGGTACCTGAAAAACCTATGGTCTCAACACAGCCACAGTTTGGAAACAGTAATACCACTAATTCCATGTCATCAGAAGGAATTTCTGTGGTGGGCTCAAGCATGCCAAACAAACACAGGTCTCCCATTCTGCAAGCCTCAAGCAAATCAAGTCATCACAACAGACGCCTCGGACTACACCTGGGGGGCGCACATGACAGATCGGTGCATTCAGGGCAAATGGTCCCAAAAAGAAAAGCACCTTCACATCAATCAAAAGGAAATGCTAGCAGTAATAAATGCTATTATAGCTTTCAAAGACCTTCTGCATCCAGGTCAACTATTGATAAGGACAGACAACACCACAGTAATGTGGTACATAAACAGGGAGGAACCCATTCATACCCCCTATGCAGGCTGGCCATGTCACTTTGGAACATGGCTCTGGAATTACAAATTGAACTTCAAGCACAGTACTTGCCAGGCAAGGAAAACACGCTGGCAGACAACCTAAGCAGAAATATGACAGATCCACACGACTGGAAGTTGCATCCTCAAGTTTTTACAGAGATAATTCAAGCATGGGGAAGGCCAGACATAGATCTCTTTGCCTCCCACAAAAATCACCAATTGACAAAATTCTGCTCAAGGACTTTTCATCCACAGGCCTGGAGAGTGGATGCTCTCTCTTTCAGTTACAACAATGACAGTTTATGCCTTTCCACCTTTTCCTCTGCTGCCCAAAGTTCTATTAAAAACCAGAGCAGACAGACCAAAGATGATTTTCATTGATCCAGACTGGCCAAGACAGCACTGGTACCCACTCCTGAGGAGCCTGACACATTCCCCACCATGGACCCTACCTCTAATGCCTCTTCTTCTGACTCAGCACAGCTTCAAAACTCTTCACAGTCAGCTGAAAACACTCAGTCTGGCCGCATGGAAGATTCCTTAGCATCACAACAGACCCTACTCTCCAAGGAGGTGCAGAATGTCATTTTGGAGGCCAGAAGGCCATCTACTAGAAAAGCTTACTCCGCAAAATGGAAACGGTTTTGTGCCTGGAATGAGAAAAAGGGCCAGAATCCTGGAAAACTGAATTTACCTCAAATATTACAGTATCTAGCTGAGCTGCTAAGCAGTGGACTTTCATTCTCCTCCATCAAAATCCATGCTTCAGCCATTTCTGCAGAATACAACACTGATCCGCCTTTATTCTCTCACCCCCTCTTAAGACAGTTCCTCAGAGGGGCTAAGAATGTAAAACCCCCAAGGAAACAACCAATACCTGCTTGGGACCTCAATTTCATTCTAGAAAAGCTGACCTTGCCTCCTTTTGAGCCAGCTGCCTCAACAGATTTGCAATATTTGTCCTGGAAAACAGCTTTCCTTCTGGCTATCACCTCAGCTCGCAGGGTATCGGAACTACAAGCCCTCATGGCTGTGCAGCCTTTCATCATTTTCCATCAGGACAGAGTTTCCTTATGAACCAACCCGTCCTTTATGCCAAAGGTGGTATCCAGGGTAGCTTTGAATCAGGCTATCCACTTACCTACCTTTTACCCTAATCCTCAAAACAAAGGGGAGAGACTACTACATTCCTTGGACATCCACAGACAGCTGCATTATTATTAGGACAGAACAAAGCCTTTCAGAAAATCAGAACAGCTCTTTGTGTCCTATGCTATAGGAGCTCAAGGGAATCCAATTTCCAAACAGACAATCTCAAAATGGATATCCCACTGCATACGCTTTTGTTACTCTTTTCATGGTAAAACTGTACCTGCAGGCATCAGATCTCACTCCACAATGGCCACAGCTACCTCTGCAGCTTTCCTCAGAGGAGTTCCTACCAAAGATATTTTGGAAGCAGCCACTTGGAGTTCTGTGCATACCTTCTCCAAGCACTACCACCTACCATTATACTCCAAAACTAGAGCAGGCTTTGCCACTGCAGTCTTGCAGGGCATCCTGGCTCCTCCTAGTTCCTACCCCCCCTTTCTTAGCTTTGGGATTCTACCCGTCTGTTATGACTGCAGCTGTATGCACAATGAACATAGTACAGTTTTGTACCTACCATAAATGTAGATGTTAGAGTGCTAATACAGCTGCAGTCCAGGTTTCCCTCCCTCCTTCCCCTCTTGGGACAGGCCTATTGACTAACACCTCCTTATACAACCTGATTGGGGTATTCATTTATGGTGTATTTGCTTGCAACTACTGTATTTTGATTATATTGCATTGCTTTATTACATAAATTTATGTATTGCCTTCCTTCTGGGGGCACCTGACATCTGGGGCAAGAAAAACTGAAGAAAATGGCGTCGGCTGGTTCTTTTATACCCCTGTCGCACTGACGTCAGGGAAGAAGCGACGACAACCGACGCCAGACCTAGACTTTGGAATTCGGCCGACCAAGGACCCGCCTGACGGCAGGAGAACCCATCTGTTATGACTGCAGCTGTATTAGCACTCGAACATCTACATTTATGGTAGGTACAAAACTGTACTTTCACTATTTTCATCTTTCGATAGCGTGATATAAACGCGAATATTTTAATATGATAAGAGATGAAAAAGAAGCTCTGATTGAACTAAAAAAGAATGCATACTGTTGAATTTCACCCTGCAGACAAAGGAGGGGGGTACTGTTATACTTGACAGGGATAAATATGTGCAAGCCATGCTTACTTTACTTGGAGACCACGCTACCTTTGCACTTGTCGATGCTAGTACTTTTAAAGACTTGATAGAGTAGCTGTTGTGATTTTTGATTTTCTAATCACAGGCATGATTACTGAGGATAAGTATTTTTGTGTAGACAATCCAGTGATAACCATTTATGGAATACCGAAGATACATAAGAGCACTGTTAACCCACCCATGCGCCTTATTGTGTCCAGCTGAGGGTGGGTTACAGAACCCCTATCCATCTACATAGAGACATCTTTAAGACCTATTGTGGACGCAATACCCACTATTTTGAGGGACACAAAGAAATTCCTACAAGATCTCTATCAGGGAACTTGAGCTATAGATATGAATAAAGAGCTATTATTTGTTACCCTTGATGTAGGGTCTTTGTTTACTGTGATACCAAATGACTGGGGTGTAGAAAACAGAGAACTGTTGACTGAAGGTAAACACTACACTAATGTTAAGGTAAGGTTGCTATGTGAACTTACTGAGATTGTTCTAGAGAACAATGTGTTTTTGTTTGGTAAAGATCACTATCTGCAAAAGGTTGGCGTAGCTATGGGCACAGCTTGTGCTAACAGCTACGGCAACCTAGTGCTGGCCAAATGGGAGATTGACAAGGTCTTTAACATAACCCCATCACCTCTGTGGTATAGACGTTTTGTTGATTTTTTTTTTTTTTTTTTTTTGTTGTGGCAAGGCGATGTACAGAGTTTGTTGTCTTTTGTGGATTATTTACACACTACCACACCATTTTTAAAGTTTACTGTAATTTACTCACACTCTAGTATTTCATTTCTGGATGTGATTGTTAGTAAGAATGAATTGGGTAGTTTCCACACAGGTTTATAAAGGAAAGATGTTGGGAAAAATGCTCTGTTACACAGACAGAGCATGCATCCTAGACACATTCCACGTAACATACTTAAAGGACAATTTTTGAGGTTGATGAGGTTACATAATGACGACACAGAGTTAAAAACAGCATTTGATAAACTCAAGCAAGATTTTATATAGAGAGAGGGTAAGCAAGACTTATAGAGAGAGGGTATAGCGAGAGAAAGGTAGATGAATGTATTAGGCTGGTATCCCTAGATAGGAATACCAGAGGTAAACCATTTTTTTTCCGATACACCTACATCCTCCTTGCTTCAGGGAGAAAGTAATGGTAGGAAGGTTAGGTTTCCATTGACCTTCTCGAGTGATGTGAATACATGCTGTAATATAATAAAGAAGAATTGGAACCCAACTTTTCTTTTAAGAATAATAGGACAGTCAAACAGCAACAGTGCTACTGGAAAGGGACTAGCTTGACATTGGAGTCCCAGAGGTTTGGTAGCTATCCATGTAGACACTGTGAGGCATGTAAGCATATTTTTAGTCCGTCTAGCTTTGTGCACCCAACACTTTGTTGCTCTGTTGAGTTTCCCTTTTATGCGGACTGCAGTACCAAGAATATTGTATATTACTCTGTGTGTAGCATGTGATGCCTACTATATTGGGAAAACGAACAGTCCCTTCAGGGACAGGATTTTAGAACATCTGCGTGACATCAGGAATTGTAAGAGTACTAGTGCTTTGGCTAGATATGTAATTGAAGTGGGGGGGGGAGATCATTATTTTAAGTTTTTTGTTTTAGAAGTGGTACCAGAAGGGAATAGGGGTGGTGATTTGAAATGCAAGTCAGAAGCATGCGAACAGAAAAGGATTTTATTTTTTAAGGCTGATACCCACCTTGGGATTAATGACATGGTTTTATTAAAACCATTTTTAAAACATAGACCACTTAAACATTAATACCATATGAGCATTTTTAATGTTATGATTGTGTGTACTATGCTTCCTACTTTGATTAATTTGCGCTAGGAATCCTTCAGAGTATTTATTAGATACTAGCACTTTAAATGCTGTCATTGTTTTTTATCCCTTAATTGAACAGCGTTTTTCATTGGCTATTACTGCTTTTTAAACTGTATTGTGTGTATGTGTTGTTGTCTGATGAAGAGGTTACCAACAGTGAAAGCGCTTACCTTGTGTGATTAAACTTTATTTTTATTTGGAGTTTTTATTTTTTGCTGCCTTGTTGGGACTGAACTTGTGTTTTCTTTATATTTATTTATTTTGTTGTTATTTGTCCCATATCTTGGTCATTGGTTGTTTGCTGATCTCCCATATTTGTCAGCACGAGGTCCAGGATGTTGGGTGCCCCTGGTGGGCATGTCAGCCAGCTGGTCCAGGGCATTCGAGTTGACAAAGTTGAGGAACCTTTGGACAGGTGAGTTTGAGCACGAATGATTCACCCAGTCAATACTAGGGTAGTTAGTCGCCCAAAACTGTGGTGTTGGGATGTATCTTGATAGGCTGAAGTTGATCCAAATAGGCAGAGTGGATGTCCTGATTCATGAAGGGGATTCTGTAGCTGGCAATGACTTCAATAGGTGTCCTACCAACAGTTAATTGCACCTGAAGTATCTCTAGGGCATCGTACTGTTTGACCAATCTGGAGGTGTATTTATCCTTGATGAATATTGATACACCGCCTCCTTTAGTTTTCTTGCCTTCAGTTTGTGGCCTGAACATGTGGAATGAGGTGTAACACGGTATGGCTGGGGTGCTCTCCACAGTGTTTAACCAGATCTCTGTGACTGCACCAATGTCTGCGTCCTCTAGGATGAAGACTGCTTCCAGTGAGTGCAGTTTCATGTTAAGACTCCTAGCATTTAGAAACATGACTGAAGTTGGTTTTGGTTGGTATTTTTAAGTCTGGAGTTTTGTCCTTGTGACATTGCCTAAAAAATGCACTATGGAGGTGGCAAGAGCCTTGGCCAGTAGCCGAAAGTCCAGGGGTGACAGATGAAGACCATCTCTGGCAAAGCATTGAGTTCTGTCAGTCATGTCATCCCAGGCTGTCAGATACAGAATCCCCTTATAATGATACCAAAAACCAAGCCAATTATTGAAGTCAAGTCATTTTCTGTTTGTATTGAGGCATCATTCTAGGTGAAAGTAAAATGCTGCTTAAGGCTAAGGGCATACCTTCTTGAGAGAGGTATATCTGAAGTTATTCACACCAACATGGACTTTTGACAGTCATAACGGTACCTGTTGTTGAGAGACTTGAGTGCATGTGTGGTATGGTGGATCTTGGCACCTGACAAGACAGCTAACCATGACCTTCTCCTTATCCAGCCTGGTGATAGGGACATCTTTGTGTCTCTTGATGGAGTCTCCTATGACTAATATGTTAGGTTTAGTGTTTAGCCTTATGGGCTCGACAGATGAGACACTGGTGCATGAGCTATTGTGTATATTGAGTTTTGCAGAGAAAGTATTATATGTAGTGTGCTTGTGTTTGTTTGGGAGGTCTCTGGTGTTTAGGTAAGTTTGTGGCAAGGACCTCCGTGTATGTAGTTAGGTATGTGTGATATAGGTTTGAGTGGAGTAGGTGGTGAGGTTTGCATGCTGACAATCTGTTCAGTGTTAGATGTATTGACTGGTATGTGAGAGAGTATTGATTCAAAGATGTTCTTCATTCCACATTGCTGCAGTCCTAACTATTGGGTAGTCCGCTGTCCAGTCGGCCCGAATACCAAAGTATATGGCTGACGTCGGTCACGGCGCATTAGTCTGACGTCAGTACGTCAGGGTACTAATGCGCATGACCGACGTCATATCCTCAGTCTTTTTTGCCGCATGGTCCGATGCAGAAGCAGTTTTGCGAGTGCAGGTTGGCGTTCTGAAAGTTTCTGAAGTCAGAGTTTCAGACCGAATCAAAGTTGGCTAAGTACCCCGTTGGGGAATATTTTGGTTTTTTCTTGCCTCAGTATTTAACGGGAAGACAGAAAAAGTGAATAACTGTATTTCTTGTGGGAAACGGATACCTCATAGGGATTACCATACTTTGTGTATACCTTGTTTAGGGCCTGAGCACGACGTTGTTGGATGCCGCTCTTGTGCTAGATTTAACAAACGCACTATTAAGAGAAGGTTAGACTGTGCCAGGTTAGTTTTGGGAAGCGTTGTAATTATAAAATGCCGCCGGAGGCTCCGGCGCCGCTTCGCCAAAAGCGCAAGGATAAAGCAGCAAAGCCTAGAGTGGAGGAACCGACAGTCCCGGACGTCGGTTCTTTAGAAGGCTCAGTGGAGCCGGAGGTTTTGCCAGGAGTTTCTTTGGAGTCTCAGGGAGAGACTTTACTGTTACAGGATGTGTCCTCTCAGGAAGTAGGCCAGGCTGAAGGGGCTTCTCAGGTGGCTGTTCTTCCCTCTCTTCCTAAGGTGGTTAGGGCCTCCCCTTCTGTTTCCAAGGCTTCTTTAAGAGGCAGGCCTAGTTTAGCTTCAGTGGGGGTTTCTCCGAGTGTTTCAGGGTCTTTACCTAAGAAGCATATGCTAAAAATGGCAGAGGATTTGATTACTATGATTAGAGGTTCTATGCCCCCTCCTGATAAGAGGCCTAGGGTGGAACCTGAATTTGAGAGTTTTGAGCAATGTTCGGAGGCTTCTGAGTCTTCGGTTGAAGACTTGCAGGAGTATCCTCCTTATTCTGATTCTGATGTGGACGATTCTACTCCTTCAGCTTCGCCTCCTGAGGATTTTTCATTCTCAGAGACTCTGCATTCCATGAGGGAACATTTTAAATGGGAAGGTCAAGATTTCTCTGATTCCAGGAAGAGGCTTAGGGAATTCTTGTTTTTACCCCAGCATAGGCCTTTAGCTATACCTCCTGTTCTGGATGTGGTAGAAGATGTTTTTGCAGAGGCTTCCCTGAATCCTGATTCTTTGCCTCCTGCCCCAGTTAAACCGGATAGGTACTATAGGGTGCCTGAGGCTCATAAGTATCTTTTTAAGAGTCCTAGGGCGGACCCGGAAACTGTCTCTCAGGGGCCTAAAGGTGTGAAGGCTTCTGTTGTTCAAAATCCTGTTCCTCCTGATAAAGAGGCAAGGGCTTTGGATAGATGGGGAAAGAAAGTGTATACTTCTTCCACTTTAGCCATGAGGGCGTTGAATTGTCAGTTTCACAT
Source organism: Protopterus annectens (assembly GCF_019279795.1). Lineage (NCBI taxonomy): Eukaryota > Metazoa > Chordata > Ceratodontiformes > Protopteridae > Protopterus > Protopterus annectens. The sequence continues at coordinate 604,883,098 of NC_056741.1, read as the reverse complement.
GTTAAAATATTAGAATTATCTCCTTTCACAATTGAAGTCTAAGGTGGATGCTCTGGCTGAAGGTATTGAGTGTAAAGAGTTGCAGGATTTAGTTCATGTCTCTGAACAGGTGGGAAAGCATTCCTTGCAGTGTGGTTTTGATGCTGTGCAGGCCTCCTCGAGGGTGGCTGCCACTGGTTCTGTTCTTCGTAGGCACGCCTGGTTGAGAGATCAGAATTTAGCTGAGCATGTTAAGACAAGGATTTTGGATGCTCCTTTACAGTCTGATGTGTTGTTTGGTTCGCCTGTGGAAGCAGTTTTAAAGAAAATGGAGGACAAGGCTAAGTCTATGCAAACTGTTAAGGATTTTTGCAGGTGCAGCCTCCAAAGTTTAGTAGAAATTGGCCTACTAAGGGATGGACATATCCTGCTTACGATTCCCAGTCTAGGGGTAGGTCTAGACGTGGTAGGGGCAGAGCTCAAGGTTCTTTTAGGCCTAGAACAGGGAGTTCACCTGCTCAGACTTCTGGTGAGGGTAGGGGTCAGTCCTTTCGTAAACAGACCCAATGACCTGCCTTTTCAGCTGCCAGTACTTTCTCGCCTGGCAGCACCTTTGGGAGGAAGGCTGTCTCTTTTCAAAGAAAATTGGGATTTAATTACCCAAGACAGATGGGTTCTGGATATCATTCACCACGGTTACAGGTTTTATTTCCATACCTTGCCTCCTTTCAAAGGCATGCCAGACATTCCTCCTCTACAAAGACAAGAGGCTCACAAGCAAATTTCTCTGTTGCTCCAAATAGGGGCCATTCAGCCAGTTCCTGTGCCAGAAAGGGGCCTAGGATTTTATTCTCGCCTGTTCCTAGTACCAAAGAAGGGGAACACGTGGAGACCAATTTTGGATTTATCTATCCTCAACACTTATCTGGACATTCCCAAGTTCAAAATGTTGGCGTTACAACAGCTTTTACCTCTGCTGGGCAAAGATCACTGGATGGTAACTTTAGATCTCAAGGAAGCTTACCTTCATGTGCCTATCAGACTAAGTTGCAGGAAGTATCTGCGTTTTCGAGCTGGAAATTTTCATTATCAGTTCTCTGCATTGCCCTTTGGCTTATCTACTGCGCCCAGAGTATTCACAAAGGTTCTGGCTCCAGTGATAGCTTACTTCAGACTAAAAGGAATTCAAATCTATCCTTACTTGGACGACTGCCTGATTCTGGCTCAAGAAAAGGAAGACCTTTTACAGCATTTGGAATATGTGATAGCAGTGCTAAGATGCCTAGGGTATTCTGTGAACGAAATAAAGTCCAGTCTAGTACCCTCTCAAGACATGTGCTTTCTGCGTGTGAGACTGAATACAGCAGCCCAGATGGCCTTTTTAACCCCGGACAAACAAAAGAATCTTTCCAGTTACTTCCATCAACTATCTCTTCAGTCCGGGCTGACTGCAAGGACAGTCCTTCAAGCCTTAGGGTTCATGGCATCTTGTATTCTGGTGCTTCCCAATGCCAAACTGCATATGAGGAAGCTGCAATGGTATCTCAAAAATGTATGGACACAGCACTGCCAGGATTTGGACACTGTCATTCAAATAATACCTTGCATTCAAAAGGAATTTTTGTGGTGGGCTCAGGAATGTCACCTAAACAAGGGACTCTCTGTGACCCGGCCAGAGGCGAGTCAGATTCTAACGACAGATGCCTCAGACATTGCTTGGGAGCTCATCTAAATGGAAAGTGGATACAAGACAAGTGGCCTGCCAGACTACAGCATCTACATATCAACATGAAAGAGATGTTAGCAGTCCAGTTTGCATTAATGGCTTTCAAGAAGTTACTTCTTCCAGGGCAGGTGTTGATTCTAACAGACAACACAACTGTCATGTGGTACATCAACAAACAAGGAGGAACACATTCTTACCCGTTGTGCAGGCAAGCAATGATTTTATGGGAGACTGCGCTCAGCTTGCAACTAACTCTTCAGGCAAGGTTTCTGCCAGGAGCACAGAACTCCTTAGCAGATGTGTTAAGCAGATAAATCATGGATCCCCACGAGTGGAAACTGGATCTTCATGTATTTCAAAAATTGACAGGGTCATGGGGAACTCCAGACATAGATCTGTTCGCTTCTCCACTAAACCACCAGCTGCCAAAGTTTTGCACAAAGAGGTTTCATCACACAGCTTGGAAAGTGGATGCTCTTTCTTTCAGTTGGAAAAATCTTCATGTGTATGCCTTTCCACCTCTGCCTCTTCTCCCAAAGGTGCTCCTAAAGGTCAGACAAGACAAGCCAAGGATGATTTTAATAGCTCCAGATTGGCCTTGGCAACACTGGTACCCATTACTGAGGAGTCTGGTAAAGAAGCCTCCATGGCCTTTACCTGTGATTCCACACCTGTTGTCTCAGAGGGACGGTCGCCTGCTCAATGTCAAGCTCCACTCTCTTCATCTAACAGCCTGGCATATTCTGTTTTGAAACACAGCAGGTCTCAACTTCCTCAACAAGTTTTAAATGTGATTATGGAAGCCAGAAGACCTAGTACAAGGAAGGTGTACGCAGAAAAATGGAAGAGATTTTTATTTTGGAGTGCAGCAAACAATTTGGAGATTTCTGAGCCTAATTTGAATGCGGCTCTTCAATATCTTACTGAGTTATTGGACAAAGGTTTGTCTTTCTCTTCCATTAAGATTCATGCTGCAGCAATTTCAGCTCACTATGATTGTGATCCACCATTGTTTTTGCATCCTTTGTTCAAGCAATTTCTTAGGGGGGCAAAGAATATAAGACCCCCACGTAGAGCTCCTACTCCTGCTTGGGATCTCAATTTTGTGTTGGAGAAACTTACTCTACAACCTTTTGTGCCTCGGCTACTGCTGAATTGAAATACTTGTCATGGAAGACTGCTTTTTTGTTGGCCATTACTTCTGCAAGAAGGGTTTCTGAGTTGCAGGCCCTTATGGCGGTTGAGCCTTTTTGATTTTCATAAGGATAGGGTATCATTACGTACTAATCCATCCTTTATGCCTAAGGTGGTTTCTAGTGTGGCTTTAAACCAAACTATTCATTTGCCTACTTTTTATGCAGATCCCCAAAATAAAGGGGAAAAGATTTTGCACACTTTAGATGTACACAGGCAATTGCATTATTATTTAAGCAGGACTAAGGATTTTAGGCAGTCTCAGCAGTTGTTTGTTTCTTTTGCTTTGAGTTCGCAGGGCAAGCCTGTATCAAAACAAACTATTTCTAGGTGGATTGGATTTTGCATTGCATTTTGTTATTCCCATCATGGCAAGGAGATTCCAGCTGGGATTAGGCCTCATTCCACTAGGGCTACTGCCACTTCAACTGCATTTCTAAGGGGGGTGGCAACCAAGGATATTTTGGAGGCAGCTACTTGGAGTTCAGTGCATACTTTCTCTAAGCATTATCACCTTCCTCTCTACTCTAAGTCTAGGGCTGGTTTTGCCACAGCTATTTTGCAAGGCATGTTGTCAGCTCCTATTTCCTTATGATTTGCCAGCCTCCCTTACCTCTGCTTTGGGATTCTACCCAATAGTTAGGACTGCAGCAATGTGGAATGAAGAACATAGTACAGTTTTGTACCTACCATAAGTGTAGATGTTCGAGGATCCACATTGCTGCAGTCCAATTTACCCTCCCTCCTTCCCCTCTGTGTTTAGGGGTGGTTGTGTAGGTGAGGTTATATTCTGGTACTTTTGTATATATTGTACATATTTTTGGTGCAGGTATGTTTGCAGTTTTTGGTATTGGCCTTGTCTTTTTAGGGTCTTCTGACATCTGGGGCAAGAAAAGACTGAGGATATGACGTCGGTCATGCGCATTAGTACCCTGACGTACTGACGTCAGACTAATGCGCCGTGACCGACGTCAGCCATATACTTTGGTATTCGGGCCGACTGGACAGCGGACTACCCAATAGTTAGGACTGCAGCAATGTGGATCCTCGAACATCTACACTTATGGTAGGTACAAAACTGTACTTTTTTAACATAGTTGGATCTCTCACATATTGGTTTGTGTGGATTAGAAGTAGAGAGTCGTCTATGTATATGAGCCAGTTGCTACACTGCCTCAGGATGCCCATGTTGATGAAGCTGGCTGGAGAAACTGTGTGAAATTGCCCAATCATAATTCTAGGTGAATTTATATGGTCAGAGACAGGAATATGGTGGCAAATGGGTCACACATAGGAATATCTAGTGGGCAAGTTGTGATAATACTTCAGAGGCTATGCTTAATGCTACACTAGTAGCTAGAGCGGGGCTGCAGAAAAACTCTTGAGGCCGTGATTATAATGGGGTGCTTACACAGCTTCACTAGTACTGCCTCTTTGCTTGGAAATGTGTAAAGATGAATTACACTGGTGGCATGCAGCTATATCTAAGGGAAAAATTGTCGAAATTGTCTGTCCGGCTATGGCGCACAGTTGCAATCTGAGGTGCGGTACGATGAGCAAACAAGCAGAAACACTCTCAAAGACAGAGTTTAAATACCAGAAGGTTAAAAACTAAAACAACTTTAAAAACATATCAAAAGAACCAATGAGGTGCTTTACTCCAAGCCCTAGGACCAGCCAACCTTTACCAGCCAGGAACCAATCAGCACAATCCACTCACTAGAGAGCAGAAGGTCCCTTTCTAATGCAAGATGGCCTGGAAATTTGCTCAGAACAAACAGCCACTACAAACAATCAGGCCCAGAAACAGCAACCCTGAGTCTGGACTGTGTTATATCTATGAGTTACACTATTTTAGACAGAAAACACTACAGAAATGTTTGCCACAGCAGAAAAACAGCAGTGAGATATTAAAAGTTGTAAACAAAAAAGAGCAAGGAGACTCTAGAGAATGCTTTTAATTGCAAACAAGTCAGTTGTATGATACACTCCTTGGCAGGAAAATCAGAACAAAACAGATGCTTAACAAATGGAGAAAATTTCCAGTTAATACCTTTCAAACAGTGAAAATTGCTAAAAAAGCTTTATAAACAGTGAAAACAGTAACTAACACAGGCCCAGTAAGGCAGACAATTGCAGTACAACAGTGTGGTTTATTTATAGTAGTAAAATACAGCAAACAGGTTTGCAGTAGACAAAAAAGTGCAGTAAATGGTAAGAATAAGCAATTTTAGTAAAAATAAGCAAGTAAACAGGCAACTTATGTTTTTTACGATGCTCGGAAGCCTCTAGTAGTCTGAAATCTCAGCCTAGTTGTGGCTGTGCCCCTCCTCCATTCAGCCCGGTATAAACAAGTCAAAATAGGGTCATTGAGAGGCTCTGCTTCACCTGAATATCAGGTTTGTTCCAGAGGAGAGGTAACCTCTGTGAGCTATATCTGTCTCTCCAGTAAGTCCTGTTGATTTCACATACTAGGTTGAGTTCCCTAGAGCAAGTGCATCTTATACTTTTTGATTTATGAATGTGCTTTTCCATTAGAGCAGGATCTGAGATCGCTTTATATGCAAGGAAGAGGTCACCTCTGAATAGTCTGTAAGACACTGAGTAAGTCTCTCCTTTGATAGTCACATCGCCACAGTAGTCAGGATGTCCTTCTGTGTGGCACACCTCATCATAAAAGGGTTCTCATCCAGGAAAAAAGAGGCCATTGTTCCCCTCTACTCGACACTCATTAGACCCATTATAGAGCACACTGCCCCTTTTGGAATGTACCTCACAAGACATCTGCAGAAGCTGGAAAGTCCGCAGAAGTACCTCACAATGAGGATTACTGGCCACAAACAAATGCCCTACACTGACTGCCTCAAAAAAACTCCAGCTTTACTCCGTAGCATATCGCCTACTCCGAGGTGATCTCTGCCAAACATATTAAAGCTATGTCAAGCCCAGAGCTGTTGGACATGCTACACCTAAAGAAATCCCAATCCCTCCGAGCTACACGCTCTAGGGACCTAAACCTTGTCACCACAATAAACTGGACATGCTGGAGGGATAGATTCCTGTCCCAGAGACTTCCCATACTCTGGAACAGGCTACCCATCTATGTCAAGCAAAGTTCATTAGCACTCTTCAAGAAAGATCTTGATGAGTGGATGGGAAGTAGGAAATGCATCCCGGAGATCACTTCTGTGTCTCTGCTCGACAGTGGCACAGGAAAATAACTTTCTTGGGTGGCGTAAGCCAGGGAATCTTGTTGGCTAGGCTTACGTAGACCCTTGGGCCGATAGCCTAGTACCTACATATGAACCTATAGTGACAGTGATTTCAGTCGGTCAACGACATATGCCGAAGATCCTTCATTTTCTTCCTAAGAAACCTGTGAGGTGTTTCCAGTTGCTGCAGGTGCCTGGTAAGGTACATACCAAAGGTTCCATTATACTCTGTTATTGACCTGATGAGTGAGGAGTACAGGAGGGTTATAACCTCTTTTGTTCTGGATGTAATACCCTTACTTATGAGGTGGGTGATGTAAAAAAAAAAAAAAAAAAAAGCCTTTCTTACCACTGCAGGGACATGGTGGTCAAAGGAAAGGTTGTTCGTCAACCTTTGTGCCCAAATCACTCAGCACCAATTGCATGCTTAGGGTGTTAATGTTGTAATGTGCAGGGACATCGCCCTTGCCGAAGGGGATGATGATTTTTTTTTTTTTTTGCATCGAGTTTTAGCCCATGACTTTGGCACCAGTCGTTTGTATTTGTAAGTCCTCTTCTAGGATGTTGACATCATTTGGAGACTCTGACTGCACCCAGTTTGTAATCATCAGCAAACATTGTCAACCGTAGACCTTTTGTTTTAGCCTGTACATCCAAGAAGTAGATCCCGAACAATAAGGGCCCAATCACCAATCCCTGTGGAACACCACTGGTTATGGGTCTGCTGGTGGAGGTAGTCACCTATTTTGACTGTGTGCAATCTATTCAGTGAGACAATTTGCAACCCACCTGACAATATACGGGTTGATCTTCAGCTGGGTGAGTTCATCAATGACGCCTGAGTGGGGAATAGTGTCAAAGAGCTTGGCCAACGCCAGGTGGGCCATATGCAAGGATTTGCCTTCATCCAGGGCTTTGGTTACTGTCTCAAAAAAGTTCACTCAGATGTACAGGCAGGAGCTCCCTTTAACAAAGCCAAACTGGGTCTGGTTGAGCGTTTGGAGGTGGTCTATATCTTTGTTGATAAGGTCAATGATTATTGTTTCCATAGGCTTGCAGGTTAGGCTGGTCAGGCTTATGGGTCTATAGTTCCTAGAGTCTGTGGAGGCGTCTCCTTTATGTAATATGATCATGGTTGCCGTTTTCCATTCAGCAGGTACAAATCCAGTGCATAGACTGTAGTTAAAAAGAGTACCCAGCGGTGTAGTTAGTTCCTGTTTTAATTCATTAAGAATGCAGCCTGGGGTATTGTCAGGTCCCATAGAGGCTGTGATTTTGGCTTTAGAGAGAGCATTTTGACCTGTTCCTTGGAGATAACTAGGTGGAGGGCAGTTGGTAGGGATGCTTTAGGGGATATGTGGCTGGGACAGGGGGGAGAAGTTTTCACTGACCCTCTCAGCTGTCAGGTTTGCTGTTTTATGGGTTCAGCATATGTGAAACCATTAACAACTAAGTTCTGTGCAAATCTGTGTTTTTCCTTTAAGGTTTATGATTTAGCTAAAGAAGGTTATCCTTAGTGAGGGAGGCTAATTTGGATTCAGTTAGCTTTAGAATGCCTTATGAGGTATTGTATTTGCTTGTTTAAGCCGAGGAGGGAATACTTCCAATTCAGAGACCGTTCCTTCCTGCTCTTGAACAGCAATTTCTTTCTCTTATTTTATAACCTGTTAATGGTGGATTTCCACCAGGCAGGCTTATCCTTTCTTGAGGATCTTGTGTTGATCTATCAAGTACCTGAGTTAATACATTTGTATAGATGCTTATACAAGGCATTGGTATAAATCCCAGTCCACAAGCCATGCTATCAGTGAGGGCAGGGGTTGTGAAGCTATTAATGCCGTAACGTATTGGGTTATAATTGACTTTGGAGAAGTTTTTTTAGTCTAGTTGCTGCTAATGGAGGGTCTGATGTTATGTTATAGTGACTTCTAATGAGACTGTGATGTATGGTCAGACCTCACTAGGAAGGGCCGCACACATGGGGTGGTGCAATGATGATCCATGTTGGTGAGCACCAAATCCAGAATGATTGGGTCCCTTATGGGGGTGTCAACCAACTGGTCCAAGGCATTGGAGTTGATTAAGTCCAAGCACCTTTGGGCAATGTGTTAGTACATGAATAATTTACCCAATCTATGGAGGGGTAATTAGTCACCTAAAACCAGGGTATTTGGTTGTATCTTGGGCGATTCAAGTAGATCCAAGTATGCAGTGTGGGTATCCTGGTTTAATGAAGGGTTCCTGTAATTGGCAGTAACTTGGAGGGGGGTCTTGCCTACAGTCAGTTGGACCTGGACTAGTTCAAGGGAATCATTTTGTTTGACCAGTCTAGAGGTGTATGCATCTTTGAATACCGATACTCCACCTCCTTTAATTCTCGCTCTTTGTGGTCTGAATGTGTGGAAGGCATTATAGCCCTTTATGGCTGGGATGCTTTCCATGGCTTTAAACCAAGTCTCTGTGACTGCACAGATGTCAGTATCTTCTAAGGTGAGGACTGCTTCCAGTGAGTGTAGTTTTAGGTTTATACTCCTAGCATTTAGCAGCATAAAGTTGAGGATGCTTTTTGAAGATATTTTTACATCTGGAATTTTGTTGTGACATTTGTCTCCACCATAGTGTCTTCTTTAGGCAGAGCTTTAGCCAGTAACCGAAATCCCAGAGGTGACAGATGAAGGCCATCTCTGGCAAAGTAGCATGGTCTGTCTACCGTGTCATTCCAGGCTGACTGGTACTGGGAGTCCCTTAGAATGTTACCAGAAACTAAGCCAGTTGTTGAAGCCAATCATTTTTTGCTTGTATTGTGGTATTATTTTAGGTGAAGGTAGTATGCTGCTCAAGGCTAGGGACATACCTGCCTGAGACACGTATTCAGAGAGCTCTGTCATGTCTATTTTCATATATCTAGTGAGGTAAATCTCCAGTTATTCACACCAGTATGAACTATGACAAAGTCATAATGGTACTTGTAGTGGAGAGATTTGAGAACGTGTTAGATCTAGTTGATCCTAGCACCAGACGACAGCTGACCATAACCTTCTTCTCCAGCCTGGTGAGTGGGACATCTTTGTTAGAGTCCCCTGTGACCAAAGAATTTGGTAGAGATGTGCTTTGCCTTAGAGGCTTGTTTGGTGAGACACCTGTGCTTGTGGTTTTGTGTGTTATTAGTGTTGTAGGTACTGTATTAGATGTAACATGTTTGTGTTTCGGAGGTCTCTGGTGTTTAGGTAACTTTCTTGTGAGTACCTCAACGTATGATGGTTTGTATGTTGAGAGTGTGGTTTGTGCAGGATGTGAGCTGACAAACCTGTTCAGTGTCACTGTTCTGTGAACCGGAGAGCAAGGATTCCAAATTCTTAGTGTATATGCATCTTTCACAAATTGAGCTTGAGTGGTTTAGTAGTTGTGGGTTGCCAGTATGCATGAGGCAATTGCTACACTGACTCAGGATACCCATGTCTATCAGGCTGGCAGAAGAAGTGGAGGAGAACTGACCATCCATAATACTAGGGGTGGTATGTATGCTTACTTTAATGAGGACATGTGGTTTAATTGTGGGCTTAATGTTGGGTCTATACTATTTGGGCTCCCAAGGGCTACAAGACTGTTAGGGATTAGGAGATTTCAGTTAAAGTGGTACATGCTGTTGAAAGCCCAGCTGAGGTGCTCTCCAAGCAGCTAAACTCACTTTAAGGGACTCCTCAGTTGGAGCACAGGCAACTTCTAAGGGAAAATAAATCTACTTTAGTGTTTGCATCTATAACCAGCAGTGGTGATCTCCACTGTGCAGTGTTGGGCGAAGATGCACTATGCACAAATAGATGCCTCTGATTGCTCAGGTGAAGACAGTAGAACAGTGGCTGGCTGCCAAACTCTGTGGAGCTGTGTTAAAACAGGCGCAAACCCATGCAAATGCAGGGCTTATGTAGCAACTCTGAGAACCCTTTTTTAAATCAAGTTAAGCAATTTTCAAACAAACTGGCCAATGAAAATGCTCAATACTGAGCATTATTCCAACAATCTGCTAGTCTGATGGGTTCTTTGCTACACTCCTGCCACAAGGGTGCAGGGGGCCCTCTTAATGTAAGATGGTTGGTTTTAGTACTCAGATAATTCCAAAACAATCTAGATTCAGCAAATCTGAATCTAGCCTATGCTATATAATGCACAAGTACTAGAAAATACAAAGTGCAGGATAAACAGTCTGAAATAGCAAACAGTTGAAACAGAGAAACAGCAAAACATTTAAAAGTAGGCAGCAATTCAGTAATATACAGTTTAAAAGTGCAGTATAGTGAATAAAAATACTTATTTTTCTGTAGATTTCAAAGGATGCCCTGAATTTCATTTGGATTAAGTCCAGACATCAGAGAGAGCACGCCAGTCCTTGAGCAGCTCCTATAAACTTGAGCACAGGTCCTTGCCAGATTGGGTAAGCTTTGGGAATCTACCTATATGCCAGTGTGTTTGTTGAACATAGTACAGTTGCACAAGTTCCACTTACCTGTAGCAGTAGATGTTCATAGATCACACTGCCTTACTGGCAGCACCCTCCCACCATCCCTTTTTTATTGGGTGCATATAGTTGGCTGTAGTCAGGCGCTGTTGAATTGTGTGTGTATATGTGTGTAACACTTTTAATAGAACGGTAGGTGCTCGCTGTGCTTATTTTTCATCAGCTCTTCCTGTTGGACCATAGAAAACTGAGATTTCCTGTCTCTGAGTGTGAGGGGCTGTCCTGTTCCTGCCATATGATTGGTCCTTCATCCTCACAGACAGGCAGTGGGAGGAGTTATGAGCTTTGATAAACTGACTGAGGAGGGTAGCAAGGCACTACTACCTATGTACCTGTAAGGCAGTGTGTTCTACAAACATCTGCTGTACTTCATGTCTGTGTCTCAAGTGATTAGCAGTTGTTTAAATGTGCAAATGAGTCTGCTGATGCCACTTCCAGGGTTACTGCCACTGGAACTATTAAGAGGAGATTTGCTTGGCTGCATTTTCAAAACCTCTCAGGGGATGGCAGAAATGAAATTTTGACTTCTCCCTTGCACAGAGACTTAGTTCTTGGATCTTCTGCAGTGGTCATTAAAAGGTGTGAAGAGAAAGGAGAGCTGATTCAAGGGATTTCTGAAAATTTTCAGCCCTCCTCCTTCGTTTGCTAATGGAGTCAGTGCTTCTTCTAGAACTTACTTTAAAAAGCAAATTAATAGATCAAGCAAGCTGCTGGTAAGCAAACATTTAAACATTAATGAGAGGAAGGTTCCAAAAAGAAAGCAGGAACCATCCCCAGAACATAGGACAGTCTGTCTGAATGACTATATGAGGATCTCCTACTGGCAGTCCGTTATTCTTTCCGTAAAGGCTGAACCTCCATTTTTCTCTCTGGCAACAGATTGTTTCAGGCAAATTTGTTCTGAGACTAATCCATCAAGCCTACAGATGGCAGTGGAAGTCGCTACCACACTTCAGTAAATTCTGCCTTACCTGCCTGACCAAACTCTTCTTTTCCCTCTTGGCATGCAGCATGTACTTGTACAGGGGTGATAGAAGCTATCCCCTTCCTGAGATGAGGAAGGGTTTTTTTCAAGGATGTTTCTGGTACCAGAGATGGAAGATTCTTGAAGACCAGTTCTAGATCTTTTCTTTCTGAAACTGTAATAGTGCCCATGTTTAAAATGTTATCACTTTGCAACTTGTTCCACCTTATTCCCCATTTGAGTTTTATGGTGACCTTCAGTTTAAAAGGTGCACAATATCATATTCCTATAGATCCAGATTTCAGATGTTTATTATGGCTTTCTATGTCTGGTTCACATTAGCGGTTCTTTGCATTATCATTTGGTCTCTGCTCCAAGGGTGTTCACAAACTGTCTAGCTTCTGTGATAGTCCACTGCAGACAGCAAGGTATTCACATTTTTCCTTACTTATACTACTTTTCTTTGCAGAGTCTTTCAGTTTGTCAGGAATATCTCTCTTGGATAAGGCGTATGTTACACTGGCTGGGATTCCAAAGTAACATACAGAAGTCTTGTCTGACTCTTCACAGGATTGTTTTCTTTAGGTGTCTTGTAGACACTTCACTTCAAAGATATTTTCTTCCACAGGAAACAAAATAGATCTGTAGTTATATATGTTCCCGAGTTCTTCCACTCAGACTAGATCTCAGGAAGGGAATTTCTGAAGATTGTGGATCTCATGGCATCTGTGATACCTTTTGCAAGCCTCCGTTTGAGAAACTTCCAGTGGTACCTGAAATCTTTGTAGTCCCAGCATTAACTTCCCTGTCATTTCAGATTCCAGTTTTAGAATTTGTGAAAAGGGAGGTGATGAAAATGACTACATTGCTCAGAATCCAGGTCTTCCATTCTCCCTTCTTGCTGCTGCACAGTCACAACAGATGTCTCACACTCTGCTAGGGGGAGTAGTGTCTGTGGGATAAAGGTGCAGGATCTTTGCAAAAAAAAAAAATCAAAACACACAAACATAAAAGATGTCTGGCACTTATAAATGCTGTCAACTCATTGAATTGTTTGTGCTCCCCAGGACCTCTTCAGGTGTTTACAGTCAACACCACAGTGATGTACATAAACAAAAGAGAACCATATCTTTACCCTCTGTGCAGTCTAGCCACGGTAGCTTGTCATATACTTTTAGCACAGTCTCTTTTTACAGACATCCCACATTGTTGGGGCAAAGGCAGACCCTCATAAATGGTAACTAGACTGGAGCACTTTCAAGATTTTATCCATCTGTGGGGAGTTTCTCAAGTAGACCTTTTGCCTACCGTCTGAACAATCAGCTGGCAAAGTTCTGCTTTAGCACTACATGCAAGAAGGCCTGGAAGACAGATGCCCTTTCTTTTCATTGGACAGGAATGTTTATGTATGCTTCTCCTCTGATATCCAGGGTACATCTGAATATTCAGAAGGAATCTCCCAAGATCATTGTTATGACTCCCTTCTGGCCCACGCAACAGTTAATGTCCCTGCCATATCACTGTTGCAGTATTTCTTGCATCAGGTGTCTCCTACCAAGGATAGCCCAACGTCTGGCCAGTATTACAAAGCCTTTAGTATTTACAGGCACCATATGTTACACACATGCTCCCTGTGCAAGGCAGAGGGCATAAAGGTGATGTACAGACACGCACACTTCAGAACTTATTTGCTGCCAGTCCAAATACCAACACTGAATGTCAGTCTGAATGTCTGTCTTCTGTGCTGGTTACAGTGCCATTTTTTCAGATAAGTGCTCCTTTGGGGTTTCCCCTTATCTTCTTTTTCTTTAGTATTGATAGGTTTCAAGTCATCTTGAAAAGGACAGTGTTGGTGTGGAAGCAGATTCCCCATAAAGATCATCATGATCAGTGCCTCTCTTGTTTGGGTGTTTCCCATGATCATATGCAGTGTTCTATTTGCCAAGCTTTTGTCTCTTAAGACCCTACGTAGTTGTCTCCTGTTTATCTATTTACCTCGAAAACCAGAATTGTAAGCTGTTTGGCTCAAGGTGCTGTAGCAGAGTCTTCCTGTCCCGAGTGTTAGATATCTGCCAAGAAAAAGGCCCAAAAACTTAGGCATGATACAGCTGCTGTCTAGCTTCCCCTGGATGTCTTTCAAGGCTAGTGAAAGGCCAGAGGATCATCTGGTGGTTACTTTGAATTCCTCTACCGCAACCAGATTGGAGGCTGGCATGACTCCTACTCCTTGAACTTACTTAGAGCCTTTACAAACATCTGTTCCAGACATTAAGGGGCACCTCAGCTGATTATATCCGAGGGACCAGGGGGATTCCACATTTTAGTGATGGTGGAGATCCCTACTACACTTATTGAGTGTCACCAAGGGTCTGACCATCCTAGGGTGTTTCATATGGATGCCCCACAGAAAAAGAAGCAGAAAACCAAACCTCTTTCCCTGAAATTAATGATCCCATTATGTGCATGGCAGGATTTTACTCCGAGATTGTTTAAAGCTTTAATGCCTCCTCAAGGAGTGTTTGTGCCTACCCCTCCCTGGTCTTACACTCCTTTTAAAGGACCTAGAGAACATGATTCCTCTGAGGATCAGGACTCTGGGGCTGAGTCCTTAGCACACTCTTTCCAAATCCCATCCCCCTGGATTATGGTTCAGAGGAAGAAGATTCTGTTAGTCCAGATTGCCCTCTTTATGGGGGATATTGTTTCTCGTATGATGGAATTCTTTAAGTGGGATTGCGTTCAAGTTTTTGACATTCAGAAGAGGTATTATGAGCTCCTTCAGATGGAGTCTCCCAAACCTTCTGCTGTTCCCCCACTTCTGGCTACTTTTTCAGCAGCTTGTTTGGCCCTGATTCTCGGCCCCCATCTCCCAAAAAACCTGACAGATTTTGCAAGTGCCTAATGAATGTAAATGCTTGTATAAATGCCCCTCTGCCAATCCTTCTGTACTGTCTGTTTCTTCGGACAAACCCTCCAAGCTTTTGGCCTCTACCAAACTGCTTCCCTCAGGCAAGGATAGTAAAGCCATAGAGAAAGGCAAGAATGTTTATACTGCAGCCTCCTTATCCTTTAGGGCCAATTAACTACCAGACTCGTATGACTAGATATTTTTTGGCCTTCCCTTCTCAGGTAATCCCTGATCTCCCTGACTCTGAGGGGAAGGCTTCTGCACTTTCCTTGATGGGTTCCACCTATCAAGTTGCTCGCCATTCTGTTAAGTACAGTTGTGATGCTGCTGATGTTTCCTACTGGGCTGCTGCATTTGGCTGTGTTACGAGGCTTCACTCATGGCTTCATTTTCAGGTTTTGCCTGATGTTGGATGCTCCTTTGAATAATAAAAATCTTTTTGATACTGCTGCTGCTGAACTTTGTCTCTCCAGGATAAGAGTAAGGCTTTGCAGGAATTGAAAAATGTTTATTTCTCTTATTCCAAAGTTTTAAAGAATTACCCTCCCAAACCTGCTTTTGTTTGTAGGCAGGCTTGTCCTCCACCCAAGGGTAAAAATAGTTGTAGACATTTGCCTCCTACTAAGTCTACCCAAACACCTACTTTCCCAGAAACCTGCCTTTCAGGATAAGCTGGGATAACCTGGACAAATTGCTTCCCCTTTTTCCTCTGTCAGGTCCCTTTATCCCTCTGTCATTCCCTGTCCCTTCCAAACTGGATAAAAATCATAATAGACTCTTGGGGTTCTGTCTGTCATCTGCCAGGAGTATTTTATGGTTTGAAAATCCCTTCCCTTTTTGGGCATCCTTCAGCCTCCAAGGAACAGCTTTCATTTTCCCCAGAGGTGCTTCATTCCCTTTTGGGTCCAGGGCACCATTTAAGATGTACCCTCAGCCCTTGGTAGGGAAGGATTTTTGCTCCAGAATGTTTCTGGTTCACCGGAAGGAGGGCACTTGAAGACCAATTCTGGACCTTTCCCAGCTCAACACCTTTCTCAAGATTCCTTCCTTTTGGATGTTCTCTTCAGACCTTATTTCCTCTTCTTCCTCAGGTCTTTCTGCTCTGTGTGTTGATCTTTAGGATGCCTACCTTCATAACCCCATCTGTCACTTTTTCAGGACATTTTTACATTTCTCTGTTTTTTCCTTACATTTTCAGGTCTCTGCTTTGCCCTTTGGCCTCTCTACTGCCCTAAGAGTCTTCACCAAATTACCTCACTCCTGTAATTTCTTTTTGCAGGATGAGAAGGGTTGATCTTTCCTTATCTGGACAAATCTGCTCATTCAGGCTTCCCCTTCCGGGGCTCTGCTTCAAGATCTCCAATTCAGTATTTCCCTGTTACAGAGCATGGGATTCACCAAAAATTTCAAAAGTTATCTCTGATCCCTTCTCAGGATCATGTTTTTCCTTGGTTACATGATCCAGATCATCCCCATGCTGGCATCCCTGCCTGCCCCCAAGGCGCTGACACTTATAGGTTCCATAGGTTCATACTAGGCTATCTGCCCTAGGGCATTTATAAGCCTAGCCAGAGTGTGTTTGGCTTTCGCCACCCATTTTAAATTAATTTTGCTATGCCCTTTTTCGAGGTTAGTATACTGTGCCTCTGTCTAACAGTGACACAGAAGTGATACCCGGGGTAAACCTACAATCTCCCATCCACTCATCAAGATTCCTCTTGAAGAGAGTCAATGAGGGACTCTGCCTAACCTGGACTGGGATTTTATTCCAGAGTGAAGGGAGCCTCTGGTTATGAATCTGTCCCTCCAGCATGTCCTATTTATTTCAGTGCTGAGGTTCAAGTCTTTCGAGCGCGTAGCTCGATGGGATTTGGATTTTCTGAGGTGCAGCATGTCCATTAATTCCGGGTTGGACATGGCTTTATACGTCAGGCACAGATCGCCTCTGAGCAGGCGGTATGCCACTGAGTAGAGCTGGAGTTTCTTTAACCGGGCAGCATATGGCATCTGTTTCAGCCCTTTGATCCTCTTGGTGAGGTACTTTTGGGGTCTTTCCAGTTGCTGCAGGTGTCTGGTAAGGTACTTATTGCCTTTTTCCATTGTCTTCCTCTGTAGTCAGTCATGGCCAGGGAGTTTCTCAATGACCTTGGGTTTATGGCTTCCACTGTTCCCATGCTTCCTTTGGCCAGGCTCCATATGAGAAAACTGCAGGGACTGGCTTCAACATTGCCACCCACTGGACTTCCTAGTCCTCTTCCTCCCTTGTCCCAGGCTAGAGCTTCAGTGGTGGATTCATCAGTTCACCCTCAACATGGGGCTGCCTTTCCCAACTGCAGCTCCGACTTAAGAGCTCTTTACAGACACCTCCGATAGGGGATGTGAGGGCTCTTTCAGTTCTCTCAAGGTTCAAGGTCTGTGGCCTTTGCATCAGAGGTCAGAGCACATCAACATAAAGGAGATGAGGGCCCTACTTCTGGTCCTTCTGGCTTTTCATTACCTTTTCTATCCCAGACCCCGCAGAGTTTTCACAGAAAACACCACTGTGATGTGGTATGTCAAGCATGGGGGTACAAGGTCTTATCTTTGCAGGCTAGATCTGCAGGTCTAGGATTTCCATATCAAGTGACTCTTCAGGCAGTTTACATTCCCTCTGAGCGCAGTCTAGTGGCAGAGTCTCTGAGCTGGTCCAGCACACTGGCTCATAAATTGCCCATTGGTGTGAATTCCTCAGGTAGGTATTCTTTCCTCCCCTCTTAACAGACACCTTCCTCTGTTGTGTTCCAGATTCTCAAGCCCTCTGGGTTGGAAAGTGGAAGCCCTGTCTTTCCCTTGGAAGGGGATGTTTCAGTATGCCTTCCTCTGCTTCCAAGGGTCTTGCACAAGATCAGATGAGACTCCCCCAAAATCTTGCTAGTGACTCATTTTTGGCCCAGACAGCATTGGTTCCCCCCTTTCTTCCTCACGTGGTGAGGGGCAGTCGCCACAAGTTACTTCACTGGACCTTCTTACAGAAGACAAGGGGTCTCGTATCCATCCTCACTTGTTCACTCAAATTATGCTGTGAGTGATAGGGTTTTGATCCCTTTTAGGCATCTGTTTCCTGAACACGTTCTGCGGGTCCTGCATGAAGCCAGGAATTCCACTACCAGGAAATCATATTTGTCTAACTGGAAGAGATTTTATGTCTGGTGCCTTTCTCGAAACATGGATCCCTTAGGTTCTTAATTGTATGATCTACTGCATGCTGGGTTGGCATATTCTTCAGTTAAAGCTCACCTGACAGCAATTTCACATTGTCTGCCTATAGTTCCTCCTCTAGCTTCTAGATTTCAGGTAAAGCAATTTCTTAAAGGCATCCTTCGTATCAGGTCTCCCAGGAAGCCTGTCCTGTCTACCTGGGACCTCAATTCTGTCCTTGAAGAATGGACTCGGGCTCCTTTTGAGCCTATTTCTTCAGCTTCCTTACAGCATTGTACATGGAAGACTGTTCTTTTAGCCCTCACTTCAGCTAAGAGAGTATATGAGCTTCAGGCTCTTGTGTCTTTTCTTCCCTTTTTCGTTTTTCACAGAGACAGGCTGTTTGCACTAATCCTTTTATGCCCAAGTTGGTTAATGACTTCAATTAATCAGTCTGTTCATTTGCCTTTTATTTTCCTTCTCCACAGTCTGCCAGTGAAAAGGTACTTCACACCTTGGATTTGCATAGACAGTTCATTTATTAATAGATAAAACTAAGGATATTTACAAGTCTGAGCAAGTTTTTGATCTGATGTTATCCAAGTCGTCATTCATCACCATAGGGTCTAGGATCTGATATCAGATCTGAGCTGGCAACATAATGCAGACAAATCCAAGGCTGTAGCTTCTCCCTCTCCCATGATGCCCTGCTGCCCTCTAATCCCCAGATCTCGTTAGCCTTGTTTCTGTGCAGACGCGATTCCTTGGCTGTTCATAGGTAGGTACTAGGCTATTGGCCCTAGGGTCTATATAAGCCTAGCCAAATGGTGCCCTGGCTTTTGCCACCCAAGAAAATTATTTTCCTGTGCCCCTGTCAAGCAGAGCCAGAGAAGTGATCCCCAGGGTGAATTTCCTATTTCCCATCCACTCATCAAGATTTTTCTTGAATGGTTATAGATAAGGTCCTTCTACTTAAATTATTTGTAGTTTAGTGTAGTTTGTGTTGTCTAGTGGATTTTTATAGTGTGTATTCCCCCTTGTAGTACCTCCCTTCCTTTAGTTTTGCCTTTTAGTGACCTTAGTTTTAGTGATGGTTTTTGGTGCCTTTTTTTTCTCTTAGCCGTTAGGGCTTGGTTGTTAGGTTTTTGTTGTGTGTGTGTCTGTGCTTAGTTTCTTAGTTTAGTTATGGTGGTAAGCCCTCAGGCTTTAAGAAATGCTCCTTGTGCGGTCGGAAGATGCCTAATTCCGACTCGCATGAGGAGTGCTTGTATTATTTGGGCACTTTGCACCTGGAGGCTGAATGCAACATTTGTGACATATTTAACCCCAGGGCCTTGTCAGAGCACCACAACAAGCTCCTGTAGAAAGGTCTGGCTCAGGGGGCCCCTTTGTTTCCCCCTCGAAGGCTTCCTCTGCAGATTCAAAGAGGAAGACCCCTTCCTTTACAGTCTGTTCCTTCTAAGAATCTGCATCTGTTTGATCCCTAGGTCCCCAGATCGATCCCAGCCTGGTTCATCTCGGATCGAAGGCCTTTAGAGCAATCTCCCAAATACAGGGCTTCTCTGGATCAGACACCCTTGGATCTGACCAGGGTGAGGCCAGCCTCAGATCCAACCAGTTTGTCAGATCCAATCATTATGTTGGCTCGGCCTTCAGGTCCGACAGGATTGTCAGTTCCGATTATAGCTTTGGAAGAGGTAGCTGTTCCATCTACCTCCAGACAGGCAGTTCAGTTGACTACAAGGCCTCGGAGCCAAACCCTGGAACATTGCAGGAAGTCAGTGAGTTTCTCCCTCTTAAGTCAACTCACTCCTGTTCCTTCTCAAGGTCTTCAAGGAGTCTCTTACCCTCGGACATGGACAGGATGATGAGGAGCTTCCTCAAGGCCCAAATTAAGTTGGTACTCCTGGCTTCCCCTGCCCATCTGGCTAGGGGGGCTTTGCCCCTCCTTGTTGCTCATTCTCCTCTTCCAACCCTGGTGGCTTTGGAATCTCGAGACCCAGATGCCCAGTGAGGCCAAGTATTCCCTTTTCTTGACCCCATCAGGGACCCTGGCTTATGCTCCTCCACCCTCAGACCAGAGTGAGCCCCGTGCTGGGGTGGTTGACGGCTCTGCAGGGGTGGGATCTGGTACTGTTTTCTCGGACCAGTCCCTTCCCCTTGGCACTTCAGCTCTTGGTAGCTCTGGACAGGTATCATCTAGGGATCATGGTGCTGTTTCTAGACTCTTCCTTCCTCTCTGGGGGACTTCTCCCTCGGACATGGGGGATGGGACAGCTTCCAGCCACTTGGCTTTTTGGCTGGTAGAGAAGACCTTTTCCAGGGCTGAAGTTTCATCTACCACACCTCCCTGTCCCTGCCTCTCTCTACTTCGGCTGGTGAAGCCTCCCATCCTGTTCAGGGTCAGCCCTACCGTTTAAGCCTTCGGGGGCATTCTCTCCTCTATGGGAGTCCCTGCTTCTTCTAAGTCCTCACCAGTGCCCCCTGTGGAGGAGGTACATTGTAAGAGAAAGTGCAGGAGGAGGCACTTGGACTCCCCCATGGAGTCCCTCACCAAAGACATGGACATTGATGGTGACTGGTCCCCCAGATCCTCTCCCAAAGATGTCTCCTTTGGGGACATCCTTGAAATCTTGAAGGGCAGATGGTCTCCTTAATCACAGTCTTTGGAAGAGTCTGTGTTTCTGAAGGCTTTTGGTATGGCCCCGTCTACTTCCAGGGTGCCCCCCCCCCCCCCCGCTGATAAGTTAGATTTGATTGTCAGCAGAGCCTGGAAGGAGCCCAACATGGTGGAGCCAGTCCCAAAAATAGCAGGCAAATTTCTTAGCCCTCCTGTTGCCCATTCTTTATGGAGCAAAGGTGTCCCAGTCGATGCCTTTGTGGTTGTTGCTGCCTCCACCAAGAAGGAGCTGGCAGAGCTCCGCGGTCCATCCCCTGAACAGGGAGTCCCAGGTGGTAGACCATTTTGGGAAGCATGTGTATGCCTCAGCTACTTTTAGGATGAGTTTAATTACTTGGTACACTTTACCCACCCCCAAAGGGATTTGGTCCAAGAGCTTTCCACTTCCCTTACAGATTTGTTGCCGGTGGTAGACTTTAAGAAGATGTCTCCCAAGCTATCCACTCAGATGTCCCTTGCAAACTCTTCGATGAGGTTAATTTCCAATGCTGCGGAAGCTACCTGTCGGGCAACAGGTACCAGCATCGCTGTGAGGCGTCATGCTGGGTTACATTTATGCAGTTGTGCGGAAGCCTTCATTGCATCCTTTACCAACGTCCCCTTTGATGGCTCTACCCTTTTTGGACCTTCCTGGAAAGTCATTTTGACCCACAGCAAGCAGGAAGGGAAGACTTTGTCTGCAGGCAGGGTCAAGCTTTCTACTCCCCAGAGGTCCTTCTGTAAGACCCAGCAAGGCACTAGGAAGATGTGGTTCTGGAAGTCATTCTCCCTTCCAGGAAGCTTCTGATGACTCCTCTTCCAGATGCAGAGGGAGAGGTTTCAATGGCCAACGCTGCCCTCAAGGCAGGGGGGGGTCCACAAAATCAGGGCTGCGGGGAACTTTTCTCTGAACAGCCCTATCAGCACTCCTGAAGCATTGCCCAGCTGCTCTGCCCTGGAGGCAGTCAGGGGTCTCATTTCTCTACACCCACTAGCCTAGACACACATCACCTCTCATCTGTGGGTGTTAAACCTTGTTTCCAGGTACTTTTTTAGGAATCTCCTCCCATGAGAAGTTACCTCTCTGAAGTTCCACCCAGTCCGAGGGAGCTGGCCTTTAAAGACATTCAACAACGTCTTCAAAAAAGAACCATCCAAGAGGTCCCAGCAGAACAAAGAGGATCCAGTACTCATTCTCGCTTCTTTTTAGTGCCAAAAAAGACTGGAGACCTGCGCACTATTTTGGATGTCAGCAAGTTCAATCTTTCAGCCAAGATGTCAAAGTCCCAGATGGTTACTGCTCAGTTCGTTCTGCCTCTTACGCAAGGATGATTGTATGTACTCAGTAGATCTCCAGGATGACTACTATCACATGAAGATACAGGCATTCCAAGAGACATATTCGCTTCTGGCTAGGGGCCAATCATTACAAGTAAAGAGCTCTACCCTTTGGTCTCAGCACAGCCCCCCTGGGTGTTTACCAAATGTATGCCAATGGTAGCGGCTCACCTGCGGCTGCAGGGGTTTCAGGTCTTTCTGTACCTTGACAATTGGTTCTTCCTGGCACCTTCAAGGCATCCACTGCTACAAGCGACATTATGTTCTTTCCCTCTTCTGTCAGTTGGGGCTCACTACTAACCTTTCAAAATCCCAATCTGCTCCCCACACAACAGTTGGAATTCATAGGAGTTCTGTCAGATGCCATTTCAGAGATTGTAGCATTACCTCTACACAGGGTTCAGTTGATCCAGGACAGGTCACACTGATCTTAGACCTGTCAGGTCCCCCAGTTCCCTTGGTTCTTTGAGCCGCCGGATCCATGACCTCAGCCATTTATCTTGTACCCCTGGCAAGGTACCACGTGTGAGTGTTGCAGTGGACCTTAGCAGTTCAGTGGTTGGCTCTGTTTCATCCCCTGTCCATGACAGTATAGCTGATGCCTGTGTGCAGATGTCACCTTCTTTGGTGGCTTCATTCTCAGGCTCTCACTCTAGGCAGGCCTTTTTCTCTCCCTCTGCCCAAGGCTACAGTGACCATGGACGCGTCCCTATTGAGTTGGGGGGGGCATTTTCAGGGTAACCCCATCCAAGGAGTGTGGTTCCCCGTAGAGATCAAGTTGCACATAAACATCCTAGAGATGAGAGCAGTTCTATCATTGTAAACCTTTCAGGACTGCCTTCCTTGAGGGACGATTGCAGTTCAGACAGACAGACAACATGGCTGTGGTCTGGTATGTCAAAGACAAGGAGGGAACATGATCTTACCTGTTGTGCAGAGAGGCCATGAGAGTGTAGGAATTTACAATGTCCTCCAGGTGCTTCATTACTGCAAAGCATATACCCGGGGCCTCCAACGTGTTGGCCGACAGGCTCAGCAGATCAATCTCTAGTCATCATGAGTGGTCCCTCAATCCCTCATTGATGAACCAGATTTTAGATTGTTGAGGTCAGCCTTACTGTGACCTCTTTGCCTCCCCAGCCAACCACAAATACACAAGGTACTTTACCCTAATCCCCCCTCCAGGGGAGTCACTGAGAGATGCTGTAGTCAACGACTGGCCTCCGGGTCTCTTGCATGCCTATCCTTCTTTTCCTATAATTTCCAAGGTTCTGCAGAAAGCGCAGCACCTGAGGAACATCCCTTATCCTCATTGCCCCTCTCTGGCCTCGTCAACCATGGTTCCCCTTCATCAGGTGTCATCTGAAGTATCTGGCATGGGTACTGGATCCCCCATCAGGATCTAATTTCCCATCCATCACGGCTTCCTCTCCCAAGCCTTCGCACCTTCATCTAACTGTATGGTTTCTACAGTTCCACTGATTCTAAAGCAGTCCAGGCTAGTGTCTCCCATTAAGCGTATTATTCTAGCCTCCCAGAAACTTTCCACTAGAAAGGTTTATAGTCGCAAATGAAAAAGATTCTCCATCTGGGCCAAGAGCAGGAATCTGGATCTCTTTTCTGCTTCTGTTTTTGTCCTCCCTTTTCCAAGTGAGAGCAAGTTTCTCTACCATCAAGCTTTAGTTGGTGTCAATTTCTAACTTTCTTGAGAACAGTGAGTATACTTTTTAATCTAGGCTTTGTAGAGCGTTTATGAAAGGGGGCTTCCTGCTTAGACCACCAGTTAAGGATTCCCTCACCTCCTTGGGACTTTACATTGGTTTTGCAATCTCTGACTAGGAGTCCTTTTGAGCCTGCTAGTTCCTGTGATCTCAAATTTCTGTCATGGAGTATGGCCTTCCTGATTGCTATTACCTCAGCTAGGAGAGTTTCGGAACTGCAAGCTCTTACCCTTACTCCTCCTTACATGATTTTTCACAAGGACAGAATCCCTCTTTCTTGCCCAAAGGTGCTTCTGAATCTTATCTAAACCAATGTATTTTCAGCTACCAGTGTTCTTTCCCCATTATTCCAACAAAGGAGAGTGCATTCTGCATACCTTGGATGTACACCAACAATTACGGTTCTAACTACTTAGGACCAAAGCTTTTTGTAAGTCAGAGTAGCTCTTTGTGGCTTTTCCCCCTAATGGACATGGTCTTCCAGTTTCTAAGGTCACTATCTGTAAATGGATCTCTAGCTGCATCTCCATAGTCTATGACCGTAGCCATCTTAAGATTTCAGGACAAATCGAGGCTCATTCTACGAGGTCCGTAGCTGCTACTTCAGCCTTTTTGGCCAGGCTTTCTATTGATGACATCTGTGCTGCTGCCACTTGGTCTAATCCTCACACCTTTATATCTCATTACAAGATAGACTTGATTTCTAGGAGCTGGGCTTCCTTTGGCTCCACAGTGCCCCAGATTGTCCTTTCTTGTGGTTTCCCAGGATAAATGGTCGCTGGGGACTCTGACCCTATAGTGATAAATGACTTGGATAACATCAGATTTATGTACTTAACATAACTTGGCATCTGTGTTATCCTATGTCATCATTCATCATATTTTTCCCTCCCACCATCCCCCTACCTTGTGGATCATGGAGGAAGTTGGAGTGTTTGCCTTCCAGTTTTGCAGGAGTAGCCTTTAGGAATATGACAGCAAACTCGATCTGGGGAGAGAGAGCAGCTAGAAACTTGGATACACCTGTAGTATGTTGCCGGCTTTGATCCGATATCAGATCAAAGACCCTATGATGATGAATGATGACATAGGGATAACACAGATGCCAAGTTATGGTAAGAACATAATGCTTTTTTTCCTTTCATCCCAGTTCTTTGGGTTTGGCTGTTTTGAAGCAAACCATCTCATCCTGGATTTCTAAGGCCATTTCTTTTTGCTATTTTTTTCATGTTAAAAATCTTTCCTCATCAGCAAAGGCTCATTCCACCAGAGCTGTTGCTTCTAGTGCTTTTTTTTCAAGGGACTGGATACCATTTTCATCCTTGAGGATGCTACTTGGTCTTCTGTCCACACCAATCACTACAAGTTGGATATTATTTCCAGGGCTCTGTCCTGCATGGTTTTCTGCAGAGCTCTTCAATGACATCCTCTTGAGCTTTTGTACTCACCTTTACATGAGGAATACTGCAACAGTGATATGGAAGGACATAGTACAGTTGTGTAAAATGTTACCATTACAGTAGATCTCTTCCTCTTCACTGTTGCAGTGTTTGCTTCCTCCTTCCTACCCTATCCACTTCTTGCCCTCTTAGCTAAGGGTTCTTTTCTCTTTCCTCCTCCTGGATGCACATGTTGCCCAAAGCTGTATTTTAAGCTATTAATGGTTTGAGGATGTAGAAGATGCCCTGAAGCTTTGGAAGATGGCCCACTGTTGTATGTTGTATCTGTAGCAGGCTCTAACCCATGTAGTTTAAACT
Source organism: Protopterus annectens (assembly GCF_019279795.1). Taxonomy (NCBI): domain Eukaryota; kingdom Metazoa; phylum Chordata; order Ceratodontiformes; family Protopteridae; genus Protopterus; species Protopterus annectens. The sequence continues at coordinate 604,857,947 of NC_056741.1, read as the reverse complement.
ATTGCAGCTGTGATGATTTGAACATCTACTGCTATGGTTAATTTACTTTCACTTTAGTACTTTGCTTCTCGTGTGTTCAAACATGTTACACTTTCCTACACAGTTTGCCTAAAAAAAAAAAAACTACATTTTTAAAAAAAACTTCCCCTTTTGCTCACAACAAGCTCAGTAAACCATATAAACTTTCCTAAAAGAAAGTCTCATCTCCTGAATAGGAATATTTGCTCCAAATTTACAGCTGCACCCACAGGTATTGCCTATTCTAAAGTTAAGGTTAATCATGCTAAAGGTCATATTAGTCTGTGTCCTCACTGATGCAGATTGCTATCTCTTCTTGCCTCTAGTCACCTCCCAGATGTGAAAAAAACCTTGCATACATTCAGTAAACATGAACTTTTATCTATAAAAAAGTGTGCAGTGCTACATTTAATGCATTAAAGTTCTAAGGCTACTGGGGAGGTGTCTACTTGTATGCATATTTATTTCCACCAGTCATTAAAGTTCTAAGGCTACTGGGGAGGTGTCTACTTGTATGCATATTTATTTCCACCAGTCCAGTTTTCAGACTTCATTTATTTTTACTGTACTGCTTGATATCTTTTTTAAAAGTTAATTGAATTGTACCCTGTAGATTCCACGCAGAATACACTGTTTAAACCTTTCATGATTAAATTGTGTGCATTTGCAAGACTGCCTCCATCCAAAACCAAGAAAGGACCCTCCTTGATTATCAGCAGTGCCTCCTCTCTATCCCCTTTATGTTTTTTCTTCTGCCAGTTGACTTTTTTGATTGTGTATAAATCAAACAAATCTATACTTGTATCGTTCGTTTAGTAATATAAGTGTCATAGCATCATTGATTCTTCACAATTCGATGTGAATTGCTCACTAATGGCAGGCAAGCAGACTTTCAAATTCCAGGAGCACGTACTTAAATAGATAAGAGTGGAGTTTCTCAGACCATGTGTTGATACTATGAGGGCATCCCTGCTTGTGATAATTTACAAAAAAAAATGCTGCACTGTGATTTGTAGTGAAGATAAAGATAAGTATGCATTGGGGATGGTCCATGGATCCAGTAAGCTGTGTCTTATAGCCAAAGGAGGAAGTCATTGTGGTAGTAAGGGTACCCATCTATTACCCTGGGTCAGTTCAGAATTGAATTCTACAAATGCACTGTTTGATGCTTTATAACATGGTAATCAGTTGTGTACTTTTGTTTGGTTTTACAGTATATTTATGATATTCACTGTCATTAGTTTTCTTATTTCTAGGAAATAAGTGGAACCCCTGCCAGTGCAGGACATAGGAAAAGCTAACCCAGGTCTAGGTCAGTGGAGTACAAAGGGAGAAACATATTGCGACTTGCATCATGGGGCTTGGTGGGAGTTTTGTAAAGCAAGAAAATGGTCTCTCCACGATGTAGCAAATAACAAGTTTTCCAAATAACCAAGTAGACCAGTAGAACATGTAGAAAAATAAAACCTTTTATTTTCGACTGGTGGGATGATGAGCGCTTTCGCGTGGATACAACCACGCTTCTTCAGATAATAATTGCACCCACAGACAGAGTTTAAATAGTAAAACAATAAAACATTAACTAGTTAACGAAGTCAATTAACATTTAAAGATATAGCAATTAGAACACACAGCATGTATACGCTGTGTAGAAATAGATAAACACTTTTAACTGACTTCCTTAAAAACTACAAATGTACAAACCTCTCCTTACATATATTTAATAGAATTCAAATGAATTATAAGTGCAATTAAAGCTCAGCATAAAGCTTAACAATAGAACACAACTCTCAAACATTAATATGATGAGAAATATGTATGTGTGTTCTGAATTAAGTATATGCTAAATCTATATGAAGTAAGCTTCAGTATAGTACAAATAAAATACATTAAAGAATATTTTAAATTAACGTTCTTTTTTGAGCTTGGTGGGAGTTGCTAGTTCTATGTTGCTTCACAAAGTAACACACAGTATCTACAGATATTGTCCTAACAGTTTTGCGAGCATAATACGTAAATGCTTCACAAGACTTGTCTGCTTCAGTCATTGTGTCAGTTTGTTTTTGAGATCTTAAACCTTGGATCATCATGGCTTCACAAAGTCTAAATAGACTTTACAACAATGTTAGTGAAGTCTTATTTGAAGATGTTTTCCCAGTTGACATTGATTTTGTTCGATCTTCAGCTTTTGATAGTATTTCATGTAACATTCTTTAAACCAGATTAATGGCACAACCATGTAATCCTACTTTAACTGGTTATATTCCTGTGTATGTAAGAATTCAATCAAACCATCACTGCAGCTGAAAAGTTATAGCCGCTGGTGTGCCCCAAGGCTGTATGTAAACCTTTTAGTTTTAATATATTTGTTTTTTTTTTCTGAAACTGCAATGTTTAGAAGATGAATACAGACATTTACAGTGATCATAAGTTAGGGCTATCAAATTGCAAGTGTGAGCAAACATTTCTTTGTTCTGTAAACAAAGTCTGCATCAGTAGTAACCCTATGAATAATTCTGAAAATGTGGTGGTGATGTGCTTTGGCCCTACAGACTTTCTCTCCTTTTTTTGTTACATACTCGAGTTGGGAGGTATGCATGTATGTATTTGGGAGGCGCAGTGATGCAGCGGTTAGCAATGTCGCCTCCAACAAAGCAAGAGGTTCTCCGGTTCAGTTTTCGGCTGGGGTGCCTTCTGTTCGGAGTCTGCATGTCCCCTCCCCCGCATTTGTGTGGGTTGCTCCAATTTCCTTCTGCATTCCAAAGACATGCGTCTGGAACATTTCTCCCCAGGCCTCAGCTGAAAATTGGCTCTGTCCCAGTCACACTTTTCCAGTAAACAAATGTTAAATAAATGTATAAAGAGTAAGGGTATACATTGGTGAAAATGTAAAGCTTATATAACTAAGTTTGTACTCTTTCCATTATTGATTTATAAGGGAAAGTATGTGCACAATAATTGCTGCTAACAGCCTGTTTTGCCTCTGGAGAGATGCTACCAAACCAGTGAACACAGTGATGTTATTAGTTTCAGTTAAGAAATGCTCCAAAATAAGAAGCAGATAATTTCCCCCCAGGTTCACCAAGTTTTGGAAAAAAAACTGCCAAGGGATATTAGCTCATCTAAAATCTTATTGTATTTAGAAAGAAACTTGATTCCCATTTGGAAATTAAGTTCCTTGGTGAGGTACCTGGCTCTTAATTGTATGAAATGTGAACCTATAACCAAACCACAAAACTTAAAATTTGCTACCCAAGTGCAATTTTCTTTTAGGTCCTTTCAAGCAGTTACCTTTCACGAGTATGTTTGTTTTTTTTTGAGTCTGTCTTGATTTTAAAATAAATGGAAGCAGGGGGTGAGAGGATCTTTGAAAGTGGGTCAGATTGATAATACCATAAGAGCAGTCCCAGATTAATCATTTCTGAATAATTGTTGCTAAGTGATCACAACAGCAGCAACATATGCTCTCTTTCTATCTCTATACATATACTGATATATATGTAGATTGCTGCAAGAGCTCAAGATCTGCTTTTTTTGTTGAGTATCCCACAAAATTACTTTTTTTTACAACAGTTTGAATGTTTCAAGCAATTCTGAGTAAGTGTAATCTCAATCTAGCCTCACTGTTTAAATTTTTTTTTCTTAGGATTCTATGGTGGAACAGCAATCAACAGCAAATAAATCCTGCAACCTTCAGGAGTAAGCAAGTCCCTTAGTGTTTCTTACCTTGCCTTATTGATGCTGCATTTCTTTCTTATTTAGTAAAGGGAACAAGGGATAGGAGACTCTCATTTAAAAAATATTATGTGAGCGTTTCTGTTGTTCTTACAATGATTTTTTCCGAAGGTTGTGGAGTAAAAAAGTCTAAGGAACATTCTAATCCATGTTACAGCACTGCAGCTATTTTCAGCATGACTTCAAGTGTATGAATAGAGAAAAAATTGTGTTAATTGTAGAAATGCATTAATCTTTTTTGCATATATGTTAATTACTACAGCATGCGAGAGTATCATATTCACAGCTACAGAACTGGTTGATTTCTGTTGAAGGGTCACCAATAGTAAATCATAATGGCTGTGGGTTTATCCACCTTTTTTGCCTTTTGTCCCAGTCAGATTTTGCTCAGCTGTTTTCTTTTCCTGTGAGAACTAATGTAAGTCTTGTTAAAGGTGTGGCTCACTCATAACACTGACATTACACCACACATTTAGTTCCACTCACTAAGTAGCACAAGTCTCACTGCCAGAGAAATTTTAGCTGGCTCATTTTTTTTCTTAATGAACATACGATCTTACAAAATCTAGTCTGTTCACTTCATCAGACAGGACTAGCTGTAAGAGGGCACTATTCAGCGTGATACTTTCAAGACTTTCTTAGGCTTTTACTCCACCCTTAGTTCCTATAATGTTTTGTACCACTCAGTGTACCCATACCTTTTGCTGCTGAACAACTCGTATCAGAAGTACAGCTTCGGGTTATATTGTGCATCACTGTTTATAGAAGTTTTTTTTGGTAAAATTGCCTTTAGTCAATTATTCTTATTACAAAATTGTCTCTACTGTTGATACAGGTCACCCCCCCCCCCCCATCAATGTAACGGTTTACTGGATTTGCTACCCCTACTGTCAATGTTTAGGCCACCATTTTATGTTGTGTTTTGGTGGAGTCATCATCTTTCTGTGCCTTCCATTGGTTTTGTGTGTGTGTGTGTGTGTGTGTGTGTGTGTGTGTGTGTGTGTGTGTGTGTGTGTGTGTGTGTGTTTTGATTTACTGTTGCAGTGACCTGTGTGTGTTTTGATCGTTAATTATGGATACTTGGCTTATAAATTTAGTTAAAATGGACAAGCAAGGCAGACAGAAAAAACAATGTTCACCCTTCACTGCCTTCGTGGTATATCGGTTCTCTGTCTGCACAAGCCCACACATTGGCAGCTTTCCAGAGCTCTCCTCTGATCCTGTGACCCTCTGCTGTAGGGAATTAGGTGATCTCCTCTCATCTGGGGAAGCCTAACCCTTATCACAGAAAGTGAGTTATTCAGTCTTTTACTGCCAGCTGTAGGACTCAGCAGCCTGCATTAGTGCATTACAGCTTTCAGACTCTGATAAGATCCCTCTCAGCACTCCCTGTCCTGCAATAAAACTGCTGCTTTTCTGCCTGGTTGTACGGTGAGTAATCATTTTTCACAAAAACTATTTTGTTTTCAATTTTAATGCTTTTTCTCCTTGCCACAAGTTAGTCAGGAGCAACTGGATGGGTGACTGCAAATTCACTCTTGGAGTGGGGTGGTGCCCACGTCCATCCTGGATAGAGGAAGTCATTAACTACCATAGACTATTAAATCTGCGAGCGTCACTCACCTAACCACCAACAGTTGGGGCAACTCTGGAGAAATATGGCCAGGCTTGTAAGGGCTGTAGGGCAGTTGGCTTACTAATTTTCTATGAACCAATGAACTTTTTCTGTTGGTTCATAGATTCATAGGGTGGTACTAGGCTATCTGTCCTAGGGCCTATACAAGCCTATCCATAACAATTCCCTGGATATTTCTTCCCACAATATTTACTTCCCTGGACCCCTGTCTAGCAGGGCAACTGACGTGATCCCCTGGGTCAATTTCCTATCTCCCATCCAATCGTCAAGGCTTTTTTTGAAGAGGGCCAAGGAGGCGCTCTGCTTGACATGTATGGGAAGTCTATTCCAGAGTAAGGGGAGTCTCTGGGTCAGGAACCAATCCCTCCAGCATGTTTTGTTCATTGTGATGACAAGGTTTAGATCCCTGGAGCGTGTGGCTCTGAGGAATTGGGATTTCTTTAAGTGGAGCATGTCCAATAGCTCAGTGTTTGACATGGCCTTGTATGTTAAGCAGAGATTGCCTCTGAGTAAACGATATGGCACAGAGTATAGCTAGAGTTTTTTTAGATGGTCAATATTGGGCATCTGCTTTAGGCCTGTGATTCTTTTAGTGAGGTATTTCTGCGGCCTTTCCAGCTGTTGCAGATGTCTTGAGGTACATACCAAACAGGGCATTGTACTCTATAATGGGTCTAATATGGGATGAGTACAGTGGGACAGTGACCGCCTTTTTTTTTTTTTTTAGATGAAAAGCCCTTCGTGATGATGTGTGCCGCATAGAAGGGATTTTGTGACTGTTGTGGTGATGCGGTTATCGAAGGTGAGACCACTGTCCACCTGTGTCCCTAAGTCTCTCATCACACTTTCGGTGTTTAGTGTACTGACCCATATGTGGTAATTCATGGGTACATGTTTTTTCTCAAAAGGGATAACTACACATTTTTTGGCATTAAGCTTGAGCCCATGCCTCTGGAACCAAGCATCTGTTTCTGAAGGCCCTTTTGTAGAATATCCGCATCATTCGGGGATTCAGTAATGGCTCCCAGTTTGTAGTCATCTGCGAACTTTGTTAGCCAGAGTCCCTTATTGTTGACCTGTACTTCAGAGAAGTAGATGCCAAACAAGAGCAATCCCAGAACTGAACCCTGAGGTACTCCACTTGTCTGGAGCTGGATTTGGAGTCGGCTACTTTTACAGTCTGGGTTCTGTCAATAAGCCAGTTGGCAACCCATCGAGTGACATAGGGATTTATGCCCAGCTTAGTAAGTTTTCTGTGATTCCAGAGTGAGGGGTGGTGGTGAAGGCATTGGCGAGGCCCAGATAGGCTGTGTGGACCGCCTACCCTCATCCACAGCTCTGGAGACTGGAAAAAGTCAGTCAGGTTCAGGAGACGAGATTGGCCCTTCACAAATCCAAACTGGGTGGGGTCCAGTGTTTGAAGGTTGCCAATGTCTTTGTTTATAAGTTCCATGATAATACGTTCCATGCCCTTGCAGATCAGGCTTGTCAGACTGATGAGACAGTAGTTCTTGGGATCCAAGGTGGATCCCCCCTTGTGGAGTGGGCTAACTGTAGCTGTGCGCCACTCAGTGGGCATGAAGCCTGAGGTGAGGCTATGATTAAACATGGCACTTAGGTGAGGTGCCAGTTCATTTTGTAGTTCATGTAGTACATAGCCCATGATGTCATCTGGTCCCATGGATGCTGTATTCTTAGCTTTAGAGGCTGCGGTTTCTAGCTGTGTGGCCATGATTACCAGATTTTGGAAATCTTTTGGTATTGAGATGGGCTCTTTAGGGGGTGAGAGTGGGGTGAAGTTGGCACTAAATCAATCTGCCAGGATATTGGCAATATCCTTGGGATCAGTATATTTAATACCATTCTGTTGTAGCTCAGAGCATATCTGAGCATTGCCATTTAGATTCTTGACATAACTGTAGAATACCTTGTGGTTGGCTTTGGAATCTTTGGCAATTTTATTTTCGTAACTAGCTTTGGAGGATTTTAAGAGGGTTCTCAGCTTCTTACTAAGGCTGGTAAGGGAGTTTTTTTTGCATCCTGGGATTTTCCTCTTTTCTGCAACAGTTTCTTCTGTTGTATAGTTTGTTTATGGCAGGGAACCACCAGATTGGCTTCCTTTTTTGGAGGAGAGGGTCTTGGTTCTATTTGGGATGACATGATTCATGCACGAGTGGATGTGCTTGTACAGTGCCTTAGTGTAGGATTCAGCAGTTGAACTTTCAGCTCCCGTCTGCATGGGTGTCATGAGGTTTGTCAGTTCTGACTTGAGTAGCATGAAGTTGGCTTTGGAGAAGTTTTTTATGGAGGTTTCCTTACTGGGGGTTGGGGGTGGGATGTAGATGTCAAGGGTGATTTGCTTATGGTCATACCTGACCAATGAGGGGGTGACCACTGGTGTGGAGCATCTATCTTCCATGTTGGTAATGACCAGGTCTAGGATATTGGAGCCCCTGGTGGGACAATGGATTAGTTGATCCAGGGTGTTGGAATTTATGAATTCCAAGAACCGTTGGGAAAAGGTGTTGGTACCCGAGTAGTTTTCCCAGTTAATGGCAGGGTAGTTGAAATCACCCAGTGACCACTAGGGTGTTTGGTTGTATCTTAATATTTTCCAGTATGTTTAGAAAGGTGTAGTGAGAATCTTGGGGCATAGTGGGGATCTGTAGCAAGCTACAATTTTGGATTGCAATCTTACCTAGTGTTAGTTGCACCTGGAGAATTTCAGATGCATTGTGTTGGGCAACTAGCCTGGAGGAGTGTGAATATACTTGGTGAATATGGACACTGCTCCACCTCTAGTGTTTCGGTCTTTGTTTGGTGGCCGAAAAGTGCGGTTTGAGTTGTAGCCTGGTATTGCAGGGATGCCCTCTGGAGCCTTGAACTAGGTCTCAGTTACTGCAGATATCAATGTTCTCCGTTTTTAGGAGTGCCTCGAGAGAATGCATTTTGAGGTTTAGACTTCTAGCTTTGAGTAGCATTACCTTCAGATTTTGCATGCTTGTATCTGTTACGGTGGTGGTTTTGTCCTTTGAACCTTGCCTAAAAAAGGCACTATAGGGTTGGCAAGAGCTTTAGCCATTAACCAGAATCCCAGGGGTGACAGGTGCAGACCAGCTCTGGCAGAGCATCGTGGTTTGTTGATGTTGTCCCAGGCAGACAGATACTGGATCCCCTTTGAATGACACCAGAAGCTTAGCCAATTGTTGAAGTCAATCATTTTGTTCTTATACTGTGGTGTCATTCTGGGCGAAGGCAGGATGCTACTCAGGGGTAGGGTCATACCTGCCTGGGTCACATGATCCGAGAGCTCTTCCATGTCTCTCTTCATGTAGTCCAGGGAGGTACGTATCAAGTCATTCACTCCAACATGGACAATGACAGAGTTGTATTTGTACTTGTGGAATGACTTGAGTGCATGCGTTATGTGGCAGATCCTGGCACCTGACAGGCAGCTGACTAATTTTCTCCTTGTTCAGCCTGGTGAGTGGGACATCAGTGTGCCTGACTGTAGAGTCAACTATGACTAAAGTGTTGGGTACATTGTCTTGCCTTAGGGGCTTCTGTTGGGTGGCACATTGGTGTTGAGTTGTGTGTCACTTTGGTTGTGACTGGTGTTTGTTTGCGTTTCAGCTTTGGAGGCCTTGTTGCTTGGGCAGGTCAGTGTTAAGGGCCTCCGCATATGTGGGTTTAGTGTTGCTATGTGTGGGTGGTGTTGGTGTGGGTTTTGAAGGGCTATGTGTTGCTTGAGGTGTAGTGCAGGTGTTAACCTTCTCCTCTTGACTGTCTAGTACAATCTTGGCTGGAGAGAGCTTTGCTTCCGGTTTGGCTATGCAAGTGCATCTCTCGCAGGTTGTAGTGTTGGGTAGCAGGAGGAGAGGGTTGTCTGTGTACATGAGGCAGTTGCTGCATTGCCCCAGTATGCCCAGCTTCACCAGGTGGGACAGGAGAAATCACCGGAAGCTGACCCTTGGACATGCCTGTTTAGGTGATTTTTTGTAAAGTACAAGAGCTGTTTTCCCTTACCTTTGCAAGGTACTTTGCAGTTATAGGCTGTTTAGTGCCTACAATTAATTTATCCTATATATATGCTGTATTTAGAGCACAACCAAAAGCTGTTTGCTGAATTTCCTGTTTGCACTTAATTTTAAATCGTTTTTTTCTTAAAACTTGCATATTTTCTGTCCTTGACCTAGCACTCTTGTGTGGGGTCATTTACTGCACTGTTATAACTTGATATTACTTGTGAACCTCTGCTATCTCTGTAAAAAACAAAAACAAAAAAAAAATCTTGCATTTTTCCCACTTTTCTGAGAGTTAAAAAAGTTCAGTTACAGGCTTGCTGTTCCTGAACTGTTTGAAAGTTTCTGTGAGGCCATTTTTGCTTGGGCTGAAGGAGGGCCTCTGTGTTCATCAGTGGCAGTGACTAACATTGAGCAGCTTCCCTGCCCCCCGGAGAGGTGGTTACTGACTTGAAACTGTAGTTTTATTGGCCACTAGGGGTCATTTCCATAACTCCTTCATCTTCCTCTCTTAAAACCTAGTTGCTTCGTGGTTTGAGCGTCTTTTCAGGCTTGTTGGCTGTTGGTGAAGCACCCTCCAAGAGGAAAAAACGCTGAGAGAAGAAGGGAGCCACTGTTGAGATTTTAAGTATTTTTCTCTGTTTATTTGCTAAGTTTTTCTGCATAGCTGCCTAGCTTGAGCATTTTCTGGCTTGTTAAACTTGATTTCTGTATTAGTAGCTGTATTTAGAGCACAACCAAAAGCTGTTTGCTGAATTTCCTGTTTGCACTTAATTTTAAATCGTTTTTCTTAAAAGTTGCATATTTTCTGTCCTTGACCTAGCACTCTTGTGTGGGGTCATTTACTGCACTGTTATAACTTGATATTACTTGTGAACCTCTGCTATCTCTGTAAAAAAACAAAACAAAAAAAAATCTTGCTTTTTTTCCCACTTTTCTGAGAGTTAAAAAGTTCAGTTACAGGCTTGCTGTTCCTGAACTGTTTGAAAGTTTCTGTGAGGCCATTTTTGCTTGGGCTGAAGGAGGGTCTCTGTGTTCATCAGTGGCAGTGACTAACATTGAGCAGCTTCCCTGCCCCCCGGAGAGGTGGTTACTGACTTGAAACTGTAGTTTTATTGGCCACTAGGGGTCATTTCCATAACTCCTTCATTTGTCCTCAGAGGAGTGGTTTAAGGCAGTAACTTGTAGTTTATTGGCCATTTTGGGTCATTTTCTGTCTTTTCCAGCCCCCTGCTATAAAGCACGCTGTAGCGCGATTTAGCCCGGAGTTGCTACTGTTGCACACTAGGGCAGCGCCGGTTAAGCAGATTTAAACTATTCGGGCTACCTAAAGTCCACTCTTCAAATTTTCCCTTAAAACTACCTTCCTCGAACTATACTACTGATCTAATCAGCGTATCCTATAATTAAAAAGATCATCTCTACTTGACTCCAAGTAGACTATTCTCTATCTGTTAAACGTAGCACTTGCTCCTACAGTACTTATTACCTTGATACGGCACTCTTGTCATAGATAGTACCCCAAAAGGCAACCCCCATTTCTCGGTCACCCACGTCCCCGGAATCTTTTTAAAGTTTTTTGTCTATTCCTTCTAGCATGTCGAGGGATCAGTTGCTAGTGTCCTCTCCTGCTCAGCTGGTGAACCTGGGAATATTGAGGCAATGTTACAATTGCCTCATGTACACAGACAACCCTCTCCTCCTCCCACAAAACACAAATACATGCGAGAGATGCAACTATACGGCCAAACTGGAGGCTGAGCTCTCTCAACATAGGACTGGCAAGACCAGTCAGGAGGAGAAGGTTACCACACACACTATAGACCCAGTCTCACATATTACCATTACAACCTCAAATCATACACATAAACACACAAAGACATACTCGGAGGCTCTGATCAAAAATCTACCAAAACAGCAGAGGCCACCAAAGCAGACACCCAAACAACCACCACCTCAGAACACAACACCTGCAACACATAGACCTCACAGTCAGAGTGTCAAACAGTCACAGCCCTTAAGGCCAAACACAATGCCAGACACACTAGTCATTGGTGACTCCATAGTCAGACACACTGGTGTCCCGCTCACCAGACTGAGTAAGGAGAAGGTCACAGTAAGCTGCCTGTCGGGCGCTAGAATCCGCCACATAACGCAAGCACTCAGGTCTCTCAACAGCAGGTACAAATATGACTCAGTCATTGTCCACGCTGGTGTAAATGACCTGAGACGTACCTCCTTGGACTACATGAAAAGAGACATTGAGGAGCTCTCTGATTATGTAGCCCAGACAGGTATGACCCTGACCTTGAGCAGTATCCTACCTTCACCAAGAATGATGCCACAATACAGAGATAAGATGATCAGCTTTAACAATTAGCTTAAACACTGGTGTCATTCAAAGGGGATCCAGTGTCTGTCTGCCTGGGATGACATGCTGGACAAGCCACGCTGCTTCAAGGGATGGCTTGCACCTGTCACCCTGGGATTCGGATATTGGCAAAGGCTCTTGCCACCCCCATAGTGCCTTTTTAGGCAAGGCTCAAATTCTAAACCTACCACCCTAGAACACAAAAAGGAAAAAAACTAAGGGTAATGCTGCTCAATGCCAGAAGTCTAAATCTCAAAATGCACGCACTCGAGGCCCTTCTCAGTATGGAGAACATCGATGTCTGTGCTGTGACAGAAACCTGGTTCAAGGCTCCTGAGAGCACCCCAGCGCTATCAGGTTTTACCTCATATCATGCGTTCCGGCCCCAAAATCTGGACAATACCAAGAAAGGAGGGGTATCCATATTCATCAAGGACACCCACACCTCAAGACTGGTGGCAACGACGATGCATCGGAGACCATCCAGGTGCAATTAACCATAGGCAAGACTGCTCTGCAAATTGTAGCATGTTACAGGCCACCCTCACAAACTCAGGAACCTCACATGGCCTTCCTGAAAACACTAGAGGGGATAAATGTATCACCAAACACCATCATACTAGGTGACTTCAATTACCCTAATATAGACTGGGAACACTACTCAAGCCCAAACACCCTAGCCCAAAAGTTCCTGGAATTCATAAACTCAAATGCCATGGAACAACTAGTCACCATGCCCACAAGAGGAGATAACATACTTGATCTCATTATCACGAACATGGGAGCACAATGTTCAACACCGGAGGTGTACCCCTCACTGGTGAGATCAGACCACAAACTAATCTCGCTGGAGGTCCTCATCCCACCCCCACCTGAAATAAAAAAGACCACAGTAAAGAACTTCTCAAAAGCCGACTTCACACTTCTAAAGACTAGTGTGGTCTCCTTTAAGGCCCCCTAGCCGGCGGAAAACAGTACTCAAGCCGCTGAATCACTTACAAATGCCTTCTACCAGCACCTGCAGGACTGCATGGATAAGGCAATCCCAAGCAAAACAAAGACTCTTTGCACCAAAGGCAAGCGTCCAGTCTGGTGGACCCCAGCCATAAACAAACTCTACAACAAAAGGAGGAAGCTACTACAAGATAGAGCAAAATCCTTAAAAGGTAAGACACCCTTGATCACTATAAGTAAAAAACTAAGAGCTCTCATAAAATCATCCAAAGCAAATCTCGAGAGAAAAATAGCTAAAGACTCAAAAGACAATCATAAGGCCTTCTTTAGCTATGTTAGAAACCTAGGAGGAAACTCCCAGATATGCTCAGAACTAGTTCAAAATGATGTGAAGATTACTGATCCTACAGACATTGCCAACATACTGGCTGACAGGTTCAGTGCAAACTTCTCCCCTCCCCAAAAGGAGAGATATCTATACCAAACGATTGCAGCCCCCAAACATCTCCAGCGCCCAAGTGAGAACTGCTCTCTCCAAAGCAAAAACACAGCATCCATGGGACCTGATGGTGTCCCCGGCTGTGTGCTCCATGAACTCAATGAGGAATTAAACCCACAGCTAGGACAGCTGTTTAATCAAAGTCTTACCTCTGGATACGCACTCCAGGAGTGGCGCACTGCAACTGTGGTCCCACTTCACAAAGGCGGTGCCTCCACCGACCCTGGAAATTACCGCCCATTAGCTTGACAAGCCTTATCTGCAAAGCCATGGAGAGGATCATAATGGACCTCATAAATAAAGACATAGGGAATTTGCAGACTTTGGATCCAACCCAGTTTGGCTTGGTCAAAGGCAGATCATGCCTTTTAAACTTGGTTGACTTTTTGGAAACAGTCACCAAAGCCGTTGATGAGGAAAGGCAGTCCATACAGCCTACCTCGATCTGGCTAAGGCCTTCGATACAATACCCCATTCGGGTATCATTGAAAAACTCATCAGCTTAAATGTCAACCCATACATCACAAGATGGGTTGCAAACTGGCTGAGTGACAGAACCCACAGGGTCAGAGCTGCTGGCGCCATGTCAGACTCAAAGCCTGTCACAAGTGGTGTCCCACAGGGCTCAGTCCTGGGCCCACTCTTGTTTGGCATCTACTTTTCCAAGTACAAGCAAACACAGGAGGGTTATGGCTGACAAAGTTTGCAGATGACTGCAAACTGGGCGCCATAGTAGAAAACACATCTGACACAGATATCCTTCAGAAGGGTCTCACAGAAACGGATAACTGGTGCCAGAGCCACGGCCTAAAGTTAAATGCCAAAAATGCATAGTCATACCCTTCGGGAAAAACAAGGTTACCCCTAGCTACCAAATAGGTGGCAATCCACTGAGCACAGAAGAAGTTATCAGGGACCTGGGGACCCAGGTTGATAGTAGTCTGTCATTCGACACCCATGTAGCTAAAGTAGTTAGGAAGACCTTCTACATTGCCCACCTTATCATGAAGGGATTCTCATCTAGATCAAGGGAGGTCATAGTCTCCCTTTACTCATCACTCATCAGACCAATGATTGTGTACAATGCCCCATTCGCAATGTATCTGACCCGACACTTGCAGCAGCTGGAGAGGCCACAAAAGTTCCTCACCAAAAGGATAAAGGGTCTAAAAATCTGTCCTATGCTGCCCGACTGAAAGAACTCCAGCTCTATTCAGTCGCACCGCTGCTCAGAGGTGACCTTTGCCTAACATACAAGGCCATGTCAAACCCAGATTTGATGAATATGCTTCACCTCAAAAATCTAGATCCATCAGAGCCACAAGGGCGGAGACTTAAACCTTGACACGGCTATTAATAGGACGTGCTGGAGGGATAGATTCATCACCCAAAGACTCCCTATGCTGTGGAACAAAATCCCGGTACATGTGAGGCAGAGCACCTCGCTGGCCTTGTTCAAGAGAAATCTTGACCAATGGATGGGAGATCGCAGATATACCCCAGGGATTACCTCAGTGTCACTGCTCGACAGAGGCACAGCAAAATAATGGGTATAGTTCCCCATACTAAAGGGGTGGCGTAAGCCACAAAACGATGGGCTAGGCTTGTAAATGCCCTCGGGCAGATAGCCTAGTATGAACCTATGAACCTATGAACCTTATTAACAAGAGAATTGAGTGCTGTCATCAGTTTAAGGCTTCCTAATGCTTTCCAGCAGGTTCTAGAGCAAGTGCCAGTCACAGGGGTTCAGATTTTAGTACTACTGCTGAGAAACCAGCTAGTTGTAAGGGAGACTTTGAAGAGCAGACTTTCTGGTACCTGGAATAGTTTAACCATAGCCCAGCGGTGCTGCACGATGCAAAAAAATGTGGCGTTTTTAAGCCAGAAAGTTGAAAGAGATAGAAATCAGCCCAAAATGGCTAAAATTACAATTTCAGAGCTGGAAAACCACTCCTCTAGTGTTAGACAGGCAGTACAATGCTCACTTCTCCCACTGGTAAGCAGTAGGACTTCCCTCTACCACAGCAAGGTCTGGATAGCTCTGAACACAGAAAATGAAGTGCTGAAACCAGCAAAGCCTGGGATCTGGACTAGACTAGCTAGGAAAGGTGGGAAAAGAGCAAACTAGATAGTTTTTTTTTTGGTTAAAACAGGCTTAACAATGCAATAATACACCAAATAAACACAGAAAAGGCTAACACACTTGAGTGTGTAGCCCTAAACAGTAAATACAATTAAAACTCTACAAAATTTGCAATTTAAAAATTTTTAAATGAAGCAAGGCAAGTGCACAACTGAAAAGGGATTTTTAAGAGGCAGTAATACAGTAGAATAAGTAGCTAGTCTACATATACGGAAAAGTCTGTATATACAGAAAAGCAGCTAAAACACACTAAAACAATTCAGATGCAGTGCAACCTAGAGCACTTGAGTTGTAGCAGTATTAAGGCAAATACAGTTTTAATAAATGCACTAAA
Source organism: Protopterus annectens (assembly GCF_019279795.1). Lineage (NCBI taxonomy): Eukaryota > Metazoa > Chordata > Ceratodontiformes > Protopteridae > Protopterus > Protopterus annectens. Next base: position 604,842,235 of record NC_056741.1, on the reverse strand, counting down.
ATATACTCTATATTTCCAAAATGTTTGAGAAGAATAGTCAGGATATTCAGACATTTTTTTATAGAAAGGGAGAAAGGATGAACAGAAGGAAAGAAACTAAGTGGGTTGGCCTCCTCAGATGTTCTCTCTGTATTATGTAGAATGAGCTAATGACACTAGACTGGGAGGAGTGTCCAAGATCAAATTTAGAGTAGGGGCGGGCAACTGCAAGGCCAACAGGTATAAATACAAAATGCCAATAGGGAGGCAGGGCGGGTGGGAGAAAACACTACAGAAATGTTTATCACAAGTGAGCCAATAGCTGTAAAATACAGTACAGGTATGCAGTACACAATAAAATAATAAACAATAACTACTACAAATAAGCAAAAAAAGGCCATTTATCACAAGTGAGCCAATAGCTGTGAAATACAGTACAAGTTTGCATTATACGTAAAGTTGCTATAAATATCAAATCAATGTTGTATCTTTCGGCTTTTCCCAGTTAGGGGTTGCCACAGCGGAACTCCGATATGATTGGCAGTAGATTTTTACGTACAGAGTTGCCAGCCCTGACGCACAACTTTCAACGAAGGTACGCCCATTCACGCGTGTCTCCACACAGAAGACGCTTTAGCTGAGAATCGAACAGGACAACGTCTTACTGTGAGGCGACAACGCTACCACAGCACCACCACCGCAGTATAAATATCAAATTAATAACTACTACAAATAAGCAAAAAGGCTATGTATTGCTATATATCACAGATCAGTTGCTCCACCTCAGATAGCTTTGTGTGTAATGGCTGAAACAATCAAGTTAACTTCTTAACAGAAACCTGAAACAACTTTAAAAAATGCTCAAAAGACCAATGAGGTGCTTTCTCCAAGCCATAACCCTGGCAAACCAACTAGACATTGACCATAAACACTAAACTCTCACTGAAGTGGGGGATGATCTTTGCTAACCAAGATGGCCTGGACAATGAGCTCAGAAAACAGCCTCTTTACTAATGTAGGTCTATGGTTATGGCTAGGTTTGGAGTGCAGATGATGTGCTCTTTCAAATAACAAATCCCGATGTGGAGTACCAGTCCAGTTGCTTATTTGTACTTAAAGTTAATACATTGTGTTTCAACCATGTTTTTCTGGTACAGCAAACAATTTCAGGCTTTCACTGCAGACACTTTCTTCTAGCTGTATTTTTTTTTAAACAGCTCTTCTTGAAAAGTGTCATACTTAGCCATACTTTCTCCATTTCAGCCTCACGTTTTGCAGTTCATCTGAATAGTTAAACTTTAATTTTTCCAGCTTGTTATTTGAGTTGATTATATTTCTTTGGTATAGCATTTATTTGAAGCATTTCTGAGTGCATTTGATTTATTTTTCCTGTATATTACTGGAAGCCGTCTCCTGTACCAAAGATTAAAATTGAATTAATTTTTGCTGAAGAGCTGCAGGATTATTCCCAGAGTTTTGTCTTTTTTTTTTCTGTCCCTCTCAGGTTCTCCAAATGTCATCTTTGCTGGCATCCATGCAGTATAATTACTAGCCAGTAACTGAATGTTGGCCAAACTGACAGTTTCACTGGGTTTTTATAGTTTTTCTTCACACTGGGGGAACTCCAGTTAATCTGGTGATCAGTGTGCAACTGGTAATCAGTGTGCAGCTATCTTGGAAGTATGTCTTTTAAAAGCCAACATTTAGTATACTGATACCAACCATCATGTTCCAATAAATCAGTTAGAGTTCATAGGGACCTCAGAGAGAATGAGAGGGGAGAGGGCTATATTAATCAAAAGCAGACCCTGACAATCTTTTTCTCCAGTGTAAGATGTAGAACTAAGAATCCATTCTTGTGGCAACTCTGCTCAATAAATATTTTGGGCTCCTGTAGAATTATGGGGAAGAATATGTTTTTCACTTAGCCTTGCAATAAGGACATAAAATTATAGGTTAGGCTTATTAAGAAACCAAATGTTTTATTCTGAGGCTGGTAAAGACTTGAATTTGTTTTTACTGTCCTCAGATTCAGGTATTTAACTTCCATGAAAGATTAGTTCATTCTTTGAGGTTGCATATGGTGGTGTAAATATTTTGGATCAGCCATGTCTGTTGTCCTTAGAAGGCATGCCTGGCTTAGAATAGAAACATACTCTGAAAATATAAAATGCAAGCTGCTAAATGCTGAGGTTTGTTGTTTAGGCAGCCAAGTAATAAGATCATTACAGATGTAGAAAAGAAAGTAAAATACATACCTTCCCCTTAAAGAAACCTATCACACTCTAACCCGGCAATTCCAGAGAAGTTGCTCTTTGGCTAAGAGGCCCACCTATAGGAAATCCACATCAGCCCAGGAGTCTTATAGCCAAAGGCAGTGCAGGGACAGAGACTTGGGAGGAAAGGAGACATATTTTAATGTAGATAAAGTGAAGTAAGCAGTTTGTTCCCTCTCCGCAACCTTGTGCAAAATATTTTAGATACTACTAAACCAGTATGACAAAGGATTACCATAGCTAAATGTGTATTACTGATTCCTTGTCCTTGGCCTGTACCATAGGCCCCACAACATTGGGTTTCTTCAGCTTTGCTATTAGTCAATAGGTTGATGGTACATTGTGACACACACTGAGAGTGCAGTGGTGATTATTTTTTTGCAAAGCTTTTTATTCTTGGTCATTTCTAGTTTCTGTCAAAAGACAGCTCTCTCAGACCAGTTATGCACATATAAAATCATTTTAATGTATACCAGTAAATTAAGATTGGCACATTTAAAAACAATACAAGTATTTCTGGGAGTGAGATATTGCATGACAGTTCTGTAAATGGAAGATTATTCTCATATCCTAGTAAAGTGTTGTTGCAGGAAGTACCTCATGCTCAAGAGTTTGGCACCACTTTTAATTTACAGCTTTGTCATTTGGGTTATCCATGCCTCTGAGTGTCTACCTAAAATTTGCCTCTAGTCTACTTATGTCAAGAAACACAACATAATCATATTTCCATATCTGGGCAATTGCATGTAAATAGCCATGTTTCAGGACATGTTACTCTAAAACATTAGGACTACATTTTCCCTGATGGCGTCACTGAGCACCACAACAAATTACAAGAAATTCTCCTTCACCTCCTCATTTAATTTCACTGACCTTTTCTAAAAGCTTGTATGAACTCTGTACTTATGATGGTGTCTGTTGTTAAGGTATGTAGCTGTATATTCAGAGAATAATGACAGGTCTGATGATGTTAATCCTCGTTCGTTCCTTATGCATGGGTAGGTCGGAACCGAGCCGGCCATTTTCCAAGCTCGCGTCAGCCGCAAACTCTCGAGCTAAACTCTTACCCACAATCCCCCTCTCCCTGTTACCCCAGATTTCGTCTGCCGCATCGCAGTTAGGTCATGTCAGGCTACTTCTCTTGAGCTAAGTACACATTTCTGATCTTTTCAAAAATTTGACTAAACTTTTTGAGGAAAAAAAGTAGTTATTTAGTTCTCTCTTACTCCTTGCGCTCTTATTTTTTTGTTTTTTTTCCTTTCTCTTTCCGACGAAGTATTTCTTCCCTTTACCATCGTTGGTAAATCTTTCTGGGCCTTACCTTCGGGTAATTCCTTTTTGGTAACCCTTCTTTCCCTTTCTTTACTATGACAGATAAAAAAAAGGCAGTCCAGGTTTTAAAAGATGTGTGGAATGTGGCCATAAATTGCCTGTTTCTGATGCACATTCTTTGTGTTTGTTGTTTGGGTGTGCCTCATTTGACAGTTCACCCGCCTTGCAGGATTTGTAAGAATTTCATTAATAGGACTGCCATTGAAAGAAAGAATAAGTTGATTTAAAGGGGCTACTTAAATCTTCCTTTTCAGAGGCTGTCTCTGGGACGGAGGTCTCATCTCCTCCAAGCTCCCACAAGAAAAAGAGTGATGATTATAAAAAATCCAAGTCTCTTTCATCCTCTCCGGCTGGAGGTCCTATGGAACCGAGACCTAAAAAAACCTAAGCTTTCCACTATAGATTTGGCCTCTTCGACACCGATGATTTCGGAGCTTAGTTATTCAGTTCCGAGTCCATCGGCGCCATCTACTTTTTCAGCACCGAGTAGTGTGCCTCATACAGTGTCGGAACCGAGGGGCTGCTCGGTTCAGACTCCTTCATCGGCACCAACAGTACAGTCCATACAGTTTTTGTGTGCGCTGATAGGTGTGTCGACGCCAGTCTCCCTCTTGGTTCAGGCCATCGAGGCGCCGACTACTCGCTCGGCACCGACCATTCCCTTTCTGTTGCAGACTCTCTCCACACTGCCAGCTACCACTTCGGTACTGACCTTGTCGGTACAGACATTACCTTCAGCACCGATGGTTCCCTCGGGGCACACTATTGTTGTTCAGGCCATGCCAGCTCCTCTTTTTGTGGTACAAACTCCCACCGTTGTGGGCATCGAACTTCTTCCGACTTTGGATAGACCTGATTCTCCTTCAGCTATGTCTGTGAGATACTCTAGAAGCCTGTCTAAACACGATGTGCTGCGTCTTGTGGATCAGTTGCTTCTGGCTAGAGGTATTCTTTCTCCCAGGACCTGTACTTCCTCGGGAGGTGACCATTCTTCATCAGAGCCCCCGTCACTGTCTTGGAAGCCCCTTACTATAGCACAGTCTTCACCTGCGGTTCCCCTTTTGGATCTCACTAAGGAGCCTCAGTTGCCTTTGTGGCAGGATTCTCTTGCCACTACCCAGTACGCTAACTGTGGCACCCCTTCTTCGGCTTTCCACAGCCGTCCAGGGACTCCGAGTCGAGAGAAGACTATTGCATCAGCTGACATTTCTATACTATCAGTGCCTCCGCTTTTTACACAAGAACATCGGGCACAAGAGCCTCAGGACTTACCTCCACAGGAGGCCCCTATTGAGCTGTCTTCCCCAGTTTTTCCCTCTGAGGAAGTTCATTGAACATCTTCGTATAAGAGGAAACACATGGACTCCACTGAGGAGTCCCTCACCGAAGAGACAGACTTGAATGATAGGGAAGGGTTCTCTAGGTCACCCTCTGAGATATCCTTTGGAGATATCCTAGAAATCCTGAAACAGAGAGGTGATTAGCATCCCTCTAACCCAACCACTGAAGACTGTGTTTCTGCACTTTTTCGTGCCCGGCCCCCTCCCTCCTGGGTTACTCCACCTGCCGACGAACTATCCGGCTTGTCATGCAGCATGCATGGAAGGCTTCTGACACAGTTGAGGCCATTCCTTGGAGGCCAGATAAAATTTTGTCCCCTTCTGAGAGCGACCCCCATTGGTCCAAAGGTCTTCCGATAGATGCCTTGGTGGTGGCGGCCGCAACTAAAAAGGACCTGGCGGATGAAGAAAGCCAGACTTGTTCATCCGCCCAACAGAGAGTCTCTGGCTCTGGACAAAATTGGGAAGCGTACCTTTGCATCAGGGACCTTTGCAATCAGGGCTCTGAACTATATGGCACATTTTACCAGGCTTCAAAGAGACTTAATCTCTGAGCTCTCTGAAACTTTTGCTGGTGCTGTGTCTGATGAGGTCCGTGACAAAGTAGCCTCTCATTTAGCCACCATTTAATCTATTTCTAGCTCCTCCATGCGTCTCATTCCTCATCCATCAGAAGGAGCAGCAGGTGCAGGCATTGTTCTGAGACGACTTGCCTGGATGCACTTGTGTGATTTCGCAGAACCTTTCAAGGCTTCCTTTATCAATTCCCCAATTGAAGCCTCTTCGTTGTTTGGTCCCAGAGTTAAAAGCACACTGTCTAGATGTGAACAGGATGGTAAGACCCTTTCTGCCGTGGGTGTCCGTTATTCTTCCTCTCAAATGGCTTTCTCCAGAAACCAAAAGACTGGGAATATATGGCACAAAAAATCTCAGGGCTCCTTCCGTGACATGCAAGCCGATTTTTCACCTAGAGGCAGAGGGGTAAATTCTCAGGGAAGACTCCCCTTTCGGGTTAGAAGAGGTCCATGTAACCAGGACTCCAGGGATTCTTTCACTGACCAACCCTACCAGTGCTCCTGAGGATGAGCCCAACTGCTCTTTGTACCCTTCTGCATGGCTAACCGGCACCACCGATTCTTGGGTACAGAGGTTACCATATCCCGTTCGATCTTTATCCCGCCACCTTAAGGAAATTACCCGACGTGCCACCAAGTCAAAGGGTACAGGCAGCATTAGAGATTGCAAAGCTGGTAAACAAAAGAGTCATCCAAACAGTCCCACCAGACCAGATAGGATCTGGATTCTACTCAAGATTTTGGATCTTGGTGTGTTAAACAAATTCATGAAGGTACAGAAATTCCGGATGGTTACTATACAGTCTATCCTCCCACTTTTTGGAAAAAGACGATTGGATGTGTTCTATAGATCTTCAAGACGTGTACTACCACATAAAAGTGGACAAACAGTCACGGAGATTCCTTCACTTCCATGCGGGAACCAGTCATTATCAGTTCCGAGTACTGCCCTTCGGACTCTCTACAGCCCCCAGAGTGTTCACAAAATGCATGGCAGTCGTCGACTACAGGGATTCCAGGTTTTTCCATACTTCGATCACTGGCTCATCACCACCTCCACCAGTCATCTATTAGAAAAAGCCCTGGCTTTCTCTCTTCACACCGCAGAAAGGCTAGGCATGACCATAAACTGGCAAAAATCCATTCTAACCCCGTCTCAATCCACAAAGTTCATAGTGGATGTTCATCGTGTTTCACTGTTGCAGCCATTACTCTTGGGTTATCCTGCTGGCAGGCGACCCGCAGTCGGTCAGAATTCCAAAGTCTAGGTCCGGCGTCGGTTGCTTTCGCCTCTTTCCTGACGTCAGTGCGCCAGGAGTATAAACGATGCAGCTGACGCCATTTTCTTCAGTCTTTCTTACCGCGCGGTGCCCGAAGCAAAAGCAGTTCGCAAGTGCCGGTCGGCCGACTCCTGAGATTTTCGAAATCGAATTTCAGAACCGAAGTCTTCAGTAAAGCCAAGTACCCCATTGGGGAAACTTTTTCTTGCTCCAGACCGATGTCAGTAAAAGTTAACAATTGTATTTCTTGTGGGAAGCAAATACCTCATAAGGACTTTCACTCTTACTGTATTCCTTGCCTAGGTCTTGACCACAACGTTACTAGTTGTTGGTTTTGTGCTAGATTCAACAAACGCACTACTAAGCATCGGTTTGATTTTGCTTTACATTACTTTGGCCGAAGGTTTAACTGCATAATGCCATCGGAACAACTGACGACCGAAATTCATAAAAAACGCAAAGACAAGGAAAAGGACAGGCATCCGAGATCCAAAACTGACGACTAAGCCTCTACTAGGCCACTCGCTGGTTCGCCAGTTCTCAGTGAGGCGCTTTCGCAGCCCCTGACACCCGCTACCTCAGAGCCACAGGCCGTATCCGACTCCCACGTGGAGACACCTAGGCGTCTGGAAATTCAAGGTATTGGGCCTGTGGAAACTATTCCCTCAGATGGGTCCGGAGCTGCTGAGCAGGCATCGGCTTCTGAGGGTGTTTTCAGACCTTCACAGCTTACTATTAAGTCCACTACAGCAGCCAAGGCAAAGTCAAAAATACCATTAAAGACAAGGAAACAAGTACAGCATTCTCCTGGACAGTCATCCATGCCAAAGAAATAGATGCTTAAAATGGTCGAGGACCTAATTACTTTGATCAGGGGTTCCCATCCCCATCCTGATAAAAGGCCTAGGCAAGACACTGACTATGACTCCTCTGACCAGGTTTCTATTTCCTCTGATTCTTCCTCAGAACAAGGATATTCTCTCCCTCCCTATGAGGACTCTGATACAGAAGAATCTATACCTTCAGCCCCTCCACCTGAGGGTTATTCTTTTGGGGAAACCTTGCACACCATGGGGGAGCATTTCCATTGGGAGAGCCAGGATTATTCAGAATCCAAGAAAAGGCTCAGATACTTTATTTTATTGCCTCAGCACAGGCCCCTGGTTATCCCCCCTGTGCTTAATATTGTTGATGTTTTCTCTGAATCCAGTCTGTCCCCTGACTCATTACCCCCTGCACCTGCTAAGCCAGACAGATACTACAGGGACCCGGATACTCATAAATTCCTATATAAAAACCCTGCTGCTGACCCTGAAACTATTTCTCAGGGCCCCAATGGGGTTAAAGCTTCCACTGCAAAAAACCCTGTCCCCTCTGATAGGGATTCTAGGGCTCTAGACAAATGGGGGAAAAAAGTTTACACTTCTGCCACCCTGGCTGTAAGGGTTTTAAATTGTCAATTTCATATGCTTAAATATCAGCAATATTTAATGTCACTACTGAAACAGAAAATGTTGACAAATACTGAATGTTCAGAGAACAAGGAATTTCAGGATTTATTGCATGCAACTGAACAAGTAGGAAAGCATACTTTGCAATGTGGTTATGATTCACTGGAGGCCTCTTGCAGGGCCGCTGTTACAGGTTCTGTTATTAGAAGGCATGCTTGGTTAAAGGAACAAAATCTGCCTGATCATGTTAAAGCAAAATTATTAGATGCACCATTACAGCATGATACTTTGTTTGATACTAAAGCAGAAGAGATGTTGAAAAAAATGGAGGGTAAAGCAAAATCCATGCAGACAGTCAAGGATTTCTTACAGGTACAGTCACCCAGGTTTAGCAGGAACTGGCCTTTTAAAATTGGTCCTTTCCAGCCTCAGACAGACCACAAAGAGGCAGATACAGGTGTCCCAGAGGCAGATCTCAGCCCCAAGGCTCATACAGGCCTAAACAATGGGGTGCTCCTACCTCCAAAAGCAGAGAAGACAAATCACAGCCTTACAGGAAACAGTCCCAGTGACTTTCCCCTACCAGTTCCAAGCAGTTTACTTTTGACAGCCCCCTTAGGGGGAAAACTAACACTTTTTTCATCAAATTGGCAAATGGTTACCCAAGACAAATGGGTTCTGAACATAGTGTCCCAAAGCTACAGGTTCCATTTTCGCACTCTACCAAGGTCAAAGGGCATGCCAGACCTGCCACACAATCAATGGGCAGAGGCACAAAAACAAATTACAGCCCTCATGGACATGAAGGCCATTCAGCAAGTACCACAACAAGAGCAGGGGCAAGGATTTTACTCCAGACTTTTCCTAGTACCCAGGAAGGACAAAACCTGGAGACTAATTCTGGACCTGTCTACACTAAATACGTTTCTGGAAGTTCCAAAATTCAAAATGTTGACTCTTCAGCAGCTACTGCCCATGCTGGGCAAGAGGGCTTGGCTCGTAACTTTGGACCTAAAAGAGGCATACCTGCATGTCCCAATCAGACAATCTTGCAGAAGATGCCTCAGATTCATAGCTGGCTCAATGCATTACCAATTCTCTGCACTGCCCTTTGGCTTATCTTCTGCGCCCAGGGTCTTTACAGAATGCCTGGCACCAGTAATTGCGTTTTGCAGACAAAAAGGAATTTAAATATATCCCTACTTGGACGACTGCCTAATTCCAGCAGAGAACAAAGACATTCTTCTAAAGCATCTGGCATTTGTAAAAAGATTACTAATTGGCCTAGGGTACACCGTAAACAAAAAGAAATCAAAACTAGTGTCCTCTCAAGAGATAATATTCCTGGGTGCAAGCTTAAATACAACTGTCCAGATGGCTTATCTCACGCCAGACAAACAAAAACAACTGACTACTTACTTCAAGAAATTGGCAACAAAAACCCACTTATCTGCAAGGATAATCCTGCAGGCCTTGGGTTTAATGGCATCCTGCATTCTACTAATTCCATATGCCAGACTGCATATGAGGAAACTACAGTGGTATCTGAAAAGTGTTTGGACTCAGCATTGCCACAGCCTGGAGACAGTAATTGCACTCATTCCCTGCCTACAACAGGAGTTTTGATGGTGGGCAGAGGCCTGTCACCACAACAAGGGTCTGCCATTCAGTTTACCCACAGCCAGACAGACACTGACAATGGATGCATCAGATTATGCCTGGGGGGCCCATATGGCAGGAAAATGTATTCAGGACACATGGCCTGCAAACCAGATGCATCTTCATATCAATCAAAAAGAGATGCTAGCTGTTCAAAATGCCCTGACAGCTTTCAAGGACCTGCTTCATCCAGGACAATTACTGATAGACAGACAACACTACGGTCATGTGGTATATAAACAAGCAGGGAGGTACTCATTCCTACCCCCTCTGCAGGCAAGCATTGACCTTATGGGACATAGCGTTGGCTTTTCAAGTTCACCTGCAAGCACAATTCCTGCCAGGAAAAACAAATACTCTGGCAGACGAACTAAGCAGAAACCTCATGGATCCCCACGAATGGAAACTGGATCTACAAGTCTTCAGAATGATAATAAGGAAATGGGGATGCCCAGACATAGATCTATTTGCCTCCCCTCACAACTGTCAATTGCAGAGATTTTGCACAAGGATTTACCACAAGCAAGCATGGAAAGTGGACGCCCTATCATTCAGCTGGAAAAATCTAACAGTTTATGCTTTTCCCCCACTGCCCTCCTTCCCAGAGTACTCCTAAAGGTCAGACAAGAGAAGCCAAAAGGATCCTGATTGCACCAGACTGGCCACGCCAGCACTGGTACCCAATCCTAAAGAGCTTGTCTCAAGGTCTAGCATGGATATTGCCTCAAACTTCTCACTTGCTGACCCAACAAAACAATCCGATCCTGCACAGCCAACTCAGGACCTTAAATCTGGCAGCATGGCGAATAATGTAGCCATTCAGAAAACTCCTCTTTCAAAAGCTGTTATGGATGTTATCTTGGAGGACAGGAGGCCCAGTACCAGAAAATCTTAAGCAGAAAAATGGAAGAGATTCTGTGCTTGGAACCAGGACCAAGGCATTGACACGTCTGTACCAAATATTCCTCAGATTTTACAATACCTAACTGAGATGCTGAACAAAGGCCGTTCTTTCTCATCAATTAAGATTCATGCCTTTGCCATTTCTGCACATTACAATACGGAACCACCTTTCTTTTCTCATCCTTTAATAAGGCAGTACCTCAGAGGGGCCAAAAACATTAGGCCTCCAAGGAGAGCACCAATTCCGGCCTGGGACCTCAATTATGTTTTGGAAAAACTCACACTGCCTCCTTTTGAGCCAGCATCAACAGAGTATATTAAATTCTTATCTTGGAAAACAGCTCTGCTCCTAGCCATAACCTCTGCAAGGCGAGTCTCGAAGTTACAAGCACTCATGGCTGTGGAACCTTTCATCATTTTTCATCTAGACAGGGTTTCTCTGAGGACAAACCCTACATTTATGCCTAAGGTGGTGTCCAGTGTGGCCCTCAATCAGACCATTCACTTGCCTACCTTTTACCCAAATCCACAGAACAAGAGTGAAAAAATTGTGCATTCTGTGGACATACACAGGCAGTTACACTTCTACTTTGACAGAACAAAAGCTTTCAGAAAGACTGAGCAACTTTGTGTCATATGCTACAGGATCACAAGGAAGGGCTATCTCAAAACAGACTATTTCTAAATGGATAGGCCATTGCATCCGTTTCTGATATTCTCAACATGGCAAATCAGTGCCTAAGGGCATTAGGCCTCATTCTACCAGAGCAGCAGCCACTTCAGCAGCCTTCCTCAGAGGAGTACCAACCAAATAAATCTTAGAGGCTGCAACTTGGAGTTCAGTGCGCACCTTTACAAAGCACTACCACTTGCCTCTCTACTCTAAGTCCAGAGCAGGCTTTGCCACTGAAGTTCTGCAGGGCCTCATAGCCTCTCCTAATCCTATTTAGCCCAGCCACCCATCCTCAGCTTTGGGATTCAACCCAAGAGTAATGACTGCAACAGTGAAACACGAACATAGTACAGTTGTGTACCTACCATAAATGTAGATGTTGGAGTGTATTCACTGTTGCAGTCCAGGTTACCCACCCACCACCCCCCATCTCTTTGCTGGGACTTATCTGCACTTCTCTATCCTATACAACCGTTTTGGTGTATTTGCTTGTAGATGAAGGAAATGTTATTTTGTGCATGCATTTCTTATTGCTATATTTTTCAGCCTACCTATTTGGGGCACCTGACATCTGGGGCAAGAAAAACTGAAGAAAATGGCGTTGGCTGCATCTTTTATAACCCTGGTGCACTGACGTCAGGGAAGAGGCGACAGCAACCGACGCCGGACCTAGACTTTGGAATTCTGGCCAACTGCGGGTCGCCTGCCAGCAGGATAATCCAAGAGTTATGACTGCAACAGTGAATACACTTGAACATCTACATTTATGGTAGGTACACAACTGTACTTTTTCCTGAACACAATGAACTGCAGAGCGTCCATTCCAGAGCAAAGAATTCAGAGTGAGACAACAATTGATTCCAATTCACTCAAAGGAGAAATCCTCAGCTCACTTGGTTCTACAGCTGTTGGGTTCTATGGCAGCCTCCATTACAATTGTTCCCCTGGCCAGGTTTCACATGAGGCTTTTACAGTGGTTACTACTCACTCAGTGGTACCCCTTTCAGCTCCCTCCCTCAGCCGAGATTTGGATGACTCACAGGTGCAAGCAGGACTTAAATTGGTGGTTGTCTCTGAGTCCACTTCAGTGGTCCTGTACCTTCTCTCCCCAACAGCCCACGGCCACAGTGACCACGGATGCTTCCTTGATGGGGTGGGGGGGCCTATTTCAGGGAAACATTGTCCAAGGTATGTGGTCTGAAATGGAAGCCCATTTGCATATAAATGTTCTGGAGTTGAGGGCTGTGCTTCTGGTATTGCAAGCATTTCATCCCCTGTTGCTGTCTGGGACCATTGTGATTCAATCAGACAACATGGTGGTGGTCTGGTACATCAACAAGCAAGGCAGAACAAAGTCTTATCCCCTTTGCCAAGAGGCCACGAGATTATGGCAATGGGCGATGGCTACCAACCGCTTTTTTTCTAGCAACACATTCCTGGGAGTTCCAGCGTGATAGCAGACAGACTCACGAGTGGTCCCTGAATCTCTTGATAGCGGCGGAGATTTTCAACCGCTGGGGTCTTCCTTGCTGCGACCTCTTTAATTCCCCAACCAACTACAAATGCAGCAATTTTTTTGCTCTGATTCCCCCTCGGGGACAGTCACCCAGGGACGCTCTGGTCCACGATTGTCCCTCGGGTCTACTTTATGCATTTCCTCCTCTTCCCCTCATTCTCCAGGTCCTGAAGAAAGCCCACTGGTTGAAGAGCAAATTAGTCCTCATAGCGCCATTTTGGCCTCGTCAGATTTGTTTCCCCCTTCCTGTGGCCTCACTTGCTAGATCAACTATGGACTCTCAATCCAACCCCAGACTTGATCTCCCATCCGCAGAACCTGATTCACCCCAACCTAAACAGCCTAAAGCTCACAGCTTGGCTCCTCCACTTCCATTGATTGCCAGGCAGAATGATCTATCCTTACCTGTATGTGACATCCTCATTGCATCTCATAAGCCGTCTACCAGAAATACATACCTAAGCAAGTGGAAGAGGTTTACTATCTGGCTAAAACAAAAACAGATCCTTTATCAGCACCATTCATAGGTTCATAGGTTCATACTAGGCTATCTGCCCTAGGGCATTTATAAGCCTAGCCAGAGTGTGTGTGGCTTTCACCACCCCTTAGGATGAGATTACTATACCCATTAGTTTGCTGTGCCTCTGTCCAGCAGTGACACAGAGATGATTCCCGGGGTAAACCTACGATCTCCCATCCACTCGTCAAGATTTCTCATGAACAGAGTCAGTGAGGGGCTCTGCCTCACATGGACTGGGATTCTGTTCCATAGTATAGGGAGTCTCTGGGTGATGAATCTGTCCCTCCAGCACGTCCTATTTATATCCGTGTTGAGGTTTAAGTCTCTTGCTCTCGTGGCTCTGGTGGATTTGGATTTTTTGAGGTGGAGCATGTCCATTAATTCTGGGTTGGACATGGCCTTGTATGTCAGGCACAGATCTCCTCTGAGCAGACGGTAAGCGACTGAATAGAGCTGGAGTTTCTTCAGTCGGGCAGCGTATGACATATGTTTGAGCCCCTTTATCCTTTTGGTGAGGAACTTTTGGGGTCTTTCCAACTGCTGCAGGTGTCGGGTAAGGTACATTCCGAATGGGGCGTTGTACTCAATCATTGGTCTGATAAGTGAAGAGTACAGGGGTCCAATGACCTCTCCTGATCTGGATGTGAATCCCTTCATGATCAGGTGGGCAATGTAGAAGGTCTTCCTAACCACTTTGGCAATGTGAGTGTCAAAAGAGAGGTTACTGTTAACTTGGGTCCCCAGGTCCCTGATAACTTCTTCCGTGTTTAATGGATTACCACCTATGTGGTAATTAGGGGTTACCTTGTTTTTCCCAAAGGGTATGACTATACATTTTTTGGCATTTAGCTTAAGGCCATGGCTCTGGCACCAGTTATCCATTTCTATGAGACCTCTCTGGAGGATGTCTGTGTCTGATGGAGTGTCAATTATGGTGCCCAGTTTGCAGTCATCTGCAAATTTTGTCAGCCACAATCCCCCTATGTTTGCCTGCACTATAGAAAAATAAATGCCGAACAAGAGGGGGCCTAGGACTGAGCCCTGTGGGACACCGCTCGTGACCGGCTTAGAGTCTGACATGGCACCAGCAACTCTAACCCTGTGGGTTCTGTCCTTGAGCCAGTTTGCAACCCATCTTGTGACATATGGGTTTACATCTAAGCTGGTGAGCTTTTCTATGATGCCCGAGTGGGGTATTGTGTCGAACGCTTTTGCTAGGTCAAGGTAGGCTGTGTGAACTGCCTTACCCTCATCAATGGCCTCAGTGACTGTTTCGAAAAAGTCGACCAAGTTCAAGAGGCAGGATCTGCCCTTGACAAAGCCAAATTGGGTAGGATCCAGTGTCTGTAGGTCCCCAATGTCTTTATTTATGAGTTCCATTATGATCCTCTCCATAGCTTTGCAGACAAGGCTCGTCAAGCTTATGGGGCGGTAATTTCCAGGGTCTGTAGAAGCACCGCCTTTGTGGAGTGGGACCACAGTTGCTGTACGCCATTCTTTGGAGTGTATCCTGTAGTAAGGCTAAGATTAAACAGCAGCCTTATGTGTGGGTTTAGTTCCTCATTGAGTTCGTGTAGCACACAGCCGGGGACACCATCCGGTCCCATTGATGCTGTGTTTTTTGCTTTAGAGAGAGCAGCTCTCACCTGGGCATCTGAGATGTTTGGGAGGCTAGACTCTGGTGGGATGGATATTTCTCCTTTTGGGGGGGAGGGAGGGGAAAAATTTGCACTGAACCTGTCTGCCATTATGTTGGCAATGTCTGTGGGTTCAGTGATTTTTGTATCATTTTGGACTAATTCTGAGCATATTTGGGAGTTTCCACCCAGGTTTCTAACATAGCTAAAGAAGGCCTTATGATTGTCTTTTGTGTCATTAGCGATTTTTCTCTCAAAGTTGGCCTTGGATGATTTTATGAGTGATCGTAGTTTTTTGCTAGTAGTGATCAGAGATGCCTTCCCTTTTAGGGATTTTGCTCTGTCATGTAGTAGCTTTCTCCTCTTGTTGTAGAGTTTGTTTATGGCTGGGGTCCACCAGACCGGGCGCCTACCTTTGGTGGAAAGGGTCTTGATTTTATTAGGGATTGCTTGAGCCATACATTCCTGGAGGTGCTCGTAGAAGGCATTTGTAAGGGTTTCAGCAGCGTGGGTTGTGGTTTCCACTGGCTCAGGGGCCTTGAAGGATACCACTCCAGTCTTAAGAAGTGTGAAGTTTGCTTTTGAGAAGTTCTTCACTGTGGTCTTTTTTGCTGGGGTTGGGGGCGGGATGTGGATCTCCAGTGAGATTAATTTATGGTCTGACCTCACCAATGATGGATATACTTCTGGTGTGGAGCATTTTGTCCCCATGTTTGTGATGATCAGGTCTAGTATATTTTCTCCTCTTGTGGAAATGGTGACTAGTTGTTCCATAGCATTTGAGTTTATGAACTCCAGGAACCTTTGGGCTAGGGTGTTGGGGCTTGAGTAATGTTCCCAGTCTATGTTTGGGTGGTTGAAGTCACCCAATATGATGGTGTTTGGAGAGACATTCATACTCTCCAGTGTCTTCAGGAAGGCTGTGTGGGTTTCCTGAGTTTGAGAGGGTGGTCTGTAGCATGCTACAAACTGTAGGGCAGTTTTACCTGTGGTTAATTGCACCTGGATGGTCTCCGATGCTTCGTGCGTTGCCACTAACCTGGAGGTGTGGGTATCCTTTATGAATATGGATACTCCCCCTCCTTTTGTGGTTCGGTCCGGATTTTGGGGCCGGAACGCATGATATGAGGTATAACCTGATAGTGCTGGGGTGCTCTCAGGAGCCTTGAACCAGGTTTCAGTCACAGCACAGACATTGATGTTCTCCATACTGAGGAGGGCTTCGAGGGCATGCATCTTGAGGTTTAGACTTCTGGCATTGAGCAATATTACCCTTAGTTTTTCTCCATTTTTGTTTTTTAGGGCGGTAGGTTTATCATTTGAGCCTTGCCTAAAAAAGGCACTATGGGGGTGGCAAGAGCCTTTGCCAATATCCGGAAGCCCAGGGGTGACAGGTGCAAGCCGTCACTTGCAAAGCAGCGTGGCTTGTCAAGCATGTCATCCCAGGCAGACAGACATTGGATCCCCTTAGAATGACACCAGTAATTAAGCCAATTATTAAAGCTGATCATTTTGTCTCTGTATTGTGGCATCATTCTTGGTGAGGGTAGGATACTGCTCAGGGTCAGGGTCATACCGGCCTGGGCTACATAATCTGAGAGCTCCTCTATGTCTCTTTTCATGTAGTCCAGGGAGGTGCGTCTCAGGTCGTTCACACCGGCATGGAAAATGACTGAGTCATACTTGTACTTGCTGTGGAGTGACCTGAGTGCTTGTGTTATGTGGCGGATTCTAGCGCCTGACAGGCAGCTTACTGTGATCTTTTCCTTGTTCAGTCTGGTGAGTGGGACGTCAGTGTGTCTGACTATGGAGTCACCTATAACAAGTGTCTGGCATTGTGTTTGGCCTTAAGGGCTGTGACTGTTTAGCACACTGACTTTGAGAACTATGTGTTGCATGTCTTATGTCTTGAGGTGGCAGTTGCTTGGGTGTCTGCTTTGGAGGCCTCTGTAGTTTTGGTAGATTTTTGATCAGTGCCTCCGAGTATGTCTTTGTGTGTTTGTGTTTGTTTTGCAGTTGTGATAGTTCTATGTGAAAAAACTGGGTTTGTGGTGTGCGTGGTTTCCTTCTCCTCCTGTCTGGTCTTGCCAGTCCTGAATTGAGAGAGTTCAGCCTCCAGTTTGGCTATATAGTTGCATCTCTCACATGTATTTGTGTTTTGTGGGAGAAGGAGTGGGTTGTCTGTGTACATGAGGCATTTGTAACATTGCCTCAAGATGCCCAGATTCACCAGCTGAACAGGAGAGGATGCTAGCAACTGACCGTTCGACATGCTAGAAAAAGTGAAAAAGTTTGCTGTGTAACTGAGTCAGAAGGGACCTATAGGGAAATGGGTACTCAAGGGGATTCTAGGCTAATGTAGTACTTTGTTTAGTATATAAGTACTTTACCTATATAAAAATGCTTTAGGAGCAAGTGCTGAGCTTTTGAGATAGAGAATAGACTGTTTAGATTGCAAGTAGAGAAGTTCTAAAGGAAAAATTGAAGAGCAGGCTTTACGGAGCCAGAAATAGTTTAACCTTGTTTAACCGACGCTGCCCGATGGTGCTCTATGGGCAACTCCGCGCTAAATCACGCAAAAGCACGCTAAAGTGGGCTTTATTACAGGGGGCTGAAAAGAGCTAGGAATTGACCCAAAATGGCCAATAGACTACAAGTTTCTGGCTGGAACCACTCCTCTAGGGACAAATAGGCTGCTCAGTGCTCCCCACTCCCACTGGTGAACAAAGACGCTTCCTTTTATCCAAATAAGGATATGGAATAGCACAGGAACCAAGACAAAGCCCAGAGATCAGCAAACTCTGAAGACTGGACTATTCTAGTTCAGTAAGGCGGGAAAACAAGATTTTTTTTTTGTTTTTTTCTTGTGCAGAAAACAGAGGAAAAACAGACAGTAAATGCTATAAATGCTTTTAAACGGCTAGCGCACTTGAGTGTGTTAGCCTACAGGTAAAATTAAGCAACAAATAACTTTTTAAAAGTGCAAAACAGTTAATCAACACAAAACAGTTTAAATAGAATGCAGAGCTGTATAAACAGGCGAAAATGCAGTCGCTAAGCAGTAAATAATCAAAAAGCCAGAAAAAATACTTAAATCAGTTATAGCAAATACAGTTATAACAAATGCTCTGAAATATACTGTATATTTCCAGAATGTTTGAGAAGGACAGTCAGAACACAAGAAGGTTCAGGCGAAAGAGAAAAAAAAAAAAAAAAGTTTTGTTTTACTTTTTGAAAGGGAAAAAGGAGGAACAGAAGGCCTTATCAAATGTTCTCTCTGTATTAGGCAGAATGAGCTAATGACACTAGACTGGGAGGTGTGTCACAGTAGGGGCGGGCAACTGCAAAGCCACCAAGTATAAGAGCAAGACACCAACAGGGAGGGAGGGTGTGACAAAATAGCCTACAGACAGCAAGCACTAGAGAGACAAATTAAAGTTTTTAAACAGATAAGGATTTGTGAAGATACTGAATAGACAAAGTGCTTTATATATATTAAATTTTAAAAACAGTAATCTGTAAAAATAATCAAAAAAAATCAAGATACTTATATTTTCAGCTCAGTTGCGGTCAACAACTTCTCCAGTCTTGTAACATTGCCTGTAGTGCTAGAATATCTGTCTGATTTATTCCAGTCTGGTCTTTCTGCTTCCACGATCAGAGTTCACTTGGCCACTATTTCTAATTTCCACAGTGGGGTCCAGGATTCTTCTCTCATGTCTCACAAATTATGCAGGACCTTCATAAAAGGCGTTTTTCATCTAAAACCTCCCTTTAGAGAACCCACTCAACCATGGGATTTGGCTTTAGTCTTACAAGCTTTGACAACGTCACCCTTTGAACCAGCTTCTTCTTGCGACTTCAAATACTTGTCCTGGAAGACTTTATTCTTAGTTGCCATTACTTCTGCCAGACGTATCTCCGAACTTCAAGCCTTGTGCATCAAGAAGCCATATCTAACCTTTCATAAGGACATTGTGTCATTGAGAACTAATCCTACCTTTTTGCCCAAAGTGATTTCTGACATGTCTATTAACCAAACCATTGAATTGCCAGTTTTCTTTCCCGTTCATTCAAACACAGGAGAGTATTGCCTACATACCCTAGACATTCACAGACAACTTTGTTTCTACTTGGACAGAACTAAAGCTTCTCGCAAGTCAGATCACCTTTTTTTGTTTTTTTCTGGGCCTAGATTAGGATGTGCTGTTTCTAAGGTCACGTTGGCTAAGTGGTTGAAAGACTGCATGACCTTTATTTACAGCAAGCATAATATTCAGTTAACTACCACTGTCAAGGCTCATTCTACTCAGTCAGTAGCAACCTCAGCTGCTTTCCATTCTAGAGCTTCTTTACATGACATTTGTGCAGCTGCTACATGGGCTAGAACACATACCTTCATCAGCCATTACAAATTACATCTGGCTTCCAGAGGAAGAGCATCATTTGGCTTTATGGTGCTCAGGAACATCCTTCCATGAGGGCCTCCCAAGAAATAAGGTAGCTGGGGACTCTGTCCCATGCATAAGGAATGAACGAGGATTAACATAATCAAATAGAGAAGTTATGTCTTACCATAACGTTCCATCTGTGATGTTGATCCTCGTTCAGTCTTTATGACCCTCCCTCTATCCCCCTCCTGAGGCTTATAGTGGATCTCATCTTCCGATTCAAATAGGTTAGATGACCAGAGGTAGGCCTCTACCTTCATTTGACTTGCAAACTCAATCTGAGGTCACAGGAAGAGGGGAATTATAGGTAAGAGTTTAGTTCGAGAGTTTGTGGCTGACACGAGCTTGGAAAATGGCCGGCTTGGTTCCGAGGTCGGAACCGATACCCATGCGTAATGACTGAACGAGGATCAACATCACAGATGGAACGTTGATAAGACACAACTTCTTTTTCTTCACTAGCAGCAAATGGCAACAGTGAGGAACTTTCCTAAACTGCCCAGTTTATAAATCTGTTTCATTTTGTTAGTTCCTCATGCAAGGCTGCATATAATGAAATGAGGGAACTTTTGGGAAATGGTGAAACTAGGAGTCTGTCTCCTTAATGGAAGTAATCCCTCTTTCCTGCTGTGTCAAGAAGGCATTAATTATAGTGGAGTAAACCGAAAGCATCTCCGAAGGCATGCCCATTATTCCTCCATCAATAATACAACATATGACAACAGATTCAGCCGATTGCATTTGAAGAGTCCACACCTTCAGTCATTTAGCTTATGTAAACAGGTTATTGAAGTGAGTATCTCTCCACATCATGCAGAAAGAGATGAAAACATTTTTGAGCCCTAATAGTGTTCTGCAGGGATCCCTTCAAATCACTTTATACAACACTATAGTATTGTGGGACATAAGAAGAAGCCAGGTCTTTTCAGTTATGCAAGGAGTTAATCTTGGTGTGGAAGTGGGTCAGTCAGCACAAAACCAAATTAAAATTAGTAGCTTTTTATTGGTCGAGACAGCAACAGTTTTGTCTACCAATGACACTATTTATCCACCTCTGTTCCCACTTTTGCACAAAAAACTTCTTACATGGCAGTAGGACAAGGTACTTTACTCCATTCCGCCCTACCAAAACTGCCCTTCTGTGAGAAGGATGCAGTTTTCAATGTACTCAGTTACTTCCTTCTCCATGAAAATTCTCAGCATCCTCAGGGAAACTTAGAGTTAAATGCCATCAGCCTAGGAAGCCATACCTTCAGAAATGGAAGATGTGTGTTTTCCGGACAGCAGCAAATTACTGAAATCCATTTTAATCATCTCTGGATATAAGCTGGCTCACTTTCCATTAAGTTCCATGTACCAACTTTATTTGCCTTTTCTAATGTGTAGCTACTTTTATCATGAGTCTTTCAAAGAAAGAATTTTACATTTTTGCACTCATGTCCTGCTAATATTTCCTTACCATAGAGTCTGAACTTCCATCTGGAACAACTAACCGACTCCCTTTGAGCAAGTAGATTTAATTGCTATAATTTTCTAGAAAACTTTTTTCTAAGTAGCAATGGTATCAGGGAGAAGGACTTTAGAAATGTTCAACATTAGATCACTGTTGCATAGCCTGAGCTGTTCAGGGTTACGTCCTGCCAAGTATGTGACTGACAGCCAGCTTATCAAAGCTAAAGTGCACCTTCCATGTGTTTTGACTGCTAGGAGCTTGAGCAGAACTCCATACAAAAAGCAGTTAAAACTGCTAAATTCTTCTGAGCTTTCTTGACGTTCTCATGTGGGTTTTGTTGAACTTGCAGTTGGCTGCCAGGCTGGGTGAATATCTTTTTGAAAAAAAAACAAAACTTTCAACTCTTTTATTCTTCTGAGGAAAACTAGTATTTATTTCTGTGAAACTGATATTTACGCTAGGAAACTTGTTTTGTTTGCACTGTTGTTCTGTACCAGGAGATTTTATTACTGTGAATGCTTGTGGAAACGTACTCTATTTAAATACCTTTTTTGAATTTTTTCTAATCTTGTATAGAATTGGTGTGTTAGGAGAGCACTGGGGACTGTCAGCTTGTTTTTTTCTCTATCCCCCAACTGAAAACCACCTTTTTATCTAGCACTCAGTTTACCAAGTCTTACAGGATCTGCTAACTGTCTGAGGCTTCTATTGCAACTGATCCTATGGAGCAGTTAACCAGTCTCATTAGTTCTTCTTTCTCCCATCTGCAAGAAGAAGGAAGTTGTCAGGAAGTCTTTGAGTATCAGGCCAGCTGTGTTTTTTTCCTCAGCTACGATTTCTCTTTGGACCGCTAATCATTTTCCCTGGTCTCTCTGGTACAACACCTCCAGCCATTAATGGTTGGGGAGGGACATATCCTCTGTGTCTGTGGTCAAGGGAAAACTATTCTTGTCAGCTTTAAGGGAAGGGACAGGGTGAAGGTCTGTCATATAGCCATCAAAGGGAGCCTGAGCCCCAGGATAATGTGCCTGCCATGGGCCAGGAAAAGAAAGTAAAAAGTGAAAACAAAACTTGGTTTCTCTTGATGTTCATCGTGTTACCCTGCTGCAGTCATCACACTTGGGTTATCCTGCCGTCAGGCAGTCCCGCAGTCAGCCTGAATTCCAAGTCTTGGTCCGGCGTCGGTTGCTGTCACTTCTTCCCTGATGTCAGTGCTCCAGGGGTATATAAGAGGCATCCAACGCCATTTTCTTCAGTCTTTCTTGCCGCGCGGTGCCTGAAGCAGAAGCAGTTCGCAAGTGCCGGTCGGCCGACACCTGAGATTTTCAAATCGAATTTCAGTCCGAAGTCTTCAAAGCTAAGTACCTCGTTGGGGAACCGTTTCTTAACTCAGTCCGATGTCAGAAAAAGTTAACAATTGCATTTCTTGTGGGAAGCAAATACCTCATAAGGACTTTCATTCTTATTGTATACCTTGCCTAGGCCCAGACCACGATGTCACTGGTTGTCGGTTTTGTGCTAGGTTCAATAAGAGAACTATAAAGCGACGCTTTGATTTCGCACGACACTACTTCGGTAGGAAATTTAATTACACTATGCTGTCAGAGCAGCCGACTACCGGCGTGCATAAAAAACGCAAAGATAAAGACAGGCAGCCTAGATCCAAGCCAGACTCCGAAGCCTCAGCTGGGCTGGTCGCCGGTTTTCCGGTTTTCAGTGAGGCGCCTACGCAGCCCCTGACGACCGCAGTATTGGAACCCCAGACCGCTTCGGATTCTCAAGCAGAGAGTTCTAGGCCGACGCAGCCATTTTCTTTAGGCCTTAACGACAACATTGCAGAAGGAGAAGCCGGTGCTGCAGAAACACCTTCGGTGTCAGAAGGTGTCTTCAGACCGACTACTCTCACAATTAAATCTTATGCTAAGCTTAAGACTCCTCTAAAACCAAAAAAGGACTGCACATCAGTCTCCAGTTCAAGGCCCCATGCCTAAGAAGCAGATGCTTAAAATGGCTGAAGATTTGATTTCTTTAATCAGGGGTTCCCAACCCCCCCCCAGACAAAAGGCCTAGACAAGAGGAGGATTATGCCTCCTCTGATCAAGTGTCTGTTTCCTCAGGCTCCTCTGAGGAACAGGTTTACTCCTTTCCCCCTTATGAAGATTCTGATGCTGAAGATTCCATTCCCTCAGCTTCTCCCCCTGAAGACTATTCCTTTGGGGAAACCTTACATACCATGAGGGAACATTTCCACTGGGAAGGTCAGGACTACTCCGACTCAAAGAAAAGGCTCCGAGAGTTTCTTTTACTCCCCCAGCACAGACCACTTGCTATCCCTCCAGTTTTAGACATTGTGGATGATGTTTACTTAGTATCTAGTCTAAATCCAGATTCTCTGCCTCCTGCTCCAGCCAAACCAGATAGATATTATAGAGTGCCTGACTCACACAAATTCCTTTACAAAAGCCCTGTTGCTGACCCAGAGACCATCTCCCATGGTCCCAAAGGGGCTAAGGCTTCTATGGCTAAAAATCCTGTACCCTCTGAAAGGGACTCCAGAGCACTAGATAGGTGGGGGAAGAAGGTTTACACCTCAGCAACTCTAGCTATGAGAGCACTAAATTGTCAAGTTTCACATGCTGAAATACCAGCAATTCCTAATGTCTCAAATAAAACAAAAGATGAGCACGCACCCTCAACAGTCTGAATTCAAAGAAATGCAGGATCTGTTGCATGCAGCTGAACAGGTGGGCAAACATACTTTACAATGTTTGGATTTGATTCCTTGGAAGCTTCCTGTAGAGCAGCTGTTACTGGGTCTGTTATACGTAGGCATGCTTGGTTAAAGGAACATACTCTGCCTGATACTAGATGCACCCTTACAGCAAGATGTCTTATTTGGGGTTAAAGCAGAAGAGGTTTTAAAGAAAATGGAGGATAAGGCAAAATCTATGCAGACGGTCAAAGATTTCTTACAGGTACAACCCCCACGCTTCAGCAGAAATTGGCCAGCAAAAAATTGGTCCTTTCCAGCTTCTGACAGACCACAGAGGGGTAAATACAGACGCACAAGGGGCAGAGGACAAGCACAAATCCCTTACAAACCTCGCCAATGGGGCACTGCAACACAGAAGGGAGGAGAAGACAGGTCCCAAACTACTAGAAGACTAACACAATGACTTAAACCTCAAGCTGCCAAGCAAAAATCTCTTGGCAGCTCCCTTGGGAGGAAAATTAGCATTTTTTTTAGACAACTGGCGCATAGTCACAAAGGACAAATGGGTCCTAGACATTATCTCACAAGGATACAGATTCCATTTCCACACCTTGCCAAGGATAAAAGGAATGCAAAACTTGCCACAAAATCAATGGGCAGAGGCACAAAAACAGATTACAGCTCTCATGGACATGAGCCATTCAACTGGTACTTACACAGGAACAAGGCCAAGGATTTTACTCAAGGCTCTTTCTAGTCCCCAGAAAGGACGATGCTTGGAGACCCATTCTGGACCTTTCAATTCTAAACACCTTCTTGCAAGTACCCAAATTCAAGATGCTAACACTACAGCAGCTTCTTCCCATGTTGGGCAAGAAAGCTTGGCTAGTAACGTTGGACCTCAAGTAGGCATACCTGCATGTCCCTATCAGACAAAATTGCAGAAGATACCTCCGTTTCATTGCAGGTTCAACCCATTACCAATTCTCTGCACTGCCCTTTGGCTTATCTACTGCACCCAGGGTCTCCACAAAATGCCTGGCACCAGTAATTGCATACTGCAGACAAAGAGGAATTCAAATATACCCATACCTGGACGACTGCCTCATCCAAGCAGAAAGCAAGGACATTCTCTTACAACATCTGACTTTTGTAAAACACCTTCTAAGTTGCCTAGGGTACACAGTAAACGAAAATAAATCAAAACTAGTGCCCTCACAAAATATGACATTCCTGGGTGCCAGCTTGAATACAACGGCCCAGATGGCTTATCTGACTCCAGACAAACAACTACAACTAACTCAATACTTCAAAATAATGGCAACAAGGACCCAACTCCCTGCAAGAAAAATTCTGCAGGCCTTGGGCTTCATGGCATCTTGTATACTACTAATACCATTTGCAAAACTGCATATGAGGAAATTACAATGGTACATGAAAAGCGTATGGACTCAACACAGCCACAGCTTGGAAACAATGATACCTCTCATTCCCTGCCTTCAACAGGAGTTTCTATGGTGGTCACAGGCATGTCACCTCAACAAGGGTCAGCCTTTCACCTTACCCCCAGCCAGGCAAACTATGACAACAGATGCATCGGACTATGCCTGGGGGGCACACATGGCAGGACGGTGCGTCCAAGGCATATGGACTGCAGATCAAAGGAATCTGCACATCAATCAAAAAGAAATGCTAGCTGTACAGAATGTTCTGACAGCCTTCAGGGACCTCTTACATCCAGGACAGCTTATAATAAGGACAGACAACACCACAGTAATGTGGTACATAAACAAACAAGGGGGTACACACTCCTACCCTCTATGCAAGCAAGCAATGACCCTGTGGAACACAGCACTGGCTTACCAAGTTCAATTACAAGCTCATTTCCTGCCAGGAAAAGAGAACACATTGGCAGACGACCTAAGCAGAAACATTATGGATCCCTACGAGTGGAAACTGGATCCACAAGTATTTGCAATGATAACTCAAAAATGGGGGCGCCCAGACATAGACCTGTTTGCCAACCCCCAAAACCATCAGCTTTCAAAATTTTGCACAAGGACATTTCACCCTCAAGCTTGGAAAGTGAACGCACTCTCATTCAGTTGGAAAATGCTGACAGTATATGCCTTTCCTCCATTGCCACTTCTCACAAAGGTGCTGCTGAAAGTCAGGGTGGACAGACCTCGAATGATGCTCATTGTCCCGGACTGGCCACGCCAGCACTGGTACCCACTACTAAGGAACATGGCCCAGGGCCAACCATGGATTCTACCACAAATTCCTCATCTACTCACACAGCAAGGCAGTCAGATTCTACACAGCCAGCTCAAAACCTTAAATTTGGCTGCATGGCACATCACCTAAGCAACCAGCCAGCCCCTCTTTCACAACCTGTTATGGATACTTACCCCATCTCCATATTGATTAACAGGACCATAAAAGAAAGCACAATTCCATCATCATGGAAAATCTCTTATATCATCCCACTGTTCAAAGGTGGTGACTCTGCTGAGTATTCCAACTTTCGTCCAATAGCATTATTATCACCACTTGCAAAAATAATGGAGAAATGCATCCACAAACAGGTACTAAATCACCTGCTAAATAATAACCTCCTAGCTAAGTGCCAACATGGTTTTCGCCCTTTCCATAGTACTACTACAGCCTTACTATCCTTTATCGACTCAATAAATAATAGCCGCAATAATAACATACCCTCTTCAGCCTTCTTCGTTGACCTATCCAAAGCCTTTGATATGGTCAACCACAAACTTCTCCTCCATCGTCTGAAGTCCCTCTCTTTTGACAATACAGCCTTAAATTTGTTTCACATCCTATCTGAATAACCGTAAACAGGCGGTACTCTGGCATAACCATCTCTCTGATCTCCTTCCCACCTCTATAGGAGTTCCTCAGGGCTCTATCTTAGGCCCTCTACTATTTTCCATCTTTATAAATGACCTTTACCTAGCTACTCCACTATCAACTTGCATTCAATATGCTGATGATACAACCATTATCTGCTCAGCCCCAACACAGTCAGAACTTTATTCCCTTACACAAAATACCTTCACTACCATAGAGCAATGGTTCTCCAACCATTGTCTCCTCCTTAACCCAAAGAAAACCAAACTCCTGATTTTTACGCCCACCATCTTGTCTCCCTCCATTAATTTCTCACTCACAGCCAACAATGGCATCCTTATCTCCCCAGACAATAACACCAAACTACTAGGCATTATAATTGACAACCAACTCAAATTTGACACACACATTGACTCTACAATAAAATCAACTAACAGAAAACTAGGCTCTCTGTATAGAATTAAATCTTTCCTTACTCCTGAAGCCAGAACCACCATAGCTAGAACCCACTTAATCTCTTCCCTTTTATATGCCTCCCCAATCTATACAAATCTTTCTAAATATAATCTTACCAAGCTAACTGCGTCTTATAACAATATTGCCAGATTTGCTACAGCATCTCCATATAGGACTCACCATTGTTCTAATCTTAAAAAACTAGGGTGGCTAGAATTACCCAACCTTATACATTTTAACCAACTTACAATCGCCCATAAAGCTCTCTACCACCCAGACAATACCCCAATGCTCTCCACCCTCATAAAACCCTATAGCAATCTGAAGAACCTGCGCTCCTCTAACAAAATACTGATTCATACTTCTCTTTCTAAGAACTCAGCAGGTGACTCCACATTTTCAAACTCAGTTGGGAAACTATGGAATCAACTACCTCAAGACCTCACCACTCAAACATCAATCCCACTATTTAAAACTAAACTTAAACTCTTCTTTTCCAACCATTGGCTTTGCTCTTGCAATAACCCAGACTAACCTTTCATATCTCCCTGCTATGAGATTTTTTTCCACCCTCTCTTTATCTCGTATATCTAACTCTCTACATAACTCTCTACAAAGCTGTTTCTATTGCCTCACTTCTAATGAAGGAACTAAATCTCTACTTTTCATCTTCTTATAAAGATGTATTAGACTAACTAGGTACTTTATCTGTACTGTCATACTGTACACTTTTCTAAGTAATAGAGAGACTATGTACGGTACCTCATATTGTACTCAAATGATTTTAATTCTAACAGAAGGTTTAAAGCATATGTTATTAGATATTATTTGTATATACTGATATATTCTGATGAAGTTTCTGTTTTAGTCTTACTATAGTAGTACTGTAGAGGAGCTTTTCTCCCCGGGCCTCAACTGAAAATGGACATGTATCCAGTTGGACTAGCCCGGTAAACAAATGTAAAATGAATAAATAAATAAATAAATGTCATTCTGGAGGCCAGGAGGCCCAGCACCAGGAAAGCCTACTCAGACAAAGGGAAAAGATTTTGCGCCTGGAACCAAGCTAAAGGCCAAAATACCCTTCAGCCGGACATGCCTCAGATTCTACAATATTTAACTGAGATGTTACACAAAGGACTTTCTTTTTCATCTATTAAAATCCACGCAGCAGCTATTCCAGCTCACTACAACATGGATCCTCCCTTATTTTCACATCCACTTCTAAGGCAGTATCTTAGAGGGGCAAAAAACATTAGACCTCCCAGGAGAGTGCCAACACCAACTTGGGACCTAAATTTTGTTCTGGAAAAATGTTCGCTGCCACCTTTTGAGCCAGCTTTCTCAGCCGACTTAAAGTTTATATCATGGAAGACTGCCCTTCTGCTAGCAATTACTTCAGCCAGAAGAGTCTCAGAGCTACAGGCACTAATGGCAGTAGAGCCTTTCCTCATTTTTCATCAAGACAGCGTCTCTCTACGAACTAACCCCTCCTTTATGCCAAAGGTGGTATCCAATGTGGCTCTAAATCGAACCATCCACTTACCCACCATCTTTCCAAATCCACAGAACAAAGGAGAAAGACTCCTGCATTCCTTGGACATTCACAGGCAACTACGTTACTACTTGGATAAAACTAAGGCTTTCAGAAAATCTGACCAACTTTTTGTATCCTATGCTACAGCATCACAAGGAAAGGCTATCTCAAAACAGACCATTTCCAAATGGATAGGACATTGCATACGTTTTTGCTACACCCATCATGGAAAACCAGTTCCTGCTAGCATAAGGCCCCATTCCACCAGGGCAGCAGCTACATCTACAGCCTTCCTCAGGGGGGTGCCAACCAAGGATATTCTGGAAACTGCAACTTGGAGTTCAGTACACACCTTCACCAAACACCATCACTTACCTCTTTACTGTAAGACTAGAGCTGGCTTCGCCACTGCAGTTTTGCAGGGCCTTCTAGCCTCCTCTAACCCTGTTTGACTCCACCTCCCATCCTTAGCTTTGGGATTCTACCCAAGTGTGATGACTGCAGCAGGGTCAGCAGGGTAACACGATGAACATAGTACAGTTTTGTACCTACCATAAATGTAGATGTTCGAGTGTATACCCTGCTGCAGTCCAGGTTACCCTCCCTCCATCCCCTCTGACCTAAAACCTTTCTATATCTTAAAATCTGATACAACCTTTGTGGTGTATTTGCTTATAGCTGGAGGGATGTTTTGTTTGTGCTAAGCTTTTATTATTGGTACTACCTACTGACCAGTTTTTTTTTTTTGGGGGGGGGGGGGCACCTGACATCTGGGGCAAGAAAAACTGAAGAAAATGGCGTTGGATGCCTCTTATATACCCCTGGCGCACTGACATCAGGGAAGAAGCGACAGCAACTGACGCCTGACCAAGACTTTGGACTTCGGGCCGACTGCGGGACCGCCTGACGGCAGGATAACCCAAGTGTGATGACTGCAGCAGGGTATACACTCTAACATCTATTTATGGTAGGTACAAAACTGTACTTTTTTATTCCAATAAACAGGGCAGATATGCAGGAATTTACTAGGGAATTAGTTTTTACTTTTTCTTTACCTACTTTCTTTTAGAAAATAAAGGAGTTAATTCCCTTTCAGATTTTGATTTTCAGTCAGAAGTGCTAGGATTGGAGGGAGAATGTTAAGCTTCAAGATTTTCTTTAAAATCTAAAGATTCTGCTTCTGAGGAAAGTATTGCTTCAGATTTCCCTCATGAAGACCTTTCTTTTTCTGAAACTTTTATTTAAAATGTAAGTTTTTCAGTGGGATGAGAATGAAATTCCTGTTTCCCAGCAAATATAGTATGATTTGTTTTAGTTGACCAGTCCTCAGTATGCAACTATTCTTCCTATCTGCTTTAGAGAATGTTTTCCTGATAGCTTGTAGTTTACCTGACCGCCTCCTGCCCTTAGGCAGTCTGAGAAGTACCTCCGACTGGCAAGTACTTGTCAGACCATGTTGAATACCAGAGCAGTAAGAAGTATTCTCATCAGTAACTCACATGGAGACATTAAATTTTTCAACTTTTTGTGAGTGTACCTTATTAATGTTTAAAAAAGCTTAAGATTTTCACTCATAATGCCTACTTTGCTTATCCCATCACCTCTTACATCCCTGGTAAGACTCTCTAAACAGAACACTCTTGGACCGTAAAGAATGGATGCTGAAAGGGATGCATTTCTGGACCTCACACTCCACTTGGGAGTAACAGAGATGGACCTTTTTGCTTCACCAAAAAAAGTCAATGTAGCAAATTCTGCTCAAGAACCCAGCAAAGAGGGATCATGGAGAGCAGACACCTTCCTCAAATACACAGAGCTCTTTTCTGTACAGCTTTCCACCAATATTCCTCATTCCCTTGGTGTTGCAAAAGGTGGGGTCAGATGGGCCAAATTATATTAATTTCTCCCTTCTGACCCAGGCAACAATAGTTCATTTTCCTGACACTCAGTGTGGAGAAACCAAAATATTTACATAATTCATGGACCTTCTAACCTAGAACAAAGGGTGTGTCATCCACCTTAGTATGAAGACCCTCTAGCTAATAGCTTGAAAGATTGGATACTCACTATGTCCACTCAGTCGTTCTCCCAGAATGTTTTATCCATTCTGAAAGAGGCTAGCAACATAGTATTAGAAAAGTGTATATAACAAGACTGAAAAGGTTTTCTACCTGGTGCTAATCTAAAGATATTTTCTCTTCTCAGGCATCTTTACAGCAAATTCTTGAGTACCTTTCCCATGTCTTCAAGCAAGGGCCATCTTATTCCATCATTAAGGTTGTCCATGTTTCTACCATCTCAACCTGCTTCTCTGTCGTCCCCCCCACACACACACAGTTTATTCACACCCCTTCCATTTGAAATATTTTCTGAAGAGGATAACACCTCAGACTACCTTTGCAGGAACCTGCCCCCCTTATGGAGCTTGGATTTTGTAATTGAAAAGCATATCCTGCCACCCTTTGAGCCAATGGCCTCAGCCCCTATTACGCTACTAATGTGGAAAACAGCCCACTGTTATCAGCTAGGTATATTTGAAAAACTTCAAGACCTGATGTGCAAGGAACCATTCTTAGTCTTCCATAGGGATAGTCACCTTGAAAACTAATCCCTCCTTTATGCCCAAGGTAATCTGAGAAATTTATTTCAGTCAGGCTATTCACTTCCTTGTGTTCTTCCCAAACCCCAAAACAAGAGTGAGAGAATCTTGCACTTTGTGGATGTGCACAAACCCAAACAAATTTGACCAGCTGTTTGGCAGCCTTTTTCAGAAGGAAAATTGGGTAAACCAGTTAGCCAACAGTCTCCAAATGGATTGCAAACTGTATTTCTTTCTGTCACCCTTAACATGGTAAACTGCTTACTGGCAGGGCTAAAGTATATTCCACTAGAGACATACCCACCACAACTGCCTTTTTGAAGGGGGTGTCCACATAAACCATTCTAGAGGAAGCCAACTGATCCTCTGGTCACACCTTCACCCAGTATTACCACCTTGGGACTATCTCTAGTGTGAGAGCCAGGTTTGCCTCTGTCGTCTTGCAGAGCTTGCTGTCCCTGGATCAGATCTCAGTCCAACCACACAACTAGAAGCATTGGGAGTCTTCCCAAGACTCGGTACTGCAACATTGATTATGATGAGCATGTTACAGTTGTGTGTAGAGCTTATCATAATTGTAGATGTTTACGGAGAACAGTGTTGCAATATGCTTCCACACCCTCCTTTCTCTCTACCTCGATTTGTGGGATGGGTTCCCTCATCCCACTCATCATCCCCACCCTCTTCCTTTCCTCGGCTCAGGGAACATGTCCCGTAGTAGGGATGGTAGGATAGGTCATGATCCACATCAGGACCATTGGACTCCTTAGAACCTGAAAAGTAAAGACCTGAAGATGGTGCTGGCTGATGTCCTCTTTATACCCTGACATTGGCCAACAGCTGATGTCTGCCAGCTGGGGATGGTGAAAGACTTTGGTATTCCGGCTGGTCACAGGCTTCTGCACAGCAGAAAGTCCCAAGATGTAGTACTGCAACATTGTTTTATTTGGACATCTACAATTATGTTAAGTTGTATACATAACTGTATTTTCTTATGACACTGCTGATAGTTTCCAGTGCTGCTGCTTCTGGGTCAGTTAAGGGAATATTTGTTTGATTATATTTGCCAAATCTTCTGAAGATGTTAAAATTGAAATTTTAAATTGCCTTTCTGTAGCTGAGATGCTTATGAGATTTGATGGGAGGGGAAAGTTGATGCAAGGCATAATGGAAACCTTCCAATCTTCCTTTTTAAGACAAATAAAAAAAGTTATTTTGCCTTGGCTCCCTTTTTCAAAAAGCCTTTCAATCAGCTACTACCAAGATAAAACTCAGTCTTTTAGGAAATCTGATCAGCTGTTTGTCTCATACGAAAGTAAAAGCACAGCCATTGTCAAAGCAAACAATTTCTAGATGGTTGCCCCATGCTATTTTTTTTTCACTGTTCTTACCATAATGAGCCACTTCTAGGCAGGATTAGGACTCTTTCTACCAGAGCTTTGGCTTCTTCTGGAGTTTTAGGAGAAAGGGATGGATGTAAGAAGTATTCTAGCAGCAGCAACTTGGTCCTCTGTACGTACTTTTACAAAGTACTGTAAATTGGATTCCTTTTTCTTGTCAGTAACAGTCTTTGCTAGAACCATTCTGTAGTAGCTTTTGGGTTCTTAATTTACTTCCTTCTCCCAGTTTTGGTTTCTAAGCTGTGGAAATCTATCCAAATAGCTCAGGCTACTGCGACAGTGGTCTAATGCTAAACATAGTACGGTTGTGTAAGTAAACTCTCCATAACAGTAGATGTTTAATTGATCACTTTTGTAGTAGCCGTCCCATACCTCTGGCCCCCATCTTCGGTTATGTATTTGCAGGGTGTCAAGATACCCACCTTACCACCTTTGTGTATATAGTTACTCTAGTTTTTGCTTTTCTTAGGATTTTGTCTTTCAGGGTTCTTGCCTTCCTCCTTGGGAGAAGAAAGTTCTGAAGCTTTTGCCGTTGTAACTGCATGTAGAGCTCTGCTCAAGCTCTCCTGGCAGTTAGAACATGTGGAAGGTGTCCTTGCTGGCCAGTTGGTCATATCCTTGTCTGGATATAACTCCAAATAGCTTAGGCTTCTGCAGTAGTAATCTACTGCATTTACTCTTATGGTAAGTTTACTTGTACAGCTGTACTTTACAAATCACTATGTACAAGCTTCTTGGCAGTTTTCTGTAATAAAAAGTATCCTTAAGAATAGGCCATCCTTTATGCTCAGTGCGGTATCTGTAGTATTTGTCAGCCCATACAGCTACCAACTTTTTATTCAAAGTATTGGAATGAAAGATGCATCATCTGCACATGGTGATTGTCCACATACAAGTAAAGTAATTTAGTTTACCCCAAAGATGCACTGTTTCAAAGAATAGAGGCCAGCTGTTTGTTTCCTTGAGGAAATAAAAAAGCCTGACTATAACCAAACAAATGTGTAAATGTTTAGTTTAAATGTATTGCCTTTTTCTGTGACTGGTAAGATCATCCATTGCTAAGCAAAGTGAGAGCTCAGTCTGATGGGATAGTGGCTACATTAACAACTTATTTTAGAAATATATATGCACAGGATGGTTTAGAAGCTGATAAGTCTGCTGCAAACTGTACTTTCACAAAACTCTTGTCATTGCTGTGTTGCAGGGGATTCTGTGACCAGATGGTGCATGTGGTTCTGCTCTTTTGTTATGATTCTGTTAGTGATCTTGTTGTGTGGATGGGAAATAGGAAATACACCCCAGGGATCACTTCTGTGTCTCTGCTCGACAGTGGCACAGGAAAATAACTTTCTTGGGTGGCGTAAGCCAGGGAACCTTGTTGGCTAGGCTTACGTAGGACCTTGGGCCGATAGCCTAGTACCTACCTATGAACCTGTGATCCTCCTTAACAAAGAATGTAAAGCTGTGCAAGTTACTTACCATAACAGTAGACCTTTTAAAAGAAGCCACTGTACTTTATAGGGTAACCTTCCCTTCCACCAGCTCTGATTTTTTTTTTTTAATTTATTTTGATATCTGCAATCCGCGGTGGTGCAGCGGTAGTGTTGTTGCCTCACAGCAAGAGGTTCTCCCGTTCGATTCTCGGCCGGAGTGCCTTCTGTGTGGAGTCTGCATGTCCTCCTTGCTGTTGGGTGAGCGTTCGAATGACATGCATAAATGGGCGTGCCTTCGTTGAAGTTTGAACTTCGAGCTGGCACCTCGGCGTTTGTGAAAGTCTACTGCCAATCATTAGCAGACAGGAGTTCCGCTGTGGCGACCCCTAACCGGGAAAAGCCGAAAGACAAAGAACAACAACATTTTGATGTCTGCAATTTCTCAGTGACTGAAATACATTTGTTCTACATAAGTGCATACTTGGGTTAATTACATTATTATGATTCTAATGGCAGCATGCATTTAGCTACCTTGAATACATTTTGTTGCAGGGGACTTCACACACACACACACACACACACACACACACACACACACACACACACACACACACACACACACCTGAAGACAGAGTGAACCAGTGTTCTGTTTTGAGAGCCTTGCTTGTACCTGCGCAGGGGGCAAGACCTACAGTGGCAATTGGCACTGTAAGCTGAGTAAAGCCTAATTGGGACAGAGTGCACAGAAAGTGGGTTAACTACTGTTAGTGACTGCTCCTTTAAGATCTAACAGTTTGATAAGTACACCACTACTTTATCTGTAGAAGGACGTTTGGTTTTCAGTGGAGAAGGATCAAGCCACGTTCTCATTTTGTAGGTGGGCTGTATTTTTCTAACCATCTTTATTAAACCATCTCCCTTTAAACTTCAACATGTGTTCACATATATTTGTAGAAAAGAAAACACCATAATAATAGATATGTTATCTCTTCCTTCTGTTTTGCAAAAGATTGGTCTTCAGATCCAAGTCAGATCTGATTTCAGTCACTCTCAAGCTTTGGATCCAGTCTCCTCCCTTTAGTCATAATCCTCTTGTGATGAGCAGGTTGCCTCAAATCTATTTTGCTGCCATAAGCTTCAGATGTGGTCTTGGAGAGCAGGTGTTTTCTGAATGAAGAGAAGTGAAATGTTTTGCTTATTTTCTCTGTTTTTCTTCTGGTTAGAAGTCCTTTTCTAACATTCCCTCCTTTGTGTAATATATAAAAAAGAGTTTTGGGTTGTCTTTCCCACTGTCCTTGCCTTTGGACATCGTTTCTCTATTCTGTTTTTCACTCGAGTTGGTCTCTCTATCTTTTTCTGTATGAATGTATATGCATATATTAAATCTATATATATATATATATATATATGTATGTATATGTATATATATATATATATATATATATATATATATATATATATATATATATATATATATGGGTCTACTTCAGTAGACCGACCGCTCATTTACCCAACACCCAGTTGCCTGAGACGACGACTGACACCTTCAGAACACAGACATACAGAAGATTGACGTTTCACACGAGGTGAGTAACTGCTTGGTTTTAGTAAAACTAAACCCACCTATGTGGGGGGCTTCACCCCCCACACACCCCTAACTAAATATACCGACTCAGAGAACACACTACCACGGGGGTAAAGGGCAAAGTTCAACAGGATGGGCAAGTGGTTACTCAGTCTTCTGAAGGTGTGGGTTTTGTCGTCTTCGGCAACTTGGTGTCGGGTAAGTGAGCATTCGGTCTACTGAAGTAGACCCATATATGTATATATATATCGTGTGTGTGTGTGTGTGTATATATATATATATATATATATATATATATATATATATATATATATATATAGAAAAAAACCTTCAGTTTCAAAATAAGTTGCCCAGTTTCAGACACTCACTTGAAGTGTTCCTGCTGCTTAGGAGCTGCACATTTGGATTCTCAGTGCAGCATCTGTGAAGTCTTTGGATGTAGGGCAGTTGTGGAATGCCAAAATAAGTTGGTTTTGAAAAGGGATTCTCCCTGCTTCTGCAGGGCCTTCTGTTTACTCACCACAGGCTAAGAAACCAGCTGATTGAGGCAGACCTGAAAAGCCTAAAAAAAGGAAAAAGTAAATGAAAAGTCAAAGGCCAAGAAAAGGTCTCCGGTACATTTTTCTCCTCCGGCTCGGACTCCAGAACCAACAAAACATTCTGACCTGATTTTGCCCCCTGAACTGATCTTTATTGGATACAGTACTCCACCTCTTCCCGAGCATCAGTTTTTTTCTGGGGCCAGTTTCACCAAGGTTAAGGTCTTCAGTCCTTCAAGAAATATGCTTCCAAAGGATCTCCAGGCCTCCTCCTTCTGCTTTGTCCCATTGTTCAGCCAAGTCCTCCAGGAGTCTTACTGAAGTGGATATGGACAGGATTTAGGAAATTCCTCTGGACACATTCAGCTGGGGATCCTTCTGACCCCACCCTCTTCCAGATCCAGAGGGCTTGTTTCTTACCCTCACCAAGAGATAACTCCTTCTCCAGTCCGTCCATGGATATCAGAGCAGTTGCATCCAAAATATCGCTGATGTATGTCTTTCTCAGAGTTGCTGTCATCTTTGACTCAGCCATCTGGATCTCTGAGCCAAGAAGTCGGCACAAACTCTGGCAGGGCTCCATCCTCAGCTTCAGAGCCAAGCAGTTTCTTGAGTCAAGCCTGCTCTTAGGGATTTGGCTTCCTACTGCGAAGCACTCTCGATCCATCTCTAGCTCGGCCTTCAAGGTTTTTAAAAGGTGCTGTTCAAGTCTAGAGACCAGACTTCTTTCTTGAACTATGATCCATCCTTCCCACACACAATTTCCCTGAGTCTGTTGGGACAGCCAGCCTTCATTGAGGAGCCGCCCTTCAGCTTCTGAGTCCTGTCTGGAACACCCCAACAAGGAGGTGCAGAGGAAGTGCAAGTATAAAAAGAGATGCACCGATTTCCAACCGAAATCACTGATAGAAGACACTTACTTCAAGGATGAGGAAGGTTCCCTTTGATCCCCCCATTTGATAGCATGTTCGGAGGGCATCTAGAACTGCTCAGATAGAAAGGGGGGGGTAGTCCACTGAAGCACCTTCCCATAAAGAGTCAGTGTTCCTCAAGGCTTTCGTATCTGACCTGCCTACTTCTTGAGTGGCTCCTCCTACAAATGAAATGGTGGACCTAATCTCTGAATGGGCATTGATGGACACGGGCATTGCAGAGCTCATCCCTCTTATGCCAGATAGTGCATCACCCAAGGATTGTCACTATTGGAGTAAGGGCAGTATCATAGATTCTATATTAGTGGAGACAACTACCAAAAAGGAACTAGCAGAAGAGAGTTCCACTATCCATCTGCCTGATAGTGTGTTACGTTGGACAGATTTGAGAAAGCAAGTATATGCTTTTGTGACTTTTGCTATTAGGGAGCTGAATTACTTGGCACGTGTCACTAGTTTTCAGAAAGAGTTGACCAAGGAGCTCTCCAAATCTCTCTCAGGGTTCTTATCTGCAAAGCAAAGGATATCAGTTGACTCCTTATTCAGCATCTCTATATATGTTATTTATAAAGCCACTAAAGCTGCTTGCAGTGCAGTCCGTTATGAGACATGCCTGGATATAGCTTTGTGATTTTGTGGAGAGTTTGAAGACATCCTTTATTAATACCCCTTATGATGAATTGACACTTTTTGTTGTGAAGGTCGGACAAACACTTTCCAGAAGTGGTAAAGATGGTATGACCCTTTCTGCCATAGGAATCAAATTTTCTACCCTTCAGAGGACCTTCGCAAGGGATCAAGTGGATGGAATTTGACACTGGTTCCATAATTCACAAGGATTCTTACCTGATACTTCTGGAAATGAAGATCCCGTCTATGGCAGAGGGGGGAACTGTAATGCTGGATGTTACTGTCTAGGCTGAGGTGGTCTACAGACCTAGGGCTTTCGGGGGGTCCCTTTTCCATGAAGTATTTCCAGTCCTCCTGAACGTTTGCCTTACTGCCACTCTCTGGAGGCAGTTGGGTATATCCTTGCACCCAACAACCTGGATTTCCATTATTCAGTATACATGGGTGCAGAGGATAATAACCAAGGGCTATTTCATTAATTTCCTTTCTTCCTCATATCAGCAAGGACTTCTCGATGTGCCACCCTTTCAGATGGAAGCAGCTGCTTCAGAAATAAGGAAGCTTAGAAGTAGTCATCCAAGAGGTCCCACCAGACCAGAGAGCATCTGGAATTTACTCAAGATTTTTTTTTTGTGCCAGACTTCCTAAATAGCAGCCCATTGAGTAACAGCTTAATTTCAGCTCTCCCAGTGTGAAAACAGAAGCTCGGAAGAGAGAGGTAAACTCGTTTTGGGGGGTAAATTTCAGTAACTGGCTAGTAATTGCACTGCTTGGATGCCAGCAAATAAGAAATACAGAGAACCTGAAAGAAAATCAACCATAAAGGTGAGGGAAAAACATTGACTGGGAAGAATTCTGCAGCTGTTGAGCAAAAAGCAGTGCAAACACCAGCTTTTGTACAAGACGTGGCTTCCAGTAAACAAGAGGAAAAAATAAGTCAAATGTACTTAGAGCTGATTAAAATAAATGAAGCACTGATGGAGTATATCAGCTCAAATAACAAAAGGGTGGATAAAATGGAAGACGCTGTAAATAGAAATTCAGATGAAGTGATAAAACTGCAAAAACTGAGGTCAAAATGAAGACAAGGTTGGTTGAATATGGGACTGCAGAAGAAGAGATGTTTTAAACAATAATAGAATTAGAGGACAAGAACATGCAGGGGAGAACCTGAGATTTTCTGCTGTACCAGAGAAGCCGGATGGAACAGACTGTATTCATTTTATGAAAGCGCAAATAAGCAACTGCACTGGTATTCCACAACAGGAGTTGTTAATTGAAAGGGCACATCATGTGCATGCTCCAAACCTGGCCATGAGAAAGCAGCCTAGACCTTTAATAGTAAAGATGCAATCCTACCAGCAGAAGGAATTGATTCTGACAAAACTATGGTAGAAGGACAAAGTACTAAAGTGGGAGACAGTGTTTGTGGAAAATGATTACTCGCTGTACACCAGGCAGGAGAGGAGTACATTTATTTTACTAATCAGAGAATGTTGAAAAGTATGTGTGAGATTCAAACTGCTGTATCCAGCTATCTTTGGAATATTCTTTCCTGGAGGGACAAAATCCTTTTTTGATGCAGAATATGCTAAGGAGGAAATACAAAAGTTTGTTGAACCAAAAAAGAGCTGTGAAATAGGAGATTCTGCTGCTTGTTCTGGTAATAAAGACCACACAGAGAGAATGCCAGTGGAACATTTTCCAGTGTTTCAATGGAAAACACTTGAGGGATGGAAAAAAGCACAAGAGTTGACCAGAAGGACTTGAGGGGTACATTGGAAAGGAAGCGGAGACTGGATTTGGGAGATGGAGATAAACAGGAACAACAGCAGCAACTCATAAATTGAAAAATAAATGTGGGATTATAAAGCATTAATTATATTTGTGAAACATAGCATATTAAAAAAACCTTGACATATTGGACTTTTTTATTTTTAAACTTGTATGGGACTTTAAAGCATATGCCCTACTTCATGTCAATGTTTGGAAGAACACTTAAGAGAGGGGAATAAGAAAGAAACAGGTAACTAAGTAAAACAAACTTTTTTCTTAATGGTAACGTCTGTATAGTGCATTATATCTGCATGTTATAAAGTAAAATGTTCTCAGTTGTCTGCAAGTGTAATGGGGACACTAAAGTAAACAGGTGCCCCTGTTTTTTTTTCCTTTTCTCTTTCTCCTTGTTTAGTTAAGAAATGTAGGCACTGCAATGTAAAAAAAAAAAAAAAGTTTGTTCAAAAGAGTATGATACAAGAAAACATAATATGCTTTTTGTCATTCTTGCATAGTGGAATGATTGGATTAAGGCTCTTGGAATTATCTAGTAACAAGTTTTAAGAGCAAGCAAATAAAAACAGAACATTGAACATAATGAAGTTCTCCTAGCAAACAAATATATGCATACATGCTTGTAGAAGCAACTCTGTATCTAGTTATGTCTGTATGGGGACAATCTGATAAAGAGCAATAAAAACGGACTAATTTCAATGGCTAGGAGATAATGTTTTCTGAAAGCATTCAAGTGTTTTCTCATTCTGGGGGAACAAAAAAAGTAAGACACAACCAGAGAGCACTTCGCAGAAGCACAGGCTGTACCATGCATCTTAGCATGGATAACGTTCCTTTTAGGTTAACCCAAGTTTGTTAGTATGGCTGTCAGTTTGAGGCAGATTTGTTCCTGTTAGGAGGGTAGAACTTAAGTATTTGTAAATGTACTTCGTTCTGTGTGTTAATATTAAGAGCTGATGTAATTTTCATTCTTCGTTAATGAATGGGGTTTGGATCCAACCCTTGAAACTGACTCTGCCACTTCCTTTTGATTCTAGGATCCGACTATCAAGCTCCTCCCTTGCACATAATGTCCCTGATCACTGAATTACCTCAGATCTCGTTTGCCGCTCTTCAAGATCCGATGGGTTTGTGACTTCTTGAGTTTGGGAAATAGTGTCATGAGTTAGCTTTAAAACTTTGAATTCTTTATTATTTATATTGTCTATTATCTCCCCTATCCTCCGTTTTATCGTAGGGTACATTTTGTAAACTTTATAACCCTTCCTTTTTGACCTCTTATGAGGTATTCTCAGACTACCATAGTTGGTAGACTTGCTTTTTTCTACCTCTTTTGAGGTATTCTTTAAATACCATAGTTGGTGGTAGTCCTTTTGCAAAAAGAAAAAAAAAAACTTTGAATTCTTTCCAGCCTTTTGTTTTTCCAGGATGGCTGATAAGTGTACCGGATTTAAAAAGTGCAGTTCCTGTGGGCATAAGATCCCAAACTCTGATGCCCACAAGGAGTTTGTGTACTGTTTGGGGCCAGCAGATCTGAACACCTCCTGCTCTATTTATGTGGCCTTTAATGTCAGGACATTAAGGTGACCATAGGAATAAATTAATCCTCAAAGGACTTCTTCCAGCTTTGGTTCCTTCTATGGGTACATATTCATCAGTGGTTAACCCCCCTCTCAAAAATCTAAAGAGCATACAAAACGCTCTTCATCCAAGTTGGCTAAGTCAGTACCTTCCTCACAGCCTTTTGCAAGAGTACCCAAGACCTGAGATCCAAAAGCTTTGGCTCCAATACCTGTAGATACCAAGTCTCCTCAGCTCCATTCTCCAAGATTTTCCTCAGCTCCATTCTCCAAGATTTTCCTCAGAGTGGGTATCTCCTACGCTCAGGTCTCCATTCCCCCATGAGAACCCAGAAAAAGCCTTCAAGGCCAACAGCCACTTACTCTTCTGTTAGGTCTTCTCAGAGTCTTTCTGAGTCAGAGATGGATAGGATGATGAGGAAGATAATCAGAACACCAGTCCAGATGGAGGTTATGCCGTCTTAGTCTCCCACCGGATCCATGAGCCTTAAATCTACCTTCCAGGCTGTACCTGCTTTCTCTCCAATCCATAGTATGAGTCCTCAGATCTGAAGACCCCAAGAGTTAAACTGTTTGAGCCGAAGGTCCTAGCATCTTGTAGTGACTTCCCCGACCCGAATGGCCCAGACCCTGTTAGAGCATGATGGCTGTCTGAACAGAAGCATTGGTATTGGATCCAAGGGGTTGACCTCGACTCCAAAGTTTTTAGAGCTGTCGTTTGGTCTAGGAGCTTTGGCACTAGACAGCTCAGCTCCAACTTCCCATTGGATTAAAAGGTGCAGGGGCTGTCTGATCTGAGAGTGTTGGCTGTGGTGGGTTTGCCCATGGTGTCTCCTGGACCCTCTGCTTTTAAGGTGGTGGAGAGGGTATTGTCTTTACCTAGACAGACTTCAACTCTTCCTTATTCAGATCCATGCCTCCAACCTCCTTTTGATCCTGTGTCTGAATGCTCTCATCCTACGCCTCAGGAACAGCCAGCCCAAATGAGCTTCCAAGTAGTTTCCACTAGCGAACTTTCAGTCTCTTCTGACACTTCAAACGAAAACAGTCCTTGAACCAAGTAAGGAATCAGATGCAAAAAACAGAGAATACAATATAAAGAAAAATAATCTGGTTCCACACAGCAGTGAAAATCAGTCTGTCCTTTATTGTAGTAGGTAAGTGCTTTCTTGGAATAACATCCGTTTCATCAGACCAACAAAGATAGAATAGCAGTTACATTTTTAAACACTAAAACATCCAATCAAAAATCAGATAAAATGTGCACATATTGATTTTCACTGCTGTGTGGAACCAGATTATTTTTCTTTATGTTGTATTCTTCTGACACTTCCCCAGAACACCCCACTGAGGAGGTCCCTCAGACGATATTGTGCAAAAGTTGGCGCCTGGATTCTCCACAGGAATCCCTCACAGAAGACGCTGATTTTGATGAAGGGGAAGGATTCTCCTGATCTCCACCTGAGGATGTCTCATTCAGGGATATCTTAGAGATCCTTTGCTAAAAAAGGTGGTTGGTCTTCCCAACCCACTTCCCAGGAGGAATCGGTGTTCTTGGAAGGCTTTAGGTCTGGACCATATACATCTTGGATTACCCCACCTGCGGATGAGTTGATGGACCTGTTTCCCACAGAGCATGAAGGAACCAGACTCTGTAGAAGTGATCCCAAAGCACCAAGGCAAGGTTCTTAGTACCCTGTCAGACAAGTCTTATTGGGTGAAAGGTGTTCCTGTAGATGCCATGGTCATTATGGAAGCTACTAAAAAGGAGTTGGCTGAACAGAGCATCTCTGTCTAGGGTGTTGGACAGGTTCGGGAAGCAAATGTATGCATCAGCGGTCTTCACTTTATGATTGCTGAATTATTTGACACTTTTCATGAGGTTACAGAAGGACTTGATCAAGGAACTCTCTAACTCGTCCCCAAGATCCATGTCTGTAGAGAAGCAGAAATCTTTTTCTTCATGACTGGTCACCCTGCAATCCATTACTAATGCATCCATAATGTTAATCTCACATGCAGCTTGAAGTTTCCTCACGGGCTTGCCAGTTCATGCATAGCCATTAGGAGACAAGCCTGGATATGGTTTTGTGAAGGGGTCCCCAGAATCAAGGTTCTTGGGATTCTTTCTCAGACAGGCCCCTTCAGCACTCCTAAAAGGTTACTCAACCATCCCTGTCTGGAGTGAGTCGGGGGCGGGGCATTTATCTTAGGACCCAAAAGCCTGGGCAGTCATCAAACAAGATTCTTGGATGTGAAGGAGCATATCCAGAGGATACTTCATTCCCTTTTTCCAAGTTCCTCCACAGAAGAGAAAAATTCTCCCTGATGTTCCATCCAGTCAGTGGGAACAAGCAGCTCTAGAATTTCAAAAGCTGCTGGACAAGAGTCATCCAAGAGGTCCCCCTAGACCAAAGAGGATCTGGAATTTACTCAAGGTTCTTTTTAGTGTCAAAGAAAACAGGACACCTGAGACCCATTTTGGATCTCTGTTATTTGAATCAGTTTGTGAAGAATTCCAAGTACTGGGTGGTCACTGTTCAGTCCATTGTGCCTGTCCTTCAGAGAGATGACTAGATGTGCTCTCTAGATCTTCAGGGAACGGACTATCATATAAAAAAAGAACAGATGCTCCTGAAGATGTTTCTGACTGGGAGCCAGTCATCATCAGTTCAGAGCCCTGCCCTTTGGCCTCACCACAACCCCCAGGGTATTCACCAAATGCATGATAGTGGTATTAGCTCACTTAAGACTGCGCAGATTCAGATTGTTTCCATATTTAGACAGCTGGCTCCTAACCTCACCAACTAGGCATCTTCTGAAGTAGGACCGAGATTACTTTCTATTTACGTCATAATCTCTGGGAATTACGCTAAATCTGGTAAAGTCCCAACCTCAACCAGTTCAAGCTGTGGAGCTTATAGGGGCTTGTCTAGACACAGACAATTGCTTAGTTTTTCTGCCTGAAAACAGAATTCTTACTCTGAAGTCGCATGTCAGTCAAATTCTCTCTCATCCCTCCCCTCCAATGAGATTTATGCTCAAAGCCCTAGGGTCGATGGCTGCTGCAGTACTTTACTTCCCAAGGCTGTCAGTGTCTTATGAGAATTCTTCTGTGGACTCTAGCAATGCAATGGTCTTTTCATCTACGGTGTCTACGACATCCAGTAAAATTATCTCAGGTTTGCAGAAAATCTCTGCTGTGGTGGATACACTCCAAAGAGATTCATCATCAAGGCCGCCATTTTGTCCTTCCTCCCCTGAAAACCATGTTGACTATGGATGAGCCACCCAGTTAGG
Organism: Protopterus annectens; assembly: GCF_019279795.1. NCBI lineage: Eukaryota > Metazoa > Chordata > Ceratodontiformes > Protopteridae > Protopterus > Protopterus annectens. The sequence continues at coordinate 604,797,827 of NC_056741.1, read as the reverse complement.
GTGGGGGGGGGCATTGCTTGGGATGGACAGTTCAAGGCACTTGGTCACAAGATGAGACCAAATTGCGTATAAATGTTCTAGAGACGTGAGCAGTGCTTTTAGTGCTGCAGGCCCTCCAGAGCTCTCTTCCACTAGGGACTATTGCTATTCAGACGGACATGTCCGTAGTCTGGTACATCAACAAACGGGGGCACCAGATCTTACTCCTATGCTGTGAAGCAGTGAGAGTTTGGCATTGGCTGATCATCTACAACCACTTTCTAGTAGCACCACACCTACCAGGGAAATCCAACATATTAGTGGAGAAGCTCAGCAGAACCATTCTGACTTCTCACTAGTGGTGTCTTGGTCAGTCAGTGGTAAAGATGGTTTTCTGCAAATGGGGTCAACCGTGCTATGATCTTTTCGCCTCTCCTGTCAACAACAAATGCAGCAGGTTCTTTGCCCTAATTCCCCCTCACGGACAGTCATCAGATCATCTACTCTACTAGTCCACATTTGATCCTTTGGTCTCCTTTATGCATATCCTTCTCTATTCTAATACCCAAATTTCTTCAGAAAGCCAGTCTGTTGAAGAGCAAAGTAATCCTCGGTGTTCCCTTCTGGCCTTGGCAAGTATGGTTTCCCTTTTTGTGGTCTCACCTAGTTTGTCCTCAGTGGACATTAGACCTCAGTCCAGAACTTCTGTCACCCATCAGGGATGATTCATCCGGACATTACAGATATCAAGTTGACTGCATGGTTTCTCCAATTCTAATGATGGCTAGACATTCCAGGCTTTCCTTCCCAGTTCACCAAATTATTTTTGTCCCACAAGCCTTCAACCAAAAAGATTTAGAAGAGTAAATGGAAAAGATTTTCTTTGTGGGTACATCAGAGAGACTTGCATCCATTTACTGTTCCAATTCCAACTACTTTAGATTTCCTTGCCTCTATTTTTCATACCGGGCAAGTTTCTCCACCATTAAAGTACAATTAGCAGCCATCTCCAACTGTCATATTGGCGATAAAGCTTCTCCTTTAGCTTTAACTAAGCTCTGGAAGGCCTTCCAGAAGGTATATTTTTGCTTAGACCTCCAGTTCGAGATCCCATTCCACCCTGGGATCTGACTTTGGTATTAGTCTTTAGTATATCTTTCGTTTGAACCTCAGCCAAAGTAGACCTTAAGTTTTTATCTTGGAAAACTGTCTGATGTTGTAAATCTTTATTCATTCCTTACTGTTAGGACTTTGGTTCTGTCCTTGGAACCAACACGGCTGTTACCAAGTTCGCGCCAGCCAAAAACTCTCAGCTGAGACCTACCCACAATGCCCCTCTCATAGTCTCTTCAGATCTCGTTTGGCGTTCCTCGTCAGATGTGCCAAGCCTTCTCTCAAGCTAACTGTAGTGTTTTTTGTATGTTTTTGATGTATAGTTACCTCTAGTCAGTTTTCCCTAAAGATGATCTTTTCCTTTTTAAATATATATACTTTCTCTCTAAAACCTGCCCTCTACCTTCAGTAGCTCTTTTCTTACCATTGTTTTGGTACTGTCCCTCTCCCCTACCCTTTGGTAGGCCCTTTCCTACCACTCTATGGTATTTCTTAGTATCATTGTTGGTGGTACTCCTTCTATCTGTATTAACAAAAAAAAAAAAAAAACTTTAACCTCACTGTTTTTTGGTTAAATTGTAGTTTAGGGCTATAGTGTAGTTTTTCATGATGTCTAATAAAGTAAAACTTGGATTTAAACAGGTGATAAGTGCGGGTGTAAAATGCCCAACTCACACGGTCACGCCTGGTGTGTTTGTTTGGGCGTTGACCACATCAATATATCTTGTGATATTTGTTCCAGTTTCGGCAATTGTACATTGGCTGAGCATAAGAACAAGCTGATTCTGGAGGGTATGATGAAAACTCCCTTCTCGGAGGCTCTTTCCAGGACAGAGGTCTCACCACCTCCTAAGCATAAGAAACATAAAGAGAAACTGAGTCTCTTAGTTCCAACATCTCCGTCCTCCTCGGAACCGAGTCGAAGCTGGGCTTCTCTCGTGCCTTCGGTGCAGACTACTTTGGCACCAGGCTCCATGTCTTCTCCCTCGGTACCGCCCTTAATTCTAACTCCAACCACTGTACCAGCTTCGGCACCATCCTCCTTGGTGCCAACTTTGGTTTTGACATAGCCCCCAACTACTGTGCGTGCATTGGCACCATCCCCAGCCATGGTGCCCGATGTCTCATACGGCTCCACTGACACCGTCGGTTCCGTAGGTCGAACACCTTCCCTGAACCAGATATTCTCCCATTTATGACCCCTTTTTGGGCCACTAGTTTAATCCATTCCTTGAGAGACCTGAATCTCCTTCGGCAGCTTCCTTCAGATCTACCAGGATTCTTTCAGAACAAGATGGTAGTGAGGGTTGTGGACCAGCTTTTGGCAGCTAGAGGATTACCCACCCCTCCTAGGTCTTCCTTCCTTCTTGGAACGGAAGCTGTCACGATATATTCACCTGTGTATCTTCCTCTGGCCTCCTCCCAGGTCCCGGAGACTTCGGTACTGATGGCCATCCCGGTGCATTCTGTCTCTGCTCCAACTGCTGAGACTTTCCTGTTAGCACCGATTACTCTTGGTGCAATGGCTCCGTTGGAACTGGCGCACTCTCGAAGCAGTGATTGGGCTGTTGGCACCGTGGTTCCTAGTTCGGCACCTATTTTTTTCTGTGGTGCCGTCTATGGCCACGGCTCCCTCGGCAGCTACCAGGCTTCTCGGAGCTCCTCACCTGGAGGCGGGCTTATCAGGGTGGGGTGTGACCCTGGTTCCGAGGATGTCCTTCTCTGTTCCGGGCTCCCATCCCTCCTCGTTCGTGCCTGCTTTCCAGGTGATGGAGAGGGTCCTTGCCTCAACAGGCTCTCAGTTGGCACTATTGATATAGACACCACAACCCCCCCCCCCCAGCATGCAGCTGTCCCAACCCCCTACTCTGGGATCCCGAGCACAGGAGATGCAAGACTCTCCTTTGAAGGGAACCTTTTCTCCGGAGTCCTCCTCAGAAGATCCAAATGGGGAGCCACCCCCGAAGAAACTGTGTAAGAGGAAGCACCTTGATTCCCCTGAGGAATCCATCACCGAAGACGCCAATTGTGATGAGGGAGAAGGGTCCCCATGGTCTCCCCCGGAATGCGTTTCATTTGGAGACATTCTTGAGATCTTCAAACAGAGGAGAGACTGGCAGCCCTCCGACTCTTTGGAGGAATCAGTGTTCTTGCAGGCCTTCTGTGCTCGGCCATTTGCTTCCAGGGTGACCCCACCTGCAGATGAGCTTGTTAAACTTATTGTGCAGCTTGCCTGGAAGGCCCTGGACAACGTAGAACCTGTCCTCTAGAGACTAGATAAAATTTTATCCACCCCTGAAGACAAGCCCAGTTGGTCCAAGCAGCTGGTAGTTGATTCCATGGTTGTGGTGTTGGCCACCAAGAGAGAACTGGCAGAAGACAGTTCCACTGTTCATTCCCTGAACAGGGAGTCTCGGGCTATGGACAGACTGGGGAAGCGGGCCTATGCTTCAGCGACCTTTGCCATTCGATCGCTGAATTATCTGACACACTTTACTTGCCTCCAAAGAGACCTAATTTCAGAAATGTCTGGCTCTTTGGCCGGGGGGGGTACTGCCTGACGAGGTGCGTGATACTGTTGCCTTTCAGCTGGCTACCCTGGAATCCATCTTGAACTCCTCAATGCGCTTGATCTCTCACATCACCAAGGGAGCAGCTTGAGCAGCCGCATCAGGCGTTGTCATGAGACGGCATGCTTGGATGCGTTTGTGTGATTTCGCGGACCCCTTTAAATCTTCCTTTGTCAACACGCCTGTTGACGAATCTTCCCTTTTTGGTCCCAAAGTAAGAGACACTATCATGTAGTGAGGAGGACGGTAAGACCTTGTCTGCTGTGGGCATACAATTTTCCACCCCCCAGAGATCCTATTCGAGGACCCATAGGGGAGGAAAGTTGTGGTTCAAGAAGTCCCAAGGATCTTTTTGTGAAGCTCATGATGAGCAATCCCCCCGGGGCAGAGGGGGTAACTCATCCGGAAGATGCCCCTTTCGGGGCAGAGGGGGTCCATGCAACCAGGGTGCTAGAGATTCCTTCTCTGGTAGACCCTACCAGTGCTCCTGAACAGCGGTCCGATTCCTTTCCTCTGGAACCAGTCTGGGTCTATTTTCCCTGCACCTACAGGCCTGGCAACTCATAACGGATGCGTGGCTGCAGAGAATAATATCCAGAGCCTATCATATCCCATTTGATCTTACTCCCAGACCCGTAAAATGACTCCCCGATGTCCCACCCAATCAGAGGGTTGCAGCTGCAGCCTTAGAAATCGAAAAGCTGCTAAGAAAGAATCATACAGCCAGTCCCAGTAGACCAGAGAAGATCCGGTTTTAACTCTAGGTTCTTTCTAGTGCCAAAAAAGACAGGGGACTGGAGGACAATTCTGGACCTCAGCTTACTAAACAAATTCATAAAACCTCAAAAATTCCGGATGGTCACAGTACAGTCCATCCTCTCCTCTCTGGGGAAGGACAACTGGATGTGCTGTATAGACTGCAAAAAGATGAGCAAATGCTCCCGGAGATTTCTCCGCTTCCAGCTGGGAGGCAGTCACTATCAGTTCAGGGTACTGCCCTTTGGTCTCTTGACAGCCCCCAGTGTGTTCACCAAATGTATGGCAGTTGTAGTAGCTCATCTCCAACTACAAGGATTCCAGGTGTTTCCATATTTAGATGATTGGCTCCTTACCGCCATGACCAGGAATCTTCTCATTCTCAGTCTCTTACACTCAAGGCCTTGCTCTTCGATTAGGTGTCATGATCAACATGGACAAATCACAAATGTCTCCAACAAGAGCACTGGAATTCGTTGGAGTGATCTTCGACGCAAAGTCCTGTCAAGCTTCCCTTCCTCCTCACAGGCTCTCAAAAATAAGAAGCCAGATTCAAGTCCTCCTTCCACAGACATTTGTACCAGCACGCCTTGTATTACAGCTGTTGATACCTGTGGCAGCAACCTTTACCTTAGTTCCACTGGTGAGGTTGCACATGAGACTAGTACAGTGGCTCCTTTCATTACAATAGTCGATCTTAACCCACCCACTCCAACCACATGATACGTCTTACAAACATTTGCAAGAAAGAAATGCTTTGGTGGATGAAGCCAGAATCAAATCTTTGGTGTCGACCGTTCTGCCTTCCCCAGCCCAGGGCCACGGTGACCACAGATGCTTCTCTAAGGTGTGGGTGGCATTTCCAGGGAAACATAGTCCAAGACACCTGGTCCCCCGTGGAGGCCAGTTTGCACGTAAATGTCCTGGAATTGAGGGCAGTTCTCTTAGTGTTGCAAGCATTCCACACATCCCTTGCTTCCGGGACCATTGCAGTTCAGTTTGACAACATGTCAGTTGTCTGATACACCAACAAACGTGGTGGAACCAGGTCTTACCCCCTGTGTCGGGAGGCCATGAGAATTTGGCACTGGGCGATGGCTTCCAACCGCTTTCTCATAGCAATGTACATTCCCAGAAGTTCCAGTCTTATTGCGGACAGTCTGAACAGGAACATTCTGATGCCTCATGAGTGGTCCCTCAGTCCAATAATAGAGGATCAGATCTTCTGCCGTTCGGGCAGGCCTTACTGCAACCTATTTGCTTCTCCCCTAAACAACAAATGCAGAAGCTACTTTGCCCTGATCTACTCTCAAGGGGAGTCACCGAGGGATTCTCTGACGCACGATTGGCCCCTTGGGTCTGTTGTATGCCTTTCCCCCCATTTCCTCTCATCCCAAATTCCTCCAGAAAGCTCAAAGGTTGAGAAGCGGAGTGATCCTCATTGCCCCTGTCAAGTCTGGTTCCCTTTCCTTTGGCCTCATCTGATTCACAGCCCGTGGATCCTGGATCAATACCAAAGTCTGCTTTCTTATCCTCAGAGACTGATTCACCCCATTCTCCACAGCCTCAAGCTCACAGCATGTTTTTTTCACTACTGATGATTGCCAGGCTACCTGATATTTCATCTTCGGTTTGCGAGATTCTTCTGGCTTCACACAAACCTTTCACCAAGAAAATTTATTCTAGTAAGTGGGCTAGGTTCTCTAGATGGGCCAAAGGTCATAACATAGACCCCCTTTTTCCATGCCTGTTCACTAGATCCTACAGTACCTGTCTACCCTATTACACGCAGGAGCTTCAGCATCGACAGTTACTGTGCATTTAGCAGCTATTGCAAATTTTCACAATGGAATTGACAATTCTTCTGTTATGTCACACCGACTGTCCAAAACCTTCATGAAAGGAGTATTACATGTTAAACCTCCTGTCATGCCTCCTATAGAGCCTTGGGACTTGACATTGGTGCTTCACTCGTTAACAAGTCCTCCTTTCGAGCCTTCTAACTCGTGTGATATGAAATTCTTGTCCTGGAAAACTCTACATGTTATTTTGTCCTATCTCGCCTTCATTCTTACAATGATGGGTTCAGAGCCGATTCTCAGCTCAGACTCTGCCGAATACATAGCTGAAAGTCTCAAACCTGGCTTGTGGCAAGAAGGTATCCCACAATGCAGTGGTGTAATTCCCCAGATCTCGTTTGCCGCTTTACGAGGTTGGATGCACTCATCCTGGCCATGGCTAAGTTGTGAGAAATTCTCTTATTTTTTCTCTAAACTGTTATATTTGCTAATAGATAGCTTATCTTCTAATTATATTTAATTTGTTGTGCATTTTATTGCATTACTGTTAGATAGTAATAGTTTTATCCCTTTTGGCATGGCTTTTCCATCGCTTTGTAGGTCTACTGGTATCCCTTGTAATGGTTGTTTCCGTCTGTTAAGTTTATCAGTAGCTCATTTAAGTTAGAGAGCTATTTGCCCATTTAAGTTAGATGACTTGTAGTTAATTGTTGTCTTGTCTAGAAAATAGGACCATTTGAGTTAGAGGCTCTATTTTTCTCTCCCTGGTTGTCTTTTCCTTGTGTTTCCTGTAGTTACTGTTCAATATAGCTTTAGTCTTGTTGTCGTTGCTTTTGCAGTCTTACTTTAACTATGTCTAAAGACCCAAAAGAGAGAGAATGCAAGCCTTCGGGCTTTAAAAAATTCCAGAAGTGCTCACAAAAAATGTCCATCACAGATGGACATGTTATATGTGTTTATTGCCTTGGTGCTATTCACGTACAGGAAGACTGCACTTTTTGTCACTCATTCAGTGCAAGAGTACTTCAAGAAAGGAGAAACAAACTGATTCTGAAAGGGCTCTTAAAGCCAACTTTTGAGGAAGCCATCCATAGTTCTTCCTCCTCTTCTCCTTCCTCTAAAAAGGAAAAATTTCAAACAAGACATTCTCCTGCAACATCGGCTCTGTCGGAGCCGCCAGTCAAACTTCCAAAAATCTGCAGGGCCACTACCTCCTCTGCTCCACAGTCCTCAGAACCGTTGGAGGTCATATTAATTGACAAGCCTGGTACTTCAGCTCCAAAGTCCTCGAAGCTGCAAAATACCTCTACTCTGAGACGGTCCATGGATAGTTCACCTGTTTCTCCGATGTTGAGGTCTCCAGTTCTGCACAGGTCTCGCTCTCCATCTTTATCTTCCAGGTCCACCAGGAGCTTATCGGACGATGACGTGGAACGGGTGGTGGGCAGACTCCTGAAGTCGCCGGTGCTGACTAAATTATTCTCGGCTCCCACCCATTTGGTCTCTGAGCCTACTGTACCAGTCATACCCACTGTTGTTCCTCCTCTGAGCCAAACTGGTCCTTCGGAGCCAGAGTGCTTGGTACCGCTTAACTGTGGATCTGTCAGTTCTGGGACCTCCTTCGGTGTTCATGGAGCCGACATCTGCTCCGAATCTGTTGGTGCCGTCTGGGGAGTCTGGGAGCAGGTGTTCCCCGGTCGGCCCCAATCTTCTTTGATGCCGAGTCTACCCCTCGGAGCATCGGCCCGAGTTAGCTCTGCTTCCACATCGGCCTCTGGTCTGATCTTGTTGGTTCTGGTGCCTTCCTCTGTCTCTTTGGAGCCCAAGGAGTCTTCGGAGCTGGGGGGATCCGCCTTTGAGCTGATGAGGTGCATGTTGTCTACCCATTCAGCACCACAGAAGGATGCTAGTACTCATCCCCCTAAGACACCGGCTACTGTCGTGGCACCACCCATTCCACAGGACAGCAGAGATCCAGAGTGTCAGGATCCCCCAATGGGCGAACCCCTCTCCACAGAGGCCTCCCCAGAATATTCTTCTGAGAAGCCACCTCGGAAGAGAACTTGCAAGAGGAAGCACGTAGACTCCCCAGATGAGTCAGTCACTTCAGACACTGACCTCGATGAGTCGGAAGGGTCCCCCATGGTCGTCGTCTGATGATATCTCATTTGCAGATATTCTACAGATCCTGAAGCAGAGAGGCGGCTGGCAGGCCCCCACCACTTCTGATGAAGAGTCAGTGTACCTAAAGGCTTTTGGATCTTAACCTTCAGCCTCCTGGGTGTCTCCGCTTTTCAATGAGCTAATAGACCTGGTTGGTCGAAAGGCTTGGGAGTCACCTGACACTATGGAGCCAGTCCCTCGGAGGCCAAACAAATTCTTGTCAGCTCCTTTCGGGAAAGGATTTTCTAACAAAAGGGGTACCAGTAAATGCTATGGTGGTGGCAGCAGCAGCCACCAAGAAAGAACTTGCAGGACTTCATCTGTTCATCCTCCAAATAAAGGCTCTCGAATGATGGGCAGGTACGGGAAGCATATCTTTTTGTCAGAGACATTCTCACTGCGATCGCCGAACTACCTATCCCACTTTAGAAGGCTGCAAAGAGATCTCCTGAAAGAGCCAGGAGATACTCTACAAGGTTCATTAGCTGTGGGGGTGGTCTCCTCCCAGCTGCCCACCTTAAATTCCATTGTCAACTCCTCCATGAAGCTCATATCCTAAGCAGCAGATGAAGCAAGCAGGGCAGCGTGTTCTGGAGTTTCACTTAGGAGATGCTCCTGGATGCGCTTGTGCAATTTTGCGGAGCCCTTTAAGTCCTCTTTTACTAACGCCCCTTTTGATGGTTCCTCACTCTTTGGACCCAAAGTAAAAAATGCTCTAACCTGGTGCGAGCAGGAAGGAAAAAAACTCTGCCGTTGGAGTACGTTTTTGTGTACCTTCAAGACCTTATCCTAAAGGCCAGATGAGTGGAAAAATGTTGTTCAAAAGATCCCAGAGAGTTTTCCAGGACGCACAGGGTGATTCCTTCCCCAGGGGCAGAGGGGGAGGCAGTAATGGTAGATGCTGCTCCAGAGGCAAAGGGGGGCCTCCAAAACCAGGGTGACAGTGATTCCTTTCGCGGACACCCTTATCAGCACTCCTGAAAGGAGGCCCGACTGCTCTACTTTGGAGGCAGTTGGGGGATGTTTATCGATGTACCCAGAAGCCTGGCAAAATATCACAAGAGACAAATGGGTACTAAAAATAATACCCAGAGAATACTCCATCCCATTTTCCAATCATGTTCCACAGACCAGAACAATCCCAGATGCTTCACCCAATCTAAGGGAACAAGGAACTATAGAGATTCAAAAGTTGCTGCACAAAAGAGTCATCCAAGAAGTCCCCGCAGACCAAATAGGATTCGGAACTTACTCAAGATTTTTTTTGGTGCCAAAAAGAACAGGGGACTGGAGGCCCGTATTAGACCCAAGCAAATTAAACAAATCTGTCAAGAAGTCAAAGTTCCGAATGTTGACACTGCAGTCTGTACTTCCCTTTTTAGGAAAAGATGATTGGATGTGCTCGATAGACCTTCAAGATGCTTACTACCACATAAAAATGGACAGGACATCAAGAAAGTACCTACGCTTCCGGCTGGGAGACGGTCATTACCAGTTCAGAGCTCTGCCCTTTGGTCTCACTACATCCCCCAGAGTGTTCACCAATTGCATGTCAGTAGTCACAGCTCACCTGAAGCATTTAGGATTCCGAGTGTTTCCCTATCTAGACGACTGGCTCCTATCTGCCACCACCAAGCATCTGCTCCAACAAGCCAAGGATTTAACTTTGGACATTTGAAATCAGCTGGGTATTACAGTCAAGTTTCAGAAATCTGCCTTGTTACCCTGTCAACATATTACATTTATAGACGCAGATCTAAACACCTCCTCTGTGGTAGCACGTCTTCCAACACAAAGAGTTGTAGCATTCAAGACAGCAGATACTTCACCTCCTTCCAAAGACAAAAGTGAACGCAAAGATAATTCTAAGATTACTAAGAACAAAAACAACCAAACCAAAAACCACCTCCAAAGAAACCTTTAATAGGTAAAAATAGTATAAAATGAAATAAAAAGCACAAATTGTGCTGTTCAGATTGCAGGTCAAACAGGATAAGCGCATTCAGTTAAAAAAAAAACCTTCTTCAGATCCTCGTTTTACTAAAGCTTGTATCCTAACAGAATTTTTCAGTGTACTTCTCGTTGTGCTGGAAGCCTTTTTTTCATTTTTACTATTTTTATTATTACTAGGAACAATGGCTTCCACGATTACACTGGTCCCTCTTGCCAGAATGCACGAGGATCCTTCAGTGGCTGTTGTTCTCCCAGTGGTCATTTCAAGAGTTTCCGATGTCTCACCTGATCAGAATAACAAAATCATGCAAAAACGGCTTAAGATGGTGGATACACTCCACTCATGTGACCATAGGGAGACCCCTTGTTCCACATCAACCCATAGCTACAGTGACCACAGACGCTTCCCAGATAGGGTGGGGGGGCATTATCCGGATAGAACAGTCCAAGGTACATGGCAAGAACACGAGGCTCACTTGCATATAAATGTCCTAGAAATGAGAGCAGTGCTTCTTGCGTTGCAAGCACTTCACGACTCCCTCCCTCTTACAGACAATTGCGATACAGACAGACAAATATGTCTGTGGTTTGGTACATAAACAAGCAGGGGGGAACCAGATCTTACTCTCTTTGTTGAGAGGCCCTAAGAGTTTGGCAGTGGGCAGATGTTCTTCATGTTTCACTGTTGCAGTCATTACATTTGGGTAATCCTGCTGGCAGGTTGCCCTCAGTCAGCCTGAATTCCAAAGTCCTGGGTCCTGCGTTGGCAGCTGTCGCCCCTTCCCTGACGTCAGGTCATCAGGGGTATAAAAGATGCGGCCGACGCCATTTTCTTTAGTCTTTCTTACCACGTGGTGCCCGAAGCAGAAGCAGTTCACAAGTGCCGATCGGCTGACTCCTGAGATTTTCATGTTCGAGTTTCAGATCCGAAGTCTTCAATAAAGCTAAGTACCCCATTTAGGAAACTTTTTTCTTGCTCCAGACCGATGTCAGAAAAAGTAAGTAATTGTATTTCTTTTGGAAAGCAAATACCTCATAAGGACTTTCATTCTTACTGTATTCCTTGCCTAGGCCCTGATCACAACGTTTTTGGTTGTCGGTTTTGTGCTAGATTTAACCAACGCACTATTAAGAGTCTGTATGATTTTGCTTTAAACTATTTTGGACGCCGGTTTAATTATCCAGAAATGTCTTCAGATAGCCATCCGACTACCAGAGTTCACAAAAAACGCAAAGAAAAGGAGAGAGATAGACAACCGAGGCCCAAAACCGACGACGAAGCTTCTCCAAAGCCAGTCGCCGGTTTGCCGGTTCTCAGTGAGGCGCTTTCGCAGCCCCTGATGCCTGCTACTTTAGAGTCACAGGCCGCTACCGACTCCCACGTGGAGTCGGCCATGCCGCTGGAAACTCAAGGTATTGGAGCCTCGGATACTATTCCTTCAGATGGGTCCGGAGCTGCTGAGCAGGTATCGGCTTCTGAGGGTGTATTCAGACCTAAACATCTTTACATTAAACCGACTTCAGCTTCAAAGGCAAAGACTAAAGCACCTGCTAAAGCAAAGAAACAAACTCAAGAGCCACATGGACAGGCCTCTATGCCCAAAAAACAGATGTTGAAAATGGCCGAAGACTTGATTACCTTAATCAGGGGTTCCCATCCCCCTCCTGATAACTGGCCTAGGCAAGAGACAGACTATGAATCTTCAGATCAGGTTTCTATTTTCTCTGATTCCTCTTCTGATCAGGAATACTCTCTTCCTCCCATGAGGATTCTGATGCTGAAGAATCTATACCTTCAGCTTCTCCTCCAGAGGACTATTCTTTTGGGGAAACCTTGCATACTATGAGGGAGCATTTCCACTGGGAGAGCCAAGATTTTTCAGAATCTAAAAAGAGGCTCAGGGATTTCCTTTTACAACCTCAACACAGGCCACTAGCCATTCCACCTGTGTTAGACATTGTAGATTATGTGTTTTCGGAGTCTAGTCTTTCCCCTGACTCCTTACCTCCAGCTCCTGTTAAGCCTGATAGATATTACAGGGTTCCTGACTCTCATAAATTCCTTTTTAAAAACCCTGCTGCAGACCCAGAAACTATTTCACAGGGTCCCAAAGGAGTTAAGGCTTCCACTGCAAACCCCCCCCCCCCAACAGAGATTCTAGGGCACTGGATAGATGGGGAAAAAAGGTTTACACATCTGCTACCTTGGCTATAAGGGCCTTAAACTGTCAGTTTCATATTTTCAAATATCAGCAACATGTCATGGCATTGTTAAACAGAAAATGTTGTTAAACTCTGAATGTGCAGAAAACAATGAAATGCAGGATTTATTGCATGCAGCTGAACAAGTTGGAAAGCATACTTTGCAATGTGGTTTTGATTCTTTGGAGGCCTCCTGCAGGGCCACTGTTACGGGTTCTGTAATTAGGATGCATGCTTGGTTAAAGGAACAAAATCTGCCTGATCATGTCAAAGTTAAATTATTAGATGCACCTTTACAGCATGATACTTTGTTTGGTGTTAAGGCAGAAGAGGTGTTAAAGAAGATGGAGGACAAAGCTAAATCTATGCAAACTGTCAAAGATTTTTTACAAGTTCAGCCACCTAGGTTTAGTAGACACTGGCCAACAAAGAATTGGTCCTTTCCTGTGTCAGACAGACCTCAAAGGGGCAGATCCAGACGCCCTAGAGGCAGATCCCAGGCGCAAGGCTCATACAGGTCAAAACAATGGGGTGCTTCTACCTCCAAAGGTGGGGAAGACAAATCACAACCGTACAGGAAGCAGTCCCAAAGACTTCCCCCTGCCTGCACCAAGCACTTATCTCCTGGCAGCGCCCCTAGGGGGAAAATTAGCACTTTTTTCTCAAATTTGCACATTATAACCCAGGACAAGTGGGTTCTAAATATCGTGTCACAAGGCTACAAGTTCCATTTCCATACCCTGCCAAAGGCAAACGACTGGCCAGATCTGCCAAAAAATCAATGGGCAGAGGCACAAAAACAAGTCTCATCTCTCATGGACATGGGGGCCATTCAACAAGTACCAGAGCAAGAACAGGGACAAGGTTTTTACTCAAGACTGTTCTTGGTACCCAGAAAGGACAAGGCCTGGAGGCAAATACTGGACCTATCTATTCTGAACACATTTCTCGATATACCAAAATTCAAGATGTTGATTTTGCAGCAGCTTCTGCCCATGCTGAGCAAGAACGCTTGGCTTGTGACTCTAGACCTAAAAGAGGCATACCTGCATGTCCCAGTCAGACAATTATGCAGAAGATACCTCAGATTCAAGGCTGGCTCAATGCATTACCAATTCTCTGCACTGCCCTTTGGCTTATCTACTGCGCCCAGGGTCTTTACAAAGTGCCTGGCACCAGTAATTGCGTTCTGCAGACAAAGAGGAATACAAATATATCCTTACTTGGATGACTGCCTAATTCAAGCAGAGAACAAGGGCATTCTTCTACAGCATCTGGCGTTTGTGAAAAGACTTCTAACATGCCTAGGGTACACAGTCAACGAAAAGAAATCAAAACTAGTACCCTCTCAAGAGATAATATTCCTGGGTGCAAGCTTAAATATAACTGCCCAGATGGCTTATCTCACGCCAGACAAACAAAGGCAACTGACTACCTATTTCAAAATTTTGGCAACAAAGGCCCAGTTATCTGCAAGAAAAATTCTGCAGGCTTTGGGCTTCATGGCATCCAGCATCCTACTAATTCCATATGCAAGGCTACATATGAGGAAACTTCACTGGTACCTAAAAAGTGTTTGGACTCAACATTGCCACAGCCTGGAAACTACAATTACTCTCATTCCCTGCCTGCAACAGGAGTTTCGATGGTGGGCAAAGGCTTGTCACCAAAACAAGGGACAGCCATTCACAGTACCCCCAGCCAGACAGACACTAACAACGGATGCATCAGATTATGCCTGGGGGGGCCCACATAACAGGAAGATGCATTCTGCGCTTGGAACCAGGCACAAGGAACTGATACAGCTGAGCCAAATATTCCTCAGATTTTGCAATACTTAACTAAGATGCTGGACAAAGGCCTGTCTTTTGGATCAAACCAAATGCATCTACATATCAATCAAAAATAAATGGTAGCTGTCCAAAATGCCCTGACAGCCTTCAAGGACCTACTTCATCCGGGACAACTACTGATAAAGACAGACAACACCACGGTCATGTGGTACATAAAAAAGCAGGGGGGCACACATTCTTAACCCCTTTGCAGACTAGCCATGACTTTGTGGGACACAGCATTGACTTACCAAGTACATCTGCAGGCACAATTCCTGCCAGGAAGGAAAAATACTCTGGCAGACGAACTAAGCAGAAACCTCATAGATCCCCACGAGTGGCAGCTGGATCCACAAGTTTTCAGCATAACAAGGAAATGGGGATGCCCAAATATAGATCTATTTGCCTCCCCTCACAACTACCAACTAAAAAGATTCTGCACAAGGACTTATCACAGACAAGTATGGAAAGTGGATGCCGTATCTTTCAGCTGGAAAAACCTATCAGTATATGCCTTTCCCCCACTGCCTCTCCTCCCCAAGGTACTCCTAAAGGTCAGACAGGAGAAGCCAAAGATGATACTGATTGCCCCAGACTGGCCCTGCCAGTACTGGTATCCAGTACTAAGGAACTTGTCTCAATGCCCAGCTTGGACCTTACGTCAAATACCCTCATCTACTGTCCCAGCAAAACAATCAGATCCTGCACAGCCAACTCAGGACTTTAAACCTGGCAGCATGGCGGATAATGTAGTCATACAAAACACACCTCTCAGTAATGCTGTGATGGATGTCATTTTGGAAGCCAGAAGGCCTATTACTAGAAAATCTATAGCTAGAAAATGGAAGAGATTCTGTGCTTGGAACCAGGCACAAGGAACTGATACAGCTGAGCCAAATATTCCTCAGATTTTGCAATACTTAACTGAGATGCTGGACAAAGGCCTGTCTTTTTCATCTATTAAAATTCATGCCTCTGCCATTTCGACTCATTACAATACAGAGCCACCAATCTTTTCTCCTCCATTGTTAAAGCAGTACCTCAGAGGAGCCAAAAATTGCAGGCCTCCGAGGAGATCACCAATGCCTGCATGGGACCTCAACTATGTCTTGGAAAAACTCACCCTGCCTCCTTTTGAGCCAGCTGCTACTGCTGATATAAAGTTTTTATCTTGGAAAACAGCTCTGTTCCTAGCAATAACTTCTGCAAGATGAGTTTCAGAGCTACAGGCACTCATGGCTGTGGAACATTTTATCATTTTTTATCCAGACAGGGTCTCTCTGAGGACAAACCCAACATTTATGCCTAAGGTGGTGTCCAGTGTGGCTCTTAACCCAACTATTCATCTGCCAACTTTTTATCCAAATCCACAGAACAAGGGGGAGAGAATTCTGCATTTTTTGGATGTACACAGCTTAGATTCTACTTGGACAGAACCAAAGCTTTCAGAAAGACAGAGCAATTACTAGTGACATATGCTGCAGGATCACAAGGAAAGGCTACCTCAAAGCAGACTATTTCAAAGTGGAAAGGACACTGCATTCGTTTATGCTATTTGCACCGTGGCAAGCCAGTGCCTAAGGCCATTAGGCCACATTCAACCAGAGCTGCAGCCACTTCAGCAGCCTTTCTCAGGGAAGTACCAACCAAGGACATTTTAGAGGCTGCTACTTGGAGTTCAGTACACACCTTTACAAAGCACTATAATCTGCCACTTTACTCTAAATCCAGGGCAGGCTTTGCCACTGCAGTTCTGCAGGGCCTCATAGCCACTCCTAATGCTGTTTAGCTCCAGCCTCCCAACCATAGCTTTGGGACTCTACCCAAATGTAATGACTGAAACAGTGAAACACGAAGAACATAGTACAGTTGTGTACACTTACCATAAATGTAGATGTTCGAGTGTATTCACTGTTGCAGTCCAGGTTACCCACCTGACATCTCCCTTTCTTCTGATGGAACCTATCTTTCCTTCTCTGATTTATACAACCTATGTGGTGTATTTGCTTGTAGATGAAGGTAAAGTTTAAATTGGTGCATGTATTTACATACATATACACACACACACACACACATATATATATATATATATATATATATATATATATATATATATATATATATATATATATATATATATATATAAAGTTTGGCTACCCATTTTTGGGTGCACCTGACATCTGGGGCAAGAAAAACTAAAGAAAATGGCATCGGCCACATCTTTTATACCCCTGACAACCTGACGTCAGGGAAGGGGTGACAGCAGCCGACGCAGGACCCAGGACTTTGGAATTCAGGCCGACTGAGGGCAACCTGCCTGCAGGATTACCCAAATGTAATGACTGGAACAGTGAACACACTCAAACATCTACATTTATGGTAAGTGTACACAGCTATACTTTTCTTCCCAGCGCTTTCTAATAGCAACGCACATTCCGGCGAAGTTCAATGTGATAGCGGACAAGCTGAGCAGAGCAATCTCAATGCCTCAAGAGTGGTCTCTCAATCAGAATATAGCGGAAATGATTTTCCGAACATGGGGTCAGCCTTGCTGCCATCTGTTTGCCACTGCCATGAATGCCAAGTGCAGTAACTACTTTACCCTAATCCCCCCTCCGGGGGAGACACCGAGAGATGCACTTGCTCAGAGTCATTCAGAAAGCACAGTACTCGGAAAGCATGATAATTCTCATTGCTCCTTACTGGTCTCACCAAGTTTGGTTCCCCCTTCCTTTGGCCTTATCTTCAGGAGAAGTCTTGGACTCTGGACCCAGTGCCAGATCTGCTGACTCGTGTGTCAGGGGAACTTCATCCTTCTCTCCACACACTAAAATTGACAGCTTGGCTGCACCACTTCCCAATTTATTCAGGCTTCCCAATTTCAGTCCTACTGTTAAACATACCTTAATGTCCTCTCATAAAGCTTCCACTAGAAAACTGTATTCTAGCAAATGGAAAAGGTTTTCCTTTTGGGCTCAAAACAGGAACATTGATCCTTTTTCTGCACCTATCCATTCTATTTTGGAATTTTTGGCGGACCTGTTCCAACAAGGTTCAGCTGCAGAAACCATCAGGGTTCAACTCACTGCAATATCAGATTTCCACATTGGTGATTCTACCTCCAAATTAATGCCACACAGGTTGTGTAGAGCCTTCTTAAAAGGTGCCTCCTTATTAAGACCTCCCTTTAAGGAACCCCTTTCTCCTTGGGATTTAAATTTTGTTCGCTCTCATCTTACATTACCACCTTTTGAACTCTCGTCATCTTCAGACCTCATTTCTAGTGGCTATAACTTCTGCTAGAAGAGTTTCAGATTTGCTTGCTCTTTCTATTAAACCTCCGTATTTGAATTTTCATAAGGATAGGGTATCCTTGCGTTACTAATCCATCTTTCCTACTCAGTCTCTTTTCCAAACAACATAAATCAATCTGTAGAGCTTCCAGTGTTCTTTCCTAATCATAGCAACAAGGCAGAATACAAATTACATCAACTAGATGTGCATAGACAGCTCAGATTCTGTTTGCATAGGACCAAAGACTTCAGAAAATCTGACCAATTATTCGTATCCTCTGATGTGAAAAAGGGTAGCTCAGTTTCTAAAACTATTCTTTCCAATAGGCTTTCTAATTATATTACATTTATCTGTACCTCAAATCACAGAGATTCACCTTTCAAAGTGAAGTCTCATTCCACTAGAGCAATGGCTGCATCATCTGCTTTTCAAACCAGAACTCCCATGGATAATATTTGTGCAGCAGATACTTGGACCACTCCACATACTTTTAACACACATTACAAAGTGGATTTGGATTCCAAGGACAGGGCCTCCTTTGGTTCCACGGTGCTTAAAGGTGTACTCCCGTGAGCCACCCAGGGTAAAGGTGCTAGGGACGCTGTCCCATCATTGTAAGAATGAAGGTGAGATAGGACAAAACATAAAGAAGTTATGCACTCACCAGTCAGTTAACGGCGAGATGGACAACAAACATGGAACATTATGGTGAGTACATAACTTCTTTTTCTAGTAGTCCTCACCTCAGCGTGAAGAGTATCTGAGTTGCAGGCCTTGAGTGTCGAGACCTTACTTGATTTTTCATAGGGAAAGTGTGTTCCTACGTACTGATCATTTCTGGGTTTTTTACTACAGTCTATTGACCTACCAGTTTTCTTCCCTCATCTTTCAAATAGAGGGGAATATCTCTTGCATACCTTCGATGTTCATACCAACTTCGTTTTTATTTGGACAAAACTAAATCTTTCAGAAAAACAGATCAATTGTTTGTGGCCTTTGCAGGACCCAGATTGGTAGGCCTGTCTCCAGAATGACTTTATCTTCTTGGCTCAGAAATGTCGTTACTTTCATCTGCCATTAGAACAAAGTGCCTTTACTTTCCAGAATAAAGGCTCACTCTACTAGATCGATGGCTACTTCAGTGGCCTTTCATTCCAGAGCCTCTATGGATGACAGCTGCGCAGCAGCCACTTGGGTCAGACCTCATACCTTTATCCCTCATTACAAATTTTTGGCCCCCAGGGGATGAGCATCTTTTGGTTCTGTGGTGCTCAGGAATGTCCTTAAGGGCCACCCAGGACTCAAGTAGCTGGGGACTTGGTCCTAACAGTAAGGAATGAATAAAGATTTACAACATCAGACAAAGAAGTTGTGTTACCATAATGTTCCATCTGTGTTGTAGAGCTTTATTCATTCATTACTTCCCGCCCTCCTTCCCCAGGCCTAGAATCCTGGTGGACTTTAGGATTTCCTTATTAGTTAAGGTATTTGCTCAGACAGAGTCTCCTACTGTCTCTTTTATTACTTCTATACTATAATGGGGGCAAACTTGATCTGAAGAGACTATGAGAGGGTCATTGTTGGTAGGTCTTAGCTGAGAGTTTTTGGCTGGCGCGCGCTTGGTAACGGCCGTGTCTTTTCCGTGGATGGAACCGAAGTCCTAACAGTAATGAATGAATAAAGATCTACAACACGGAATATTATGGCAAGACATAACTTCTTTTTTTGGTAGTGATGATTTCGGGTAGATGAGTTTCAGAATTCCAAGCACTCTCTTCTGAACCACAGTATCTCATTTTTCACAAGGATAAGGTTACCTTGTGCGCTAATCCTTCCCTTCTTCCTAAAGTAGCTTCTGAATCAAACATCAACAAAGTCATTAAACTTAGTTTTCTTTCCAAAATTTGAGAATAAATGAGAATCTATCCTTCATCTCCTAGATGTACATAGACAGCTTCGTTTTGACCTACATAGAGCTAAGGAGTTTAGAAAAACAGTTCCGTTGTTTTCCCATCATGGTGTTAGAAAAGGAAACCCTTTTGAAGATTACTTTAGCTAAATAGGTAACAGATTGTATTATGTTTATTTCTTGAAAGGCCTAACCTTACCAAAAAAGCCGAAGGGATATTCAACAAGGTCAGTGGGTATGCCAGCTGCTTTTTGGGCTAGAGCTTCCACTGATGATGATTGTGCAGCTGCCACCTGGCTAAATTGGACACCATTTCTAGAAACAGAGCATCATTCGGTTCTACAGTGCTCTGAAATATCCTTACATGATGGCCACCCAAGGTAATTGTAGCTTGGAGCTCATGTCCTATCCATTGAGAAACAAATAAAAATGGCAAGTGTATCTTACTTGTGTACTTGCATATGTTTGTAACTTTGGAGCTTTTCTCCCCGGGTCTCCACTGAAAAAGGGCTTAGTCCCAGATGGACCAACCCGGTCAACAAATTACAAATAAATAAATAAATAAGTAAAACAACATTAGATATAAACGTTATGTTCTTGCCATAACGTTCCATATGTGTTGTCCATTGTAATTCTTCAGCTCCCCTCCCACCTTCCCCCGTCCATCCCTTTGGGAGTGACCTAATAGAATTATTATTAGGAACCATTGATGTTAAGTTGTCTATCTCGCCTTCATTCTTGCTGAATGGGTTCGGAGCCGATCCTCTGCTCCGACTCGGCCTTCTACTAAAGCTCGAGAGCTATTTACCGGCTCGAGGCCTCCCCATATTCCACAATGCTAGGCGGCAGATACCCAGATCTCATTTGCCGCTTCAGCTGCGAGGTTGCGATTTTACCGGATCCAGGTCGTATAAAGCTTTTCTTGTGTTATTACCTTTAATTTTTTTTCATATACTGTCTTGTATTTAGAAATTCTTCCCTCCTAGTTTTAATTAGATTGTGTCCCCGTTTGATCCCACTCAGAAACTCGTTTTTTGTTGTTAGAGAGTCCCCCCCCCGCCTTGTTAGACAATTAGTGTTTTTTCTTGTATTGTTTTATATATATATATATATATATATAGTTAGTAGTAAGGTAGTTGTGTGGCTATAGTCTTATAGTTAGTTATCTAGTGCGTGTGTGTGTGTGTTGTGTTTAAACACTCGTTACTTTTTTCCCTTTGGTATCCCATTTCTTTTAATATGTCTAAAGATACCAAAGTTTCAGGTTTGAAGAAGTGTGACTCGTGCTGTCAGAAGATGTCTCTGACAGACGGTCACACTTCTTGTGTTTATTGCTTGGGTCCCCTACACCTGCAGGACTCTTGCTCGGTCTGCCATGCCTTCAGCCCGAGAGTCCTGCAGGAGCATAGGAACAAGCTCATTTTGAGAGGCTTACTTAAGCCAGAAGGATCCCCGGCTAAGCCTCCATCTGAAAAATCCTTAAAGCCCACCAGACCGTTGGCTCCCTATTCAGAGCCGTCGCCGAGTGGAGCTCCTGCCTCCTCGTCGGTTCGGCTGGAACTGACGTCTCGAGGCCTCAGTCTGCTCCAACCTTAGTGTCGGAACCTTCTCTAAGCCGAAAACACTCAAGGTCCCCATCTATAGAGTCTGTCCGTTCAGCTCCGAGGTCCCCATTGCTTCATTCGGAGCGAAGCCATAGGTTCCACTGCTCTCGGTCTTTCAGGCTATCCGATCATGACTTGGAGAGGGTGGTCAGTAGACTCCTAAAGTCGCAGGCCCTGGCCAAATTTTTGACCAGCCCTTCTCAACAGAGTGTGGCTACCCCTGTGTCTTCTGCAGTTCCTCCTCCGACTCTTCCACTGTGTTGGGAGCCGGAGCTCGTTGTGGCTCGAATCGTAGGTATGTCGGAGCCGATACCACACCTTTCGGCTCCCTCGACGGCTCTGATTTCTTCATTGGTTCCGTCCTTGGAGGGATCTGGGCCTCGAGACTCCCTCGTCTGCTCTGAGGGGGCGAGTGGCATCGGACCCTTGTCCGACCCCGTTATCCCTCTCGGGACCTCGGCGCAGGTGAGCTCGGCCCCGACATCTGCCTCTGAGCCGTCCCTCTCAGTGCTGGGAGGGGTTCACGTCTCTTCGGAGCGGGGACCCTCTTCTCTGCCTGATGGGGGGCGCCTTCGAGGTCATGAGGAGTGTGCTGACTCCTGTCGGCTCCACGATCAACCCCTTCGGCTCCTCCCCCAATGGTGCCTACATTGGTCTCTGTCCACCCTCCTGACCCCAAGTGTGGAGAACAGGTGCTCCAGGCCACCCCATTGGGCTTATCTTCCTCTTCTGGGGCCTCCCCTGATCATTCAGAGGAGCCCCCTCAGAAGAGAAAATGTAAGAGGAAACATGTTGACTCTCCCGAGTCAGTTACGTCTGATACCGACTTGGAGGACTCAGAAGGGTCCCCAAGGTCCCCCTCTGAGGATGTCTCCTTTTCAGACATCCTTGAGATCCTTAGGCAGAGGGGGAACTGGACTGCCCTTAACTCTTCCGAGGACGAGTCGGTGTACCTGGACACGTTTGGTTCTTGCCCTTCCACCTCCTGGGTGTCTTCACCTTTCGACCCGCTCATGGAAGTGGTGGCATGGAAGGCGTGGACAGCCCCAGACACAGTGGAACCAACCCCCCCGCAGGCCCACTAAGTTCATCACGGCCCCATCTGACAATTTCTGACAAAAGGAGTCTCTGTTGATGCCATGGTGGTGGCAGCAGCCACTAAGAAGGAGTTGGCTGACCCTTCAGTACCTGTCCACCCACCTAATAAAGAATCTAGGACAATGGACAGGTACGGGAAGCAGATGTTTTCTTCAGCAACCTTTTCCTTGCGGTCGCTGAATTATCTGTGCCATTTCACCCACCTTCAAAGGGATCTTCTCAAGGAACTGAGTGATACTCTTCAGGATCCATCAGCTGCAGGGTCTCAGGATAAGATTAACTCCCAGCTGGCAACCCTTAACTCTATAGTCAACTCCTCCATGCGGCTCATTTCTTATGCAGCCGATGGGGCGAGTAGGGCCGCAGGTACAGGCGTGGCTTTGAGAAGACATGCCTGGATGTGGTTATGTAACTTTGCTGACCCCTTTAATGCGTCCTTCACCAATACCCCCTTCGATGGTTCGGCTTTGTTTGGACCACAGGTGAAGGATACCCTTACCAGGTGTGAGCAGGAAGGCAAGACGCTCTCTGCCATGGGAGTCCGTTTTTCTACTCCCTCTAGACCATACCCTAAAGGTCAGAAGAGTGGAAAAATGTGGTTTCGGAAACCCCAGGGCGTCATGCCTGACACACGTGACGAGTTTCCTTCCAGGGGCAGAGGAGGAAACAGTAATAGACGCTGCCCAAGGGGCAGAGGGGGTCGCAAAATCAGGGTAGCAGAGAATCCTTCTCTGACAAACCCTTTCAGCACACCTGAGGGGCTGCCCGACTGTCCACCTTCAGAGGCAGTCGGGTGAAGATTGTCACTGTACCCAGAAGCCTGGTGAATCCTCACACAAGACTATCATATCTGAGGGTTACAAAAATCCCCTTTGCCCACACCCCTACACAAACAAACAGGTCCCTTCCAGATGTTCCACCCAGTCTAAGGAAACAAGCAGTACTAGAAATTTCAAAACTGCTAAAAAAAAAAAAAAGGGCCATCCAGCCAGTCCCAGCAGACTAGCAAGGATCCGGGATTTACTCCAAGTTCTTTTTGGTACCGAAAAAGACAGGGGACTGGAGACCCATTTTGGATCTCAGCAGGTTAAGCATATCTGTTCAAAGAACAAAGTTCCGGATGGTCACGCCTCAGTCCATTCTACCCTTTTTGGGTCAGGACAATTGGATGTGCTCCATAGACCTTCAGGATGCGTACTACCATATCAAAATGGACAGGCGCTCCAGAAGGTTTCTCCGCTTCTGGCTGGGAGCTAGTCACTATCAATTCAGAGCCCTGCCCTTTGGTCTCACCACAGCCCCCAGGGTGTTCACCAAATGCATGGCAGTGGTTACGGCTCACTTAAAATGGCGAGGATTCCAGGTGTTTCCATATCTAGACAACTGGCTCCTAACTGCTTCCACCAGGCATCAGCTACTGCGAGCATGGGATTATACTATCCAAACTTGCTCCGAGCTAGGTATCTATAAACTTCGAAAAGTCTGCATTGTCGCCTTGTCAATCTATAACCTTTATAGGTTCAAGATTAAATACAAAAGAGTTGTCGGCAAAACTTCCCTTGGAAAGAGTATCAGACATTCGCCGACATGTCCAGACCTTGCTACAGTGCAAGAGAATTCAGGCCAGATTTGTACTGAAAACCTTGGGTCTCATGGCAGCAGCAATCACATTACTTCCCCTGGCTCGTTTTCACATGCGGATCCTTCAATGGATGCTTTTTTACCCAATGGTCGTTTCAGCAGCTTCCAATGTCTCACAACATAGTAATCACCCAATTGTGCAAAGACCACCTTTCTTGGTGGATGGTCTCCTCTCAAGTACTTCAAGGCAGACCGTTTGTTCTTCCTCCTCCTGTTGCCACGGTGACAACGGATGCCTCCCTGATCAGGTGGGGGGGCATTTTCAGGGCAGGACTGTCCAGGGTACTTGGCAACCTCTAGAGTACCACCTGCATATAAACATCTTGGAGATGAGAGCGGTACTTTTAGCGTTGCAAGCTCTTCAGGACTCTCTACCCACCAGGACTATTGCAATTCAGACGGACAATATGTCTGTAGTGTGGTACATCAACAAGCAGGGCGGAACCAGGTCCTATCCCTTATGTCGAGAAGCACTCAGACTCTGGCTGTGAGCGATCTCCTCTCAACGGTTTCTGATAGCAACGCACATCCCCGGGAAGTCCAGTGTCATAGCGGACAGGCTAAGCAGAGCTATTCTCATGCCTCACGAGTGGTCTCTCAATTAGTCAGTAGCGGACAAAATTTTCCACAGATGGGGTCAACCTTGCTGCGATCTTTTCGCAACCCCTCTCAACAGCAAGTGCGACGACTTCTTCACTCTCTTCCCCCTCCCCGGCCACTCCCCCAGAGATGCTGTAGTTCACGATTGGCCCCGGGGTCTTCTGTATGCATTCCCACCTTTTCCCTTAATTCCCAAACTAATTCAGAAGGCAACCGCATTGGGATCCAGGATTATCTTCATTGCCCCTTACTGGCCTCGACAAATTTGGTTCCCATTCCTGCATCGTCACCTGCTGGAGCAGCCTTGGAATCTGGACCCAGTGCCAGACCTCTTGGTCCGTCAGTCGGGCGGGCTGCACCAATCCCTTCAGTCTCTCAACCTCACAGCTTGGTTGCTCCACTTCCAACCTTAGCCAGGCTTCCACATATTTCTCAGCCAGTGCGTGAAATCATCCTTTCTTCGCACAAATCTACTACCAGGAAGACTTATGCTAGTAAGTGGAAAGGTTTCTCTTTCTGGGCGGAGGCTAGAAATATAGATCCCTTTACAGCTCCTGTCCATCACGTTCTAGAATTTTTGTCAGAACTTTTTCGAGCAGGTTCCTCATCTGCCACCATTAGGGTCCAGTTGGCTGCTATCGCTAATTTCCACGCTGGCCTGTCAGAAGCCAGCATCATGTCCCACAAACCTTGTAAAGCCTTTCTTAAAAGGACTATTTTACTTAGGCCCCGGTTAAAGATCCCCCGCCTCAGTGGGATTTAAACCTGATATTAACTTCCTTGATTCTACCTCCCTTTGAACCTGCAGCCTCCTGTTCCTTAAAATTACTCTCCTGGAAGACTCTCTTTTTAGTAGCCATCACCTCAGCTAGAAGAGTGTCGGAGCTTCAAGCCCTCTGTATTCGTCGTCCTTATCTTGTTTTCCACAAGGATAGAGTTTCACTCAGGACTAATCCTTCCTTTCTACCCAAAATACCTTCTGAGACAAACCTGAATCAGGCTATTGATCTTCCTGTCTTTTTTCCTAACTATTCAAACAGAGCTGAACAAAAGTTGCACCAATTGGACGTTCACAGGCAATTACGTTTTTATTTGGATAGGACTAAACAAACAAGAAAATCGGACCAACTCTTCCTATCCTATGCTGAGGGCAAGCAGGGCCTGCCAGCTTCTAAAGGAACCTTATCCAGGTGGTTGGCCTCTATTATTACTTTGATTTATCAACTCAGACATAAGGAACTCCCCACAAAACCAAAAGCTCATTCCACCAGAGCATTAGCTACGTCGGTAGCTTTTCAAGCAAGACTACCGATGGAATCTATTTGTGCTGCAGCCACATGGGCCACTCCTCATACCTTCATTTCACATTATAAGTTGGATATGGCCTCCAGGAGTCTAGCGGATTTTGGTTCCACTGTGCTCAAGAGTCTGTTCCGATGAGCTACCCAGGACTAAGGTGCTAGGGACGCTGTCCCATCCAGCAAGAATGAAGGCAAGATAGACAACTTAACATTAAGAAGTTATGTACCTACCATAACGTTCCATGTTAGTTGTCTTCTTCTCGCCTTCTTTCTTGCATCCCACCCTCCATCCCCCTAGCCTGGACAGACCGAGAAGAATCCCTTTTGAGGCCTTCTTCCTCTAGTTGACCTTTTTCTAGGTTACATCCTCCTCTGCCTTTAGCACTGTAGGTAATCCTTGTAGTTTGGACAGGTGTCTCCAGAAAAATTGTTTTTCGATGGTGTTAGCTCTGCTAAATGAGATCTGGGTATCTAACGCCTAGCATTGTGGGATATGGGGAGGCCTCGAGCCGGTAAATAGCTCTCGAGCTTTAGTAGAAGGCCGAGTCGGAGCCGAGGATCGGCTCCGAACCCATCCAGCAAGAAAGAAGGCGAGAAGAAGACAACTAACATGGAATGCTATGGTAGGTACATAACTTCTTATTTCTGTTTGAGCTCCTGATCTTTCAGCTATCACTGTTCTATCTTAGCCTTTTTCAGTAAGAACATTTTTACTGAAATATTGCATAATACCAGCAAATTCGATTTGAGGTAATTCAGTGATCAAGGGGCATTATGGGTAAGGGAGGAGCCTGACAGATCCAAGAATCTAAAGAAAGTGACTGAGTCATGTCTGAGGATCGGATCCAACCCCATTTGTTGAGGAAGAATGAAAATAGACAACGTAGATGGAACATTATGGTGAGTACATAACTTTTATTTAATAGGTTTTGGGGTGCATTTGTTTTTTGTTTGAGGGCTTTCAATAAAACAAAAAGTTTAGTAAGATGTGACATAAGTTTAAATGGATATGACAAGAAACAACTGTATAAAAGGTCAAAGTGCCAAACAGTGTGTGCGTGTAACACAGAAGCTGGAACTAGATACTTAAAAGAGCTATTGCAAATAAAACGTATGAGTAATAACTTTTCAACATAGTGACCCTTTTGATACTGTCTTTAAATGTTAATGGTCTCACAGATATATACAAAGAAAGAGTAGTAAACTATATTATGATACAGGAGACTAATTTGGAAAGAACCGAACATGTGAATTTGATGAAGAAGGGTTTTCAGAATGGTTATTCAGTGAGAGGAGTACTTAAATTAAATTAATTGCAAGAGGAGCTCCAGTAGTGATAGAAGGGGGTAAAAAAGATTATGGTAGATGCATAGTACCAAGGGGCTTCTGGCAGGGGAGCAGGATTTACACTGACATGTATTTATGTTCCACCTAAACTGCTATACTGAATCTTAAGAAAATTCTTGGAGAAATGATCAGTTTTCAGCAGGGAATATTACTTGTAGGTCGGGGCTGGAATTTGATTTGCAGCAGGGAAGATGTTCTTCGTGTTTCACTGTTGCATTCATCACACTTGGGTTATCTGCCTGCAGGTAGCCCTCAGTCAGCCGGAATACCAGAGGTTTGGGATTTCTGCGCCGGTTGCTGTCGCCTCTTCGATGACGTCAGGTCTTTAGGGGTATAAAACATGCAGCCGACGCAATTACATCAGTCTTTCTTGCCGAGAAGGAGCCCGAAGCAGAAGCAGTTTGCAAGTGCCGGTCGGCCGCTACCTGAAATTTTCGTTTTTTCGAGTTTCAGACCTGAAATCTTCTAAAGCTTATTACCCCCATTGGGGATTCTTTTTTTCTTGCTCTAACCGATGTCAGAAAAAATTAACAATTGTCTTGCCTGTAGAAAGCAAATACCTCACAGAGATTTTCATTCTTACTGCTTCACCTGTTTAGGCCCAGACCACAATGTCCCTCGCTGTGGGTTTTGTGCCTTGTTTAATGCCGGAACCATTCTTCGGGCTATTTTTGTAGCTAAATTCTTTCACCCTCGTTCTCCATATTCTGAAATGGCTTTGGTAAGCTATCCGACTACCGATCTTCCGAAAAATGCAAAGAAAGAGACAGACCGCATAGGTCAAAAACTGCCGACAGTGCTTCTGCTAAGCTAGTTGCTAGTCCGCCGGTACTCAGTGAGGCAACTTTGCAGCCCCTGATACCCGCTTCTACAGATTCGTAGGTCTCTGCTGAGACCCATTCCGCGAGATGCTTCTTTGACTATGGAACCTTTTGGATGTCTCTACCTTGGATGGGTCCGGAGCCGCTGTGCTGGCACCGGCTTCTGAGGGTGTATTCCGACCTACCGATATTCATATTAAACCAACAGCTTCATTTCCAGCTAAAACCACCGAGTTTCTCAGGCCCAGAGTTCGCACTACGCCCAGAAAACCAATGTCCAAAGCGCATGTTCAAGCTCCCATGCCACAAAAACAAATGCTTAGAATGGCTGAAGACCTTATTACTCTAATTAGGGGAAGCCAGCCTTCCCCTGCCAAAAGACAAAGAATTGAATTTCCTTCTGATTCCACAGACCCAGGAGTCTGAGGACTCTGACGCTTCTGATTGCCAGGACATATCCTTATCTACCTGTGAGGACCATACCGCTCAACCAGGAAACATCAAAAATCTGGACAAGGACCATGAAAAACAGGTACAAATCTGTACGCTGATTAACGTACAATTTGCATACATAAACAACCCCGCCCACTCCAAGGGAATTGTGGGATACCAACTTTGAAACACAAACTGAAGAACAGAACCAAAATATAGCACCAGAGTCCCCCTGCAGCCATTCCAATGTCCCATTACCTGGCTATTTCACCCCATTTACCATAAACACTGTGTGCATACTGCTTGACTTCTACAATGATTATTTGGATTTTAGTTTTTTACATTTTATAGCACAATGCGCAAACACTAATAGATATCTGCTAAACAAAACAATACTGTCTAACAATGAAAATAGACTTAGCATTAAAACTTCTCTGCACTTGAAACTCATGTTCATTGAAAAAGCATTGAAACCCACACCATATCCAAAGAAAATGCATCTGGCCAGTGGTGGATAAAGATTACCTTTGGACTGTTTTCAAATCAGAGACCCATTTTACACAAAACAAGAAACATACATGTGTTCTTTGATGCACCTTCCTGACTTTATTAAATTATATTCCTTGTATAATACAGCACGTGTTAGACTTAAGTTAGAGCGCATTTTAAATTAATTGTCTAAACATTTTTCCAGGAGGCAATGAAGCAAACTGCATGCACCAATAATGACAAAACTGCCCAATTCAGAATATTTCCATAGTAACAGTCTACTTCTACACACAATATATATATATAAAAATACAGAATCACAGTAGTGTAAGCCATAGGCATGTTGCACAGCTTATTGCACTTATTTTCAGTTGGGGGGGGGGGCAAAAGGCCAAAAAACAGAAATACATTTTAGACATTGCTTTTATAATTTTGGAAAGTTGCTTGCATAAAATATTGTTACCATCATACATTTCACTGCCAAGTCTTGAATTCAGAACCCTGTACACTCCAGTCATACTAACATACTATTAAGCTAAATCAGCAGTTGCCTGAAAGACAGGAAGACAAACTTAAATGGCTGTCATTTAGTGAATTCAGTTCTCACTTCTCCCCATAGTTCTCAACCTCTTAGCAAAAAATATATAAAGCCAATAATGGGGGAATACAGCCTCAAAATAGGGACACATTTCAAATACTGATCGCATAAACTTAGAAAATTGCTAGAATAAAAGGTTTTGTTTTACCACTCCTGAAAACCAAAGATCTAATGAGGAGCAGAACAAAAATGTGAGACATAAATTCATAAGTGATGGTGGCTAGGGACTTTAGGCCAAATGTCTACTTAAAAAGCAAAGATACGTTGCTACTTGGGCCACTAATTTTTAAACTGCTCAGACTAGATTCTTTCCCATTCTTTGCTTGTTGCCTCACCATTCAAAACTTCTAAGACCAAATCCCTCCATAGGACCCTCCTAACAGTCGCCCCTCCCCAACCATGTCAAGTCCATTGCAGTGACTTTTTTTTTTTTTACATTACACCCTTTAGCTTTGGGAAGCTCTTCTTTCCAGCTTCAAAGAAACCATTCTCATAAATACCAGCCACAATTCAAAAATGACATATCCAAATACATTAAATGGAAGAAACAATTATCTTGACCTTACTACACAAAAGGCTTCAGCCACATTATATTAAAATAAGGTTTCCATTAAACATGCAGCCTGACTAATACATCTTGGCTCACAGTACAGCTGCTTCACCATCTTGATAATACATCTCCCACTTCCTTTCTTATTACACTAACTTCTGTTCCTCTCAGACTGCTTTTTCTCTTTTCATATTTAGCTTTTGTCTTACCACAGACAATAAAATGTACATAAATATAGTATTGTAATCATTTACTTCTGTTGTACGTAAGAGACTACATAAATGTTGTTATTTTGTAGAAGACTAACCACATTTTTAACTGTAACATTTGTTCTAGTTTCTTTGCACATTATCTAACCTACCTACTCCATATGCCCCTGGATCAGCCTGTGAAATTTCCAGGGGATCAATGCTGCTCTATTCCACTTATAGAAAAATAAAATATAATTTCTAGCGAATATCTTATACAATGAAGGGCATATTGTGCTTAGATGCAGAGCTTGCTATGATTAGTAAGGGTTTCATAACTTTTCAGTACAGTTATGAATAGCAGTTAGCTGCCAAATAAAATATGACTTGCTCAATGAAGCTCTATATAAAAGAGAATCAAATACAAATGTGTTCAAAAATTAATCCATGCTTTTGAATTTGGCATGTAATAGATTCTGGAAGTCAGACAGCCCAGGCAAGCAAAGGGGACAGGCTGACTGTGCTGGCAAATTGTCTGATTTCTGCATATTTTGCTTGGCTGTGTGCAGTCACAAAAAAAGAGTATGAATGCAGCGGTTACACTCAAGTGTTCTGCCGGTTTAAGAAGCAGACATAAAACTGATATATTATACCATGACCCCCCCAATACCATGACCCCCCCCATTGTAAATCGAGTTATACTAATGGAAAAAGGTCCGGTCGCCCGGACTTTTTTCCATT
Source organism: Protopterus annectens (assembly GCF_019279795.1). Taxonomy (NCBI): domain Eukaryota; kingdom Metazoa; phylum Chordata; order Ceratodontiformes; family Protopteridae; genus Protopterus; species Protopterus annectens. The sequence goes on along the minus strand of NC_056741.1, from coordinate 604,766,847 downwards.
AGTATAACTCGTTTTTTAAAAACACTGTCTCGCTATGTTAAATGGGTTTAACATAGCGAGACAGTTTTAAAATAAGCAACGGAGATCTCCGTTGCTTATTTTAAAGCTGTCTCGCTATGTTAAACCCATTTAACATAGCACAATGTTTAAAACAACGGAGAAAGCAAGATCTCCGTTGCTTTTTAATGTTCGCTATGTTAAATGAGTTTAACATAGCGAGACAGTTAAAATAAGCAACGGACATCTCCGTTGCTTATTTTAAACTGTCTCGCTATGTTAAACTCATTTAACATAGCTAAAGCAACGGAGATCTTGCTTTCTTGCTTTGCTCACAGCTCTGATGTACTGCGCAGGCGCGCAGTACATCAGAACTGCCGCGGATGCCAGACATCTGCGGAAGGGCAGTAAACAGGCATTATACTATGCCATTATTTAAGAAAAGTAATAGTTTATTTTCTTAAATAATGTCATGGTATGGGTTGGGTGTGGCGTGGGTTATTGCTATATTATTTTCCACAATACAGTTCTGCAGATAGTCATCTGGCTTTTTATGGACTCCAGAAGGATTCTTATAAGGCATTTCTACTTAAAAGAAACCTAGGTAAGAGCGGAATCTTATTCCAAAATATGTGTGTACTAAAGTTTCACCTCACCACCTGTTGGCTCCTAAACAACGTCCTTCTTTGTTGGGATGCACAGAGCCTTCTGAAAAAGTTTACAGAGAAAACAGACCATAAGAAAATACACACACACACACACACACACACACACACACACACACACACACACACACACACACACACACACACCTACCTACCTTAGTGCTCAGCAGGTAAAAGTGCATTTGCTAAAGTCCGATGAAGTAAATCCTGTGTTCTGCCCAAACAGCAGAAGTACATCTTAGACACGTGTGGCTGGCTTAGCAAATCTTCCTCCTATGATAGAAATGGCAGTCCTCTGCCCGTATAGCAGAAAGTAAAGCAAATCCTGTGTTTGTAAATCCATCTTAGACGCGTGGTGACTCCTATTCAAACAGACGTGCGGAATGCTGATGGAGCTGACGTCATTGCACAAGTGATGACATCACTTCCGAAACCGCAAAATTTTAAAAATAGATCCGAAAAATCGGAAATGATGGGGTGCCACTCTGGAATCATGGCACCCCATTATTGGGACCCCAAAACTCGGTAAAAACCGAGTTATTCGGGACAGTTGAGAGGTATGGTGAGGACTCAGATGCAGAGGAATCCATTCCCTCTGCCTTCCCTCCAGTGGATTTTTTTTGGTGAAACCTTGCATACCTTAAGAGAGCATTTCCGCTAGGAATGCCAGGACTATCCTCAGTCCAAAGAGAGACTCAGGGAATTTTTAGATTTGCCTCAGCACAGGCCTCTAACTATACCCCCTGTCCTGGATATTGTAGATGTCTTCTTGGAGTCCAGTCTTAGTCCTGACACCTTACCACCAGCTCCTAGAAAGCTTGACCGGTACTATAGAGTGCCTGACTCTCTCAAATTTCTCTCTAAGAATCCTACTGCGGATCCAGAGAACATTTCCCAGGGACCTGAAGGCATTAAGGCTACTACAGCCAAAAACCCTACCCCTTCAGACAGGGATTCTAGAGCTTTAGACAGATGGGGTAAGAAGGTATATATCTCTGCAACTCTTGCCATCAGGGCTTTGAATTGCCTGTTTCACATGTTGAAGTACCAGCAACATATTATGAAACTAAACAAAAACTGGTGTTACTTCCAGATTGTGCAGAAAATAAAGATTTACAAGAGTTAATGCATTCTGCAAACCAAGTTAGTAAACATACTTTGCAGTGTGGGTTTGATGCCTTAGAAGCATCTTGCAGGGCCGCTGTCACTGGGTCTGTACTGAGAAGGCATGCTTGGCTAAAGGAACAAGTCTTCCCTGACCATGTCAAAGCAAAATTACTAGATGCTCCATTAAATCAGGTATGTTTGTTTGGCACAAAAGCAGTTCTTAAAAAGATGCAAGAAAAAGCTAAATCAATGCAAACCGTCAAAGATTTCTTACAGGTGCAGCCACCTAGATTCAGTAGGCATTGGCCTTCAAAAAACTGGTCCTTTCCAGTCCGTCTCAGGCCTTCTCAGTCCAAACCCAGGGGAAACAGACCACCAAGACTACAGTCTCGGGGTATGCAGAGATCTAAACGATGGAGTGTTTCCACCTCAAAACCAGGGAGTGGTAAGCCACCCCCATATAGAAAAAGTTCACAATGACTTTCCAGTTATCCTTCCCAGCCATGCCCAAGTACTTTCACCCCTAGAAGGAAAACTCGCCCTTCATGCAAAAAACTGGAGGTCCATTACTCAGGACTGATGGGTTCTAAACATAGTAGCCTAGGGATATAGATTCTATTTCCACTCACTGCCAACTCCAAGCGGGTTGCCAGACCTTCCTCCAAACAAGTGGGCAGAGGCTCAAAAGCAAGTACTTTCCCTTCTGCATATCAGGGCTATTCAACCTGTTCCAGTAGAACAAAGGGGACAGGGATGTTCTTCTTGGTTCACTGTTGCAGTAATCACATTTGGGTTATCTGCCTGTACCCTATTGGATATCCTTTTTCTTGCTCTAACCGATGTCAGTAAAAGTTAATTGTCTTACCTATGGAAAGCAAGTACCTCATAGAGATTTTCATTCGTACTGCATCCTCTGTTTAGGCCCAGACCATGACGTCCCTTGGCTGTCAGTTTTGTGCCTTGTTCAACGCCCAAATTATTCATCGTTGGGCTATTTTTGCAGTGAATTACTTTCATACTTGATCTGTGTACTCCGAAATAGCTTTGTTAAGTCATCCGACTACCGATCTTCCAAAAAAAACCGTAAGGATAAAGACAGACCGCAGAGGTCCAAAACTGCCGACGACACTTCCTTTAAGCTAGTTGCCAGTCCGCCGGTACTCAGTGAGGCACTTTCTCAGCCCCTGATACCCACTACTTCAGATTTGCAGGCGTCTACTGAGACCTATTCGGATTCCAGAATGCCGCGAGATGCTTCTTCGACTATGGAAACTGCGGATGTCTCTACCTTGGATGGGTCCAGAGCCACTGTGCAGGCACTGGCTTCTGAGGGTGTATTCAGGCCTGCAGACATTCATATTAAACAGAATCCATCAATTTCATTCAGGCCAAAAACTCACACTACGACTAGAAAACTGATGGCCAAACCGCATGCTCAGGCAGCCTTCCCCCTCTGCGAGACCGAAAACTGAATTTCTTTCTGATTTTTCTGCTCCTTCTGATTACCAGGATTTGCCCTTATCTACTTATGAGGATTCTGATGCAGAGGAATCCATTCTTCCTGCCTCCCCTCCAGAAGATCTTTCTTTCTTTCGGTGAAACCTTGCATACTCTTAGGGAGCATTTCCGCTGGGAAAGCCAGGATTACTCAGAGTCCAAAAATAGACTTAGGGAATTCTTACTCCTGCCTCAACACAGGCCTTTAGCTATCCCGCCTGTTTTGGACATTGTAGATGATGCTTTCTTGGAATCTAACCTTACCCCAGACACTTTACCTCGAGCTCCCAGAAAACCTGACAGGTACTACAACGTACCTGACTCTCACAAGTTCCTCTTCAAGAGTCCTTCTGCGGATCCAGAGACCATTTCTCAAGGATCAAAAGGCATTAAGGCTACTACTGCCAAAAATCCTACCCCTTCTGATAGAAATTCTAGAGTCTTAGACAGATGGGGGTAAGAAGGTATACACTTTTGCTACTTTGGCCATTAGGGCTTTAAATTGCCAGTTTCATATGTTAAAGTATCAGCAGTATATTATGGGACTACTTAAACAGAAAATGATGTTGATTCCTGACCGTGCTGAAAACAAAAAATTGCAATATTTAATGCATTCTGCAGAACAAGTTGGTAAACCTACTTTGCAATGTGGTTTTGACGATATAGAAGCATCTTGCAGGGCTGCTGTCACTGGGTCTGTACTTAGGAGGCATGCTTGGCGTAAGGAACAAAACCTGCTAGATCATGTTAAAGCTAAATTACTTGATGCTCCCTCAAACCAAGACCACTTTTTAGCAACAAAGCAGAAGAGGTCCTCAAAAGGATGGAGGAAAAAGCTAAATCTATGCAAACTGTTAAAGATTTCCTGCAGGTATAGCCTCCCAGATTCAGTAGGCATTGACCTTCAAAGAACTGGTCCTTTCCAGTCCCTTCCAGGCCTTCTCAGTCCAAACCCAGGAACAGCAGACCACCTAGGCTACAGTCTCAGGCTACGCACAGACCTAAGCAGTGGGGGGCTCCCACTTCCAAAGCAGGGAGTAGTAAGCCACCCCCCCCTGACAACTGTGTGGAGTGTATTTATATGACCACTTTGATTTTGCTTGTGTTACACTGATGAAGGCTGTGTATGTGACACCAGCCGAAACCGGTCTGTGCAATTTTTTGCTGTCCTTTGGATTTATTAATTAAATTTCAGTCTTTTTACTGGGTCATGTCTTGCTGGCTTAATTTTTTCTGAGGACTTAATTACTCTTATCAGAGGTTCTCAGCCCCCACCGGACAAAAGGCCCAGAGTGGAGGAAGATTCCCCCTCCTCTGATCAGGGCTCCATTATTTCAGAGCACTCTGATGATCAGGAACATTCTTACTCCCCTTTTGAAGACTCTGATGCGGAGGAATCCATCCCTTCTGTCTCCCCCCCAGTGGATTACTCATTTGGGGAAACTTTGCATACTCTAAGGGAACACTTCTACTAGGAAGACCAAGATTATTCGGATTCCAAGAAGGCTCAGGGAATTTCTCTTGCTACCTCAGCACAGGCCTCTGGCTATACCTCCTGTCTTGGACATACTAGATGATGTTTACTCAGAGGTTTGCCTTAACCCGGACTCTCTACCTCCAGCTCCAGTTAAGCCGGACAGGTACTACAGGGTTCCTGACTCACACCAATTTCTGTACAAAAGCCATGCTGCTGACCCAGAAACCATCTCACAGGGCCCCAAGGGAGTTAAGGCCGCCATTGCTAAAAATCCATTACCTTCCGAGAGAGACTCCAGATCCTTAGAAATTTGGGGAAAAAAGGTATATACATCGGCTACCTTATCCAAGAGGGCCTTAAACTGTCAGTTTCATATGCTAAAATACCAACAGTTTTTGTTATCACAATTGAAAAGTAAAATGTCACAACCTGAACAACCAGACTTGAAGGAGTTGCAGGATTTGATGCATAGTGCAGAACAAGTGGTTAAACATACCTTACAATGTGGTTTTGATGCTCTAGAGGCCTCATATAGGAGCTGCTGTTACAGGATCAGTCATACGTAGGCATGCCTGGCTCAAGGAACAAGCCTTGCCTGATCATGTCAAAGCTAAATTACTAGACGCCCCTCTTCAAAAGGATGTACTATTTGGTGCTAATGCTGAGGAGGTGTTAAGGAAAATGGAGGAAAAGGCTAAATCAATGCAAACTGTGAAAGAATTTCTGCAGGTACAACCCCCACGCTTTAGTAGAAATTGGCCTTCCAGAAACTGGTCCTTTCCTGCCACGGACAGACCCCAAAGAGGCAGATACAGGCGCCCCAGGGGCAGAGGACAAGCCCAAGGATCGTTTAGAGGCAGACAATGGCAAGCTCCTACACAAAGAGGTGGTGAGGATAACTCGCAATCTTTCAGAAAGCAAACCCAATGACTTTCCCCTTTGCATGCCAACCAAGTCTCAAATGGCAGCCCCGTTAGGAGGAAAGCTGGCATTATTTTCAAAAAGTTGGCATATTGTCACAAAGGACAAATGGATCCTGGACATTATAAACAGAGGCTACAAATTCCATTTTCACACCCTTCCAAAAATGAGAGGCATGCCAGACCTGCCACACAATCAAAGGGCAGAGGCACAAAGGCAAATTACAGATCTCATAAACATGAAAGCTATTCAAGAGGTACCTACACACGAACAAGGTCAAGGTTTGTATTCCAGGCTATTTCTGGTGCCAAGGAAGGGAAAAGATTGGAGACCTATTTTGGACCTATCCATCCTAAACACATTTCTACTCGTACCAAAATTCAAGATGCTCACTCTACAGCAACTTCTTCCCATGCTGGGCAAGGAGTCTTGGCTGGTAACATTGGACCTCAAGGAGGCATGCCTGCATGTCCCAATCAGACAAAATTGCAGAAGGTACCTCAGATTTCTTGCAGGTTCAACCCATTATCAATTCTCTGCATTGCCCTTTGGCTTATCTACTGTGCCCAGAGTATTCACGAAATGCCTGGCATCAGTAATCGCCTACTGCAGACTTCAAGGGATACAAATATACCCCTATTTGGACGACTGCCTGATCCAAGCGGACAGCAAGCACATTCTTCTGAAACATCTGGCTTATGTAATAATGTTGTTGAACTCTCTGGGATACACAGTCAACAAAAAGAAATCAAGGCTAATACCTTCTCGGAAGATAATTTTCCTGGGTGCCAATTTGGACACAAACACCCAGATGGCCTACCTCACGCCAGAGAAGCAGGGGCAACTAATTCAATATTTCAGAACACTAGCAAATTGCACCAGGCTGACTGTAAGGAAAATCCTGCAGGCTCTGGGATTCATGGCATCTTGCATCTTACTAATCCCATGTGCAAAGCTGCATATGAGGAAACTACAATGGTACCTAAAAAACATATGGTCTCAACACAGCCGCAGTTTGGAAACAATAATACCACTAATTCCATGTCTGCAAAAGGAATTTCTGTGGTGGGCTCAAGCATGTCAAACAAACACAGGTCTTCCATTCAGCAAGCCTCAAGCAAATCAAGTCATCACAACAGATGCCTCGGACTACGCCTGGGGGGCACACATGACAGATCGGTGCATTCAGGGCAAATGGTCCCAAAAGAAAAGCACCTTCACATCAATCAAAAAGAAATGCTAGCAGTAATAAATGCTATTACAGCTTTCAAGGACCTTCTACAACCAGGTCAACTATTGATAAGAACGGACAACACCACAGTTATGTGGTACATAAACAAACAGGGAGGAACACATTCTTACCCCCTATGCAGACTGGCCATGTCACTTTGGAACATGGCCATGGACTTAGAAATGGAACTACAAGCACAGTACTTGCCAGGCAAGGAAAACACACTGGCAGACAACCTAAGCAGGAATATGACAGATCCACACGAATGGAAATTGCATCCAAACGTTTTTGCAGCAATAATCCAAGAATGGGGAAGGCCAGACCTAGATCTCTTTGCCTCCCACAAAAATCATCAATTGACAAAATTCTGCTCAAGGATTTTCCATCCAAAGGCCTGGAGAGTGGATGCTCTCTCTTTCATTTGGACATCAATGACATTTTATGCCTTCCCACCTCTTCCTCTGCTGGCCAAAGTTCTATTGAAGACAAGAGCAGACAGACCAAAGATGATTCTCATTGCTCCGGACTGGCCAAGGCAACACTGGTACCCACTCCTGAGGAGCCTGACGCATTCCCCACCATGGACCCTGCCTCTAATGCCTTTTCTTCTGACTCAGCACAGCTTCAAAACTCTTCACAGCCAGCTAAAAACACTCAATCTAGCCGCATGGAAGATTCCTTAGCATCACAACAGGCCCTACTCTCCAAGGAGGTGCAGGATGTCATTTTGGCGGCCAGAAGGCCATCAACTAGAAAAGCTTACTCCGCAAAATGGAAACGTTTTTGCGTCTGGAATGAGAAAAAGGGCCAGGATCCTGGAAAACTGAATTTACCTCAAATACTACAATATTTGGCTGAACTGCTAAGCAGTGGACTTTCTTTCTCCTCCATCAAAATCCATGCCTCAGCCATTTCTGCAGAATACAACACTGATCCACCTTTATTCTCTCACCCTCTCTTAAGACAGTTCCTCAGAGGGGCTAAGAATTTAAGACCTCCAAGGAAACAACCAATACCTGCTTGGGATCTTAATTTCATTCTGGAAAAACTGACCTTGCCTCCTTTGAGCCAGCTGCCTCATCAGATTTGCAATATTTGTCCTGGAAAACGGCTTTCCTTCTGGCTATCACCTCAGCTCATAGAGTTTCAGAACTACAGGCTCTCATGGCTGTCCAGCCTTTTATCATCTTCCATCAGGACAGAGTTTCCTTATGAACCAACCCGTCCTTTATGCCTAAAGTGGTATCCAGGGTAGCTTTAAATCAGGCCATACATTTACCTACTTTTTATCCTAATCCTCAAAACAAAGGGGAGAGATTACTACATTCCTTGGACATCCACAGACAACTGTGTTATTATTTGGACAGAACAAAGGCTTTCAGAAAATCAGAACAGCTCTTTGTGGCCTATGCAGTAGGAGCTCAAGGAAAGCCAATTTCCAAACAGACAATCTCAAAATGGATAGCCCACTGCATACGCTTTTGCTATTCCTTTCATGGCAAAACTGTACCTACAAGCATTAGAACTCATTCCACCAGTGCCACAGCCACCTCTGCAGCCTTCCTCAGAGGAGTTCCTACCAAGGATATTTTGGAAGCAGCCACTTGGAGTTCTGTGCATACCTTCTCCAAGCACTACAACCTATCATTATACTCCAAATCTAGAGCAGGCTTTGCCACTGCAGTCTTGCAGGGCATTTTGGCTCCTCCTAGATGTCCTTCAAGAATGCAACTGCAGTCATAACATGTGGGTTGTCCTGCCTCAGGCAGCCCTCGGTCGGCCGGATTCCAAAGTCTGGGTCTGACGTCGGCTGATGTCACATTTCTCTCCGACGTCAGAGCGGCTGGAGTATATAAGCATCAGCCGACGCCATTTTCTTCAGTCTTTCTTGCCGCACGGTGCCCGAAGCAGAAGCAGTTCGCAAGTGCCGGTCGGTCAGCTCCTGTATTCTACGATACCGAAGTCATCAAAAAAGCTAAGTACCTTGTTGGGGACCTTTTCTTGCCTCAGCCGATGTCAGAAATTACTGAAAAAGTTAACAATTGTCTTTTTTGTGGTAAACAAATACCTCATAAGGATTTCCACTCTCTCTGCCTCCCTTGCCTGGGCCCAGACCACGACGTCTCGGCCGGTGTAGCCTGTGCTCGCTTCAACAAGCGCACTCTCAGGCACCGGGCGGAGTTCGCTGAAGATTTTTTCGGCGATAAATTTGCTTGCACCATGCCGTCGGATCTTCCGACATCGCAAACTCCCAAAAAGCGAAATGACCGGGACCGACATCCTCGGCCCGCGTCTACCACCGACTCCACACCAAAACCTAGCGCGAGTGCTCCGGTTCCCTCTGAGACTGTCACTCCACCGCTCTGAACCGAAGACACCGCATTACTGACGACTCCGATTCCAGACATTACTCCGACGCCAGTTATAGATTTTCCTCCGGATACCGAAACCGAGGAAATGCCCGAGACCATTGCTGTAGACAAGGTCACTCCTGCACGTGGAGCTGCCAGGCCTCCTATGGCCATGTCTATTAAGGCCTACACTAGGGCTAAGGCAGCCAGCAAAACAAAGCATATTACTTCTAAATCCTTACCTCAGCCTACTCCAGAGACACAAATTATGTCCATGGCTGCTGATTTAATTTCCATGATAAGAGGTTCACAGGCCCATCCTGAGAGAGGATCCCAGCCCCCTCCTGATAAAAGGCCCCGGGTTGAACCCTCTGACCCTACTCCTTCAGATGAAGATTCTGAGGGCTCTGTCCACTCTGATAGCCAGGAAGAGCTCTTTCAGACCTATGAGGACTCGGATGCAGAAGATTCCATCCCCTCGGCCTCCCCTCCTGAGGATATTTCTTTTGGGGAAGTTCTGCACACCATGAGGGAACATTTCAAGTGGTAAGGTCAGGAATATTCTGATTCTAGGAAACGCCTTAGGACTTTTCTTAAGAAGCCACAGCACAGGCCCTTAGCTATTCCTCCTGTACTTGATGTTCTGGATGATTTGTATTCTGACTCTAGTGCTACCCCTGATTCTCTTCCTCCTGCTCCAGCCAAACCAGACAGGTATTACAGGGTCCCAGAAACTCATTCCCATTTATTCAGGGCCCATACTGCCGATTTGGAAACTATTTCACAGGGGCCTAAAGGAGTTTCAGCCTCCACCTCAAAAAATCCTTTGCCCTCCAACAGGGAAGCTAGGTCATTAGAGAGATGGGGCAAAAAGGTTTACACATCCACTACCTTATCTATGAGAGCTTTAAATTGCCTTTTTCATATGTTACAATATCAGGATTATCTGTTAGAAGATTTACAAAAAACATTAGCTGCTACTGATCCTTTAGACAGGAAGACTTTGCAGGAAGCTGTACATAACACTCAGCAAGTAAGCAATCACTTCCTGCAGTGTGGATATGATGCACTGGAAGCTTCATGTAGGGCAGCTATGACAGGGGCAGTCATTCGTAGACATGCTTGGTTAAAAGATCAACCTCTACCAGATCATGTAAAAGCAAAACTTCTGGATGCACCTTTGGAAAAGAACAAGCTTTTTGGTGCAAATGCTAAGGAGATGTGTTAAAGACCATCGAAGAAAAAGCAAAATCAGTTCAGACAGTGAAAGATTTCCTCCAGGTTCAACCCCCCAGATTCAGTAGGAATTGGCCTTCAAAAAACTGGTCCTTTCCTAATCCAGAAAAGTTTCAAAGGGGTAAGAACAGACGTGGCCGAGGAAGAGGCCAATACAGAGGCCCTTACAGGGGACGACAATGGCAGCCAGGAAACCAAAGAAGTGACGCAGGGGTTTCACCTGCCGCACAACCATAATCTCAATGACTTTCCTCTACTACCGCCTACCAGGGAACAACTAGAAGCTCCCTTGGGCGGGAAATTATCTCTGTTTGCAGAAAACTGGCACAGACTGACAAAGGACAAATGGATTTTGGACATTATAGACCGAGGGTACAGGTTTCATTTTCATACCTTACCAAGAAAACAAGGCATGCCAAACCTACCACAAAATCAGAGGGCAGAGGCTATCAAGCAAATCACTCTGCTGACTCGAATGAAAGCAATAGAAAGAGTTCCACAACAAGAACAAGACCAGGGGTTTTATTCAAGACTTCCTTGTTCCAAGAAAAGAATCTCAATGGAGACCAATACTGGACTTGTCCGCATTAAACACCTTTCTCATAGTACCAAAGTTCAAAATGCTGACTCTACAGCAACTCCTTCCCATGCTGGGCAAGGGGTCGTGGCTGATTACTCTAGACCTCAAGGAGGCATACCTGCATGTCCCTATCAGACACAGCTGCAGAAGATACCTCAGATTTCTTGCAGGGCCAGAGCATTATCAATTCTCAGCATTGCCATTTGGCTTATCTACTGCGCCCAGAGTATTTACAAAATGCCTGGCTTCAGTAATTGCTCATTGCAGGCTCCAGGGTATACAAATTTACCGGTACCTGGACGACTGCCTCATACAAGCGGACGACAAATTGATGTTGACAAAAAACCTGGATTATGTCATACGATTACTTCAAGCTCTGGGATACACAGTCAACTTCCAAAAGTCAAGACTGCAGCCATCCCAGCAAATAATCTTCTTAGGAGCCAAATTAGACGCAGACTCTCAGATGGCTTACCTGACAGAAGACAAGCAAGAGAAGTTAACTCATTATTTCAAAGGTCTAGCAAAACTCACCCAGATGACTGCAAGGAGATTCCTACAGGCCCTGGGTTACATGGCATCCTGCATTCTCCTGGTTCCATTTGCAAGACTACACATGAGAAAGCTTCAATGGTACCTAGAAAGCATTTGGTCTCAACACAGCAACAACTTGGAGACAGTCATACCACTAATTCCATGCCTACAAAAGGAATTCCTATGGTGGGCCTCGGTGAGCCAGGCAAACACAGGTATGTCATTCAAAAAACCACAGATAATACAGACCATGACTACAGACGCCTCAGACCTTGGATGGGGGGCGCACATGGAAGGCAGGTGTATACAAGGACAATGGTCTCCAAAGGAAACACATCTGCATATAAACCAAAAGGAAATGCTGGCAGTAATGCATGCCATAGAGGCCTTTCAACACCAACTCCAGCAAGGCCATTTAATGATACGGACAGACAAACACCACTGTGATGTGGTACATAAACAAGCAAGGGGGCACCCACTCTTACCCTCTTTGCAGACTGACAATGCAGCTTTGGGAGAAATCGCTGAGCCTAAACATCCAGTTACAATCCCAGTTTGTTCCAGGAAAAGACAATGTGTTGGCGGACAGCCTAAGCAGGAATTTCACAGATCCACACGAGTGGAGGTTACATCCGAAGGCCTTCAGACAACTCACTTCGACATGAGGCAAGCCGGAAGTGGACCTATTTGCCTCTCATCTCAACCATCTTCTACCAAAATTCTGCACAAGGACATACCATCCAAAAGCTTGGAAAATAGATGCCCTCTCATTCAACTGGAACTCCCTAACAATCTATGCATTCCCACCTCTGCCACTTATGACCTCAGTATTACTAAAGATCAAAGCAGAGAGACCCAAGGGAATCATAATAGCTCCGGACTGGCCAAGACAACACTGGTACCCACTACTACGGAGCATATGTCACACCAGGAGGTGGGCCCTTCCCCAATGGCCTCTACTACTGACTCAGCACAACTTTGAAACAGTGCATCCAAATCTTCAGACACTGCAGCTAACAGCCTGGGAGATCCCATAAATAACTTCAGTCTATCTCTCTCCAAGGAAGTTCAGAGGATACTAACAGAGGCTCGAAGACCATCCACCAGAAAGGTTTACTTAGCAAAGTGGAAAAGATTCAGCAATTGGAATACCAGCAAGGGACATGATGCATCATTGTTGAGCATCCCACTCATCTTGGAATATTTGGCAGATATGTTACAGAATGGCCTCTCATATTCTTCCATAAAGATACGTGCATCTGCTATTTCAGCTAGATACAACACTGATCCTCCTGTTTTTTCACACCCTTTACTAAGGCAATTCCTCAGGGGAATCAAGAACATTAAGCCACCAAGAAAGGCCCCAGTGCCAGCCTGGGACCTCAATTTTGTCCTAGAAAAACTGACTCTACCCCCATTTGAGCCAGCAGCTTCAGTTGACTTGCAATTTCTCTCATGGAAGACAGCTTTCCTGTTGGCAATTACATCAGCAAGAAGGGTTTCAGAACTACAGGCCCTAATGGCAATACCACCCTTTATTATTTTTCACAGAGACAGGGTGTCATTAAGGACCAACCCTACTTTTATGCCAAAGGTGGTATCTAGGGTTTCTTTAAATCAAGCCATTCATCTACCTGCTTTCTTCCCCAATCCTGAGAACAAGGGGGAAAGACTGTTGCATACCTTGGACATTCACAGACAACTTCGTTACTACCTGGACAGAACCAAGGCCAGTAGGAAGTCTGAACAACTTTTTGTAGCTTACGCCCCTGCAGTCCAAGGAAAAGCAATTTCAAAACAGACTATTTCAAAATGGATTGGGCATTGCATCAGATTCTGTTATTCCTTTCATGGAAAGACTGTTCCAGCCAATGTCAGACCACATTCCACCAGAGCTACAGCCACCTCTACAGCATTCTTAAGAGGGGTGCCTACTAAGGACATTCTAGAAGCTGCTACATGGAGCTCCGTGCATACATTCTCCAAACACTACACTCTCCCTCTATACTCCAGATCCAGAGCAGGCTTTGCTTCGGCATTCCTGCAGGGTTTGATTGCCACACCATCTTTTTCCTAGAGCATTCCTCCTCCCCCAGCTAAGCTATGGCATTCTACCCACATGTTATGACTGCAGTTGCATTCTTGAAGGACATAGTACAGTTTTGTACCTACCATAAATGTAGATGTCCGATAGACATGCAACTGCAGTCGGATTTTCCCACCCTCCATACCCCTCTATGCCTAGGGTCCACTCCTATCCCTGTTTCTCTTAGCTGGGGATATCTGTTATGGTGTATTTGTTTTATTGCTCATTTATTTGTTTGGAATCCTGTTTTTGTCTTCCAATTTGATTACAGCCTTCCTTGGAGGGCACCTGGCATCTGGGGCAAGAAACACTGAAGAAAATGGCGTCGGCTGATGCTTATATACTCCAGCCGCTCTGACGTCGGAGAGAAATGCGACATCAGCCGACGTCGGACCCAGACTTTGGAATCCGGCCGACCGAGGGCTGCCTGAGGCAGGACAACCCACATGTTATGACTGCAGTTACATGTCTATCGGACATCTACATTTATGGTAGGTACAAAACTGTACTTTCCACCTAGTGCCTACCACCCATTTCTTAGCTTTGGGATTCTACCCATCTGTTATGACTGCAGCTGTATGCACGATGAACATAGTACAGTTTTGTACCTACCATAAATGTAGATGTTCGAGTGCTAATACAGTTGCAGTCCAGGTTTCCCTCCCTCTTTCCCCTCTTGGGACAGGCCTATAGGCTAACACATCCTCATACAACCTGATTGGGGTATTCATTTATGATGTATTTGCTTGCAGCTACTGTATTTTGATTATATTGCACTGCATTATTACACAAATTTATGTATTGCCTTCCTTCTGGGGGCACCTGACATCTGGGGCAAGAAAAACTGAAGAAAATGGTGTTGGCTGGTTCCTTTATACCCCTGTCGCACTGATGTCAGGGAAGAAGCGACGACAACCGACGCCGGACCTAGACTTTGGAATTCGGCCGACCGAGGACCCGCCTGATGGCAGGAGAACCCATCTGTTATGACTGCAGCTGTATTAGCACTTGAACATCTACATTTATGGTAGGTACAAAACTGTACTTTCTCTCTCTTCTCAGTATCAGGGCTATTGAACCTGTCCCAGCAGAACAAAGGGGACAAGGTTTTTATTCAAGACTTTTTCTGGTACCCAGAAAAGACAGCAACTGGCATCCTATCCTGGACCTCTCTATTCTCAACACCTTTCTGATGGTTCCAAAATTCAAAATGGTAACTCTTCAACTGCTTCTTCCTATGTTAGCCAAGGATGCCTGGCTGGCAACCCTAGACCTAAAGGAAGCTTACCTGCACATCCCAATAAAGGAATCTTGCAGGAAGTACCTATGCTTCAGGGCAGGCTCTATGCACCTGCAGTTCTTTGCACTTCCCTTTGGCTTATCTACTGCGCCCAGGTTATTCACAAAGTGTCTAGCTCCAGCCATTGCATTTTGCAGGCAGAGAAATATTCAAATTTACCCATAGTTGGACGATTGTCTGATTCAGGCAGAAAGCCAGGACTTGCTATTACAACACCTGGCATTCGTAAAGAAACTTCTAACCTCACTGGGGTACACCATCAACGAAAAGAAATCTCACCTAGTACCCTGCCAACAGATAGTATTCCTGAGAGCAAGATTGAACACACCTTCCCAGATGGCATTCCTCACTCTGGAGAAACAAGTTTATTTGACAACCTACTTCAAACTATTGGCCACAAAATCCCAGCTATCTGCAAGGAAGACACTGCAAGCCCTGGGGTTCATGGCCTCTTGCATTCTGCTAATTCCATATGCAAGACTGCATATGAGGAAACTCCAATGGTACCTAAAAAGCCTATGTTGTCAACATTCTCAGGACCTGGAAACAATGATTTCTAGCATTCCTTGTATGAAGACAGAGTTCCTTTGGTGAGCAGAGGCCTGCTACCACAACAAGGGACTCCCTTTCACTCTACCCCCTGCCACCTAAACCCTAACAGACGCATCAGACTAAACATGGGGGGCTCACATGGCAGGGCAGTGCATTCAGGGCAAATGGAACCTGAGATGGATGCACCTGCATATCAATCAAAAAGAAATGTTAGCTGTACAGAATCCTCTGACAGCCCTCAAAGACCGTATTTTTCCAAGACAACAATTGGTAAAGACAGACAACACCACAGTTATGTGGTACATAAACAAGCAGGGGGGAACCCACTTGTACCCTCTCTGCAGACTAGCCATGGCTCTGTGGAACACAGCCTTGAGCTACTAAGTTCATCTACAAGCTCAATTCCTGCCAGGCAAACTAAATTTACTGGCAGACGACTTCAGCAGAAATTTCATGGACCCACACGAATGGAAACTAGAACCAAAAATATTCAACCTCTTGAGGAACAAATGGGGGACTCCAGAGGTAGACCTGTTTGCCTCCCCTCAGAACTACCAATTGAACAAATTCTGCACAAGAACTCTCCGCATCCAAGCTTGGAAAGTGGATGCCCTGTCCTTTACCTGGGAACGCCTCTCCGTTTATGCCACCACCCCCCCCCCCAGCCTCTCCTCTTGAAGGTTCTACCAAAGATCAAACAGGCCAAGCCAAGGACAATACTGATTGCACCAGACTGGCCACGCCAGCACTGGGTACTCCCTCTTGTGCAGTATTACACAGCTGAAACCATGGCTTCTGCCTCAGACCCCTTCCCTGCTGTCCCAGCAGGCGGGTCAGATTCTGCACCTTCAGCCTCAAGCCCTGAACCTTACAGCCTGGCTAATTCCTTGAGCTCTCTTCTAGCATCACTCTGTAAGCAGGTGCTGGATGTCATTCTGGAGGCAAGGAGGCCTAGTACTAGAAAATCCTATGCTGAAAAGTGGGAAAGATACTATTTCTGGAGCCAGGCTCATGGGATAGGCACAACGGTGCCCAGCTTACCTCATATTCTACAGTACTTAACAGAAATGCTCCACAAGGGCCTATCCTTCTTGTCAATTAAAATTCATTCCTCTGCCATTTCAGCACATTGTAATACTGAGCCACCCCTCTTCTCTCATCCCTTGCTAAAACAATTCCTTAGAGGGGCCAAAAATGTAAGATGACCCCCCCCCCCAGGAGAGCTCCCACTGTAGCCTGGGACCTTAACTTTGTATTGGAAAAGCTCACCCCCCCCCCTTGAGCCTGCAACAGCAGAGTTGAAATTTCTTTCTTGGAAAACAGCCTTCCTTCTAGTCATCACTTCAGCTAGAAGAGTGTCTGAATTACAGGCCCTCATGGCAGTGGAACCCTTCAATGTTTAGTTGTCTATCTCGCCTTAGTTCTTGCTGGTTACGATCAGAGCCGATCCTCGGCTCTGACTCTGCCATCTTCTATAGCTCCAGAGCTGTTTACTGGCTCAAGGCTGCCCCTTATCCCATGATGCCTAGCGCTAGCTACCCAGATCTCGTTTGCCGCTTCAGCTGCGAGGTGTCATTTTACTGGCTCAGGCTTGCATAAGTTTATTATAGAACTTTTTTTCCCTTCAGAAATAGCTTTTTTCTTAAGAGCTATAGTTAACTTTTAGTCTTATACCATTGTCATTAGTGTAGTGTGTTGTTGTAGTTCCTTTCCTCCCCTTTAGAACTCATTTAATTTAGAGAGTTCTTCCCCACCCCCCTCTCTCTACCCTTTTAGGTAGCCGTTTAAGTTAGAAGCTTCCTAGTTTAAAAAAAAAAAAATCTTTAGCTTTAGCTGTAGTATACTGTGTTTTTTTTTCCTTTTGTTGATATTGTGTTTTGGTATTTTGTTTTCGCTTATCGGACTTTTGGCTAAGATCAGTGTAGTATCTCTTGAGGTATTTTTTGGATACGGGATGTCTAAAGAATCCAAGTTGTCTGGGTTCAAGTGTGATTCGTGCTGTCAGAAAATGTCTCTGGCAGATGGGCACACTTCTTGCATCTATTGCTTAGGCGCAGTGCACCTGCAGGACTCTTGTTCTATATGCCATGCATTTAGTTCAAGAGTTCTGCAGGAGCATAAGAATAAGCTTATTCTTAGGGGTCTTTTAAAGCCCCAGGATTCACCGGCCAAGACTCAGCCTGTGAAATCCCCAAAACCGACCAAATCCTCGGCTCCAAGCTCGGAGCCGTCATTGGTTCAAACGTTACCTGCTAGTTCGGTTCTGGCCAGAACCGATGAGACTATCTCCCCGTCAGCTCAATCAGTATCTTCGGAGCCGTCGCGGAGCCACAAAAGGCTTAAGGTCCCCTTCTCTGGAATCCATACATTCGGCTCCTCAGTCTCCCCTGCTTCAGAGCGAGTGCAGTCACAGATCATCCCACTCCTCTCGGTCCTCTAGGCACTCGGATCATGATGTGGAGAGAGTGGTCAGTAGGTTGCTGAAGTCGCAGGCACTTGCCAAGATCTTGTCCAGCCCTTCTCAACAGTTGTCGGCTCCATCCACTTCTATTGATGTTCCTCCTCTGACTCCTTTGAGCTCGGAGCCGGAGTTCGTTGGGGTTCGAGTCGTGGAACCGTCGGCTCTGATAACTATTTCTCCTTCGGTTCCATCGTCGGCTCCGATTCCCTTGATGGCACCGTCCGTCGAGGGATCTGGGTGCCGAGGCTCCCTCTGCCCTCAGGGGACGAGTGGCATCGGACTCTTGTCCGACCCCATTCTCCCTCTTGGAGCTTCGGCGCAGGTGAGTTCGGCTACTACATCAGCCTCGGGGCGGAGAAGGATTCCAATTTCCTCAGAACCAGATCCTTCTCTGCATCGTGGCAGGGACGCCTTCAATGTCATGAGGAGCATGCTGGCCTCTGAGTCAGCTCCACAATCGACCCCACCGGCTCCGTCCCCTGTCGTGCCTGCAACAACCTCTGCTCCTCCTCCAGACCCCAAGCATGGGGAACCGGCTCTACAGGGCACCCCACTGGGTGTTTCCCCTTCCAAGGCCTCCCCTGATCATTCAGAGGAGCCCCCTCGTAAGAAGTGCAAGAGGAAGCACATTGACTCCCCTGAGTCTGTCACTTCGGATACAGAATTAGATGATTCGGAAGGGTCCCCGAGATCCCCCTCTGAAGATGCTTCCTTTTCGGATATCCTCGAAATGCTTAAGCAGAGGGGGAACTGGAATCCCCTAGCCCCTACCAAGGATGAGTTTCTATTCCTGGATGCGTTCGGTTCCCGACCTTCCACCTTCTGGGTTTCTCCGCCTTTCGATCCACTCATGTCTGTGGTGGCTCGAAAGGCTTGGTTAGCCCCAGATACAGTGGAACCAACCCCGAGGAGACCTAGCAAATTCATCACTGCACCCCTTGATAAGCAGTTCCTTACCAAAGGTGTTCCTGTGGATGCCATGGTGGTAGCAGCAGCCACTGAAAAGGAGTTAGCGAGAACTTTTTCGTCTGTCCATCCTCCTAACAAGGAGTCTAGGACTATGGATAGATATGGGAAGCGAATGTTTGCTTCAGCGACCTTTACTATGAGGTCTCTGAATTACTTATGCCATTTTACCCTGCTTCAGAGAGATCTCCTTAAAGAGCTCGGAGATACCCTTCAAGATCCATCAGCTGAAGGGGCTCAAGCTAAAGTGGCTTCCCAGCTGGCGACCCTTAATTGTGTAGTTAATTCCTCCATGAGGCTAATTTCCTATGCAGCCGATGGTGCGAGTAGAGCCGGAGGTACAGGCATGGCCCTTAGGAAACACGCATGGATGTGACTGTGTAACTTTGCAGAACCCTTTAGAGTGTCATTCACCAGCACCCCCTTTGACTGTTCTTTTCTTTTTGGACCACAGGTGAAAGACACTTTGACTAGGTGTGAGCAAGAAGGCAAGACTCTCTCTGCTGTGGGAGTCTGTTTTTCCACTCCTTCCAGACCATACCCCAAGGGCCAGAAGAGTGGTAAAATGTGGTTCCGAAAATCCCAGGGAGCCCCGCCTGACGCACACAATGATCTTTCCTCCAGAGGCAGAGGAGGAAGCAACAACAGACGCCGCCCTCGTGGCAGAGAGGGTCCACAGAATCAGGGCAGCAGAGAATCCTTCTCTGAGAAGCCCTTCCAGCATCCCTGAAGGGTTGCCCGGCTGCCCATCTCTGGAGGCAGTCAGGGGAAGACTTTCACTGTACCCAAAAGCCTGGCAAAGTTTTACGCAAGACAAATGGGTACAGTCAGTTATATTCTGAGGTTACAAAATCTCTTTCTCTCAACCCCCCCTTACCATCAAGCAAATCCCTCCCAGATGTTCCACCCAATCTGAGGGACCAAGCAGTCATAGAAGTTTCAAAACTGCTAGAAAAAGAGTCATCCAGGAAGTCCCGGCAGACCAACACTGATCCGGAACTTACTCAAGTTTCTTTTTGGTACCAAAAAAGACAGGTGACTGGAGACCGATTCTGGATCTCAGCAGACTAAACAAGTCTGTTCAAAGAACAAAGTTTCGATGGTCATGCTACAGTCCATTCTACCCTTTCTTGGTCAGGACAATTGGATGTGCTCCATAGATCTTCAGGATGCGTACTATCACATCAAAATGGACAGGCACTCCAGGAGATTCCTTCGCTTCCGGCTGGGAGCCAGTCATTATCATTTCAGAGCTCTGCCCTTTGGTCTCACCGCAGCCCCCAGGGTGTTCACCAAATGTATGGCAGTGGTCACGGCTCACCTGGGACGTCAAGGATTCCAGGTGTTTCCATATCTAGACGACTGGCTCCTCACTGCTACTACCAGGCATCAACTTCTGCAAGCCAGGGACTACACAATCTGCTCCCAGCTAGGCATCACAATAAACTTCGAAAAATCTGCCTTGTTGCCCTGTCAATCTGTCACCTATATAGGAGCAGACTTAGACACAAGGAACATGTCCGCAACGCTTCCGCCAGACAGGGTATCTTTAATTTGCCAGCAAGTGCAAATCCTGATGCAGAGCAAAAGGATTCAAGTCAGATTCGTTCTCCAAACTCTGGGTTCCATGGCAGCGGCAATTCTTCTAATCCCACTGGCCCGCTTTCACATGAGGATCCTTCAGTGGCTTCTGTTCACACCGTGGTCTTTCCAACAGCTGCCCATGTCTCACATGATCATGATTACAGAAGCATGCAAAAGGCACCTTTCTTGGTGGATGGTCTCCTTGCTAGTGATTCAGGGCAGACCCTTCATGCAGGCCCCTCCGGTTGCCACAGTGACCACAGACGCCTCCCTGATAGGGTGGGGGGAGCATTGTCAGAGCAGGACAGTCCAAGGCATTTGACAGCCTCACGTGTACCATCTGCATATAAACATCCTAGAAATGAGAGCTGTGCTCTTAGCGTTGCAAGCTCTTCAGGACTCTCTCCCTTCTGGGACCATTGCAATTCAAATGGACAACATGTCAGTCGTATGGTACATCAACAAGCAGGGCGGAACCAGGTCCTACCCCCTGTGTCGAGAAGCACTCAGACTCTGGCAGTGGGCGATTTCCTCCCAACGATTTCTGATTGCGACGCACATCCTTGGGAGGTCCAGCGTCATAGCGGACAGGCTCAGCAGAGCTATTCACATGCCTCACGAGTGGTCTCTGAATCAGGAAGTTGCGGATCTTATCTTCCGCAAATGGGGACAGCCATGCTGCAATCTTTTTGCCACTCCCTTCAACAGCAAATGCAGCAACTACTTCTCCCGCTTCCAGGTCACAAACCCAGAGACGCGCTAGTCCACGATTGGCCTCGGGGACTTCTTTATGCCTTCCCTCCATTTCCCCTGATATCGAAACTCATACAGAAAGCAATATCGTTGGGTTGCAAAATGATCCTCATTGCCCCCTACTGGCCTCGACAGATATGGTTTCCGTTCCCGCACCATTACTTTCTCGATCAGCCCTGGACTCTGGATCTGATTCCAGACCTGCTGATTCATCAATCAGGCGGGCTGCATCAATCCCTCTAAACACTCCAGCTCACAGCTTGGTTGCTCCACTTCCAACCTTAGCCAGGCTTCCCAGCATTTCCCCGGCCGTACGTGAAATTGTCTCCTCGCACAAGTCCGCCACTAGAAGGACTTGTGCTAGCAAATGGAAACGTTTTTCTTGTTGGGCAGAGGCTAGGAACATAGATCCCCTTTCAGCCCCAGTCCACGAAATCCTGGAGTTCCTAGCAGAACTCTTTCATTCTGGGTCCGCTTCTGCTGCTATCAGGGTTCAATTGGCGGCCATTTCAAACTTTCATGTTGGTTTCTCTAATGCAAACATCATGTCTCATAAGCTATGTAAAGCTTTCTTAAGAGGGATTACTCTCCTTAGACCCCCCAGTGAGAGATCCCCCTCCTCCTTGGGACCTGATTTTGCCCCCTTTTGAACCTGCAGCGTCTTGCTCCATTCAAGTTTTTATCTTGGAAAACTCTCTTTCTGGTAGCTATTACTTCAGCCAGACGTGTCTCTGAACTTCAGGCACTGTGTGTCCGTCCTCCATACTTAGTTTTTCATAAGGACAGGATTGCTCTGAGGACTAATCCCTCTTTCCTTCCAAAAGTCTGCTCAGAAAATAATTTAAACCAATCTATAGACCTATCTGTGTTTTTTCCCAGCCACACCAACAAGGCAGAATACAAATTACATCAATTAGATGTTCATAGACAACTGCGTTTTTACCTGCATAAGACAAAGGACATAATGAAGTCGGACCAACTATTCCTTTCCTATGCTCTGGGCAAACAAGGTCTCCCAGTTTCCAAAGTGACCTTATCCAGGTGGTTGTCTCACTGTATTACTTTAATTTATCAATTGAGAAACAGAGTTGCCTATCAAACCAAAAGGTCATTCTCCTAGGGCTTTGGCCACCTCTGTAACCTTCCAATCTAGGTTGTCCATGGATTCTATCTGTGCAGCTGCTACGTGGGCAAATCCTCATACCTTTATTTCTCATTATAAGCTAGATATGTTATCCAGGAGCAGAGCTGACTTTGGTTCCACTGTTCTGAAGAGTCTGTTCCAATGAGCCGCCCAGGATTGTAGGTGCTAGGGACGCTGTCCCAACCAGCAAGAACGAAGGCGAGATAGACAACTTAACATAAAGAAATTATGTACCTACCATAACGTTCCATTTTAGTTGTCTTCATCTCGCCTTCTTTCTTGCGTCCCACCCTCCGTCCCCCTGTCCTATTGGATCGAGGGGAGTTTTGATTTCACTGGCTGAGTGTTCTCTGGTTTGTTTCCTCTACTGACTTAGAGAGTATGACAGGTATGCTCAACCTGTTTGTTTGGATAGGTTGATTCTCTGGCTATGCCTGGGGTTAGCTATTACAAATGAGATCTGGGTAGCTAGCGCTAGGCATCATGGGATAAGGGGTAGCCTCGAGCCAGTGAACAGCTCTCGAGCTATAGAAAATGACCGAGTCGGAGCAGAGGATCGGCTCCGATCCCAACCAACAAGAAAGAAGGCGAGATGAAGACAACTAACATGGAACATTATGGTAGGTTCATAACTTCTTTTTATCTTCCATGCGAACAGGGTTTCCCTCAGAGCTAATCCTTCCTTTATGTCCAAAGTGGTGTCTAGTGTGGCCTTAAATCAGTGCATTCATTTGGCTACTTTTTTCCCTAAACCACAAAACAAAAGGGAACGAATACTGCACTCTTGACGTGCACAGACAACTTAGATTTTATTTGGACAGAACTAAGCCTCTCAGAAAATCTGAACAGCTGCTAGTTGGCTTTGCTGCAGGGGCAGAGGGAAGGCCATTTCAAAGCAAACCATTTCTAAATGGATAAGACATTGCATTAATTTCTGCTACAAGCACCATGGAAAACCTATCCCACAAGGGGATATGATCTCATTCCGCCAGGGCTGCATCTACCTCTGCGCCTTTTCTCAGAGGAGTCCCTACCAGGGACATCCTAGAAGCTGCTGTCTGGAGCTCTGTTTCATACCTTCACCAGGCATTACCACTTGCCTGTTTTTTCTAAATCCAAAGCTGGATTTTCTGCAGCAGTTTTACAAGGCCTGCTAATCAGCCCTAACACCTCTTGACTGCCTCCACCCTTCCTCAGCTTTGGGAATCAACCCAAGTGTGATGACTGCAACAGTGAAACACGAAGAACTTCGTACAGTTATGTACACTTACCATAAATGTAGATGTTAGAGTGTATTCACTGTTGCAGTCCTGGTTTCCCTCCCTCCATCCCCCTGGTTTTCTATATTCTTTCTACCTATCCTCTTTATGGCCATCTTTTATGGCTGGGGTATTTACTTCTTACCAAGTAATAGCTTCGTATTTTGGGGGCTCCTGACATCTGGGGCAAGAAAAACTGATGTAATGGCGTTGGCTGCATGTTTTATACCCCTGACGTCATGGAAGAGGTGACAGCAACCAACGCAGAAATCCCAAGACACTGGTATTTGGGCAGACTGAGGGCTACCTACAGGCAGATAACCGAAGTGTGATGACTGCAACACTGAATACACTCTAACATTTACATTTATGGCAAGTGTACACAACTGTACTTTGTGTCTGGGGTGCCCAGAAGGGAAAATATAACAAAGGAGGGTACATTTTTGAAGAAATTATCACAATATTTGGCATATGAAAGATGTGAATTCAGTAGTAGGAGTTTTAAGTGAATTTACCTATTATTCCCCAAGATTGAAAAAACTGGACTAGGCTAGACAGAACTTAAATTTCACATGAATTTGTGCATTTAATTGACAGGGTTTTTTTTATTTTTTCACATTTAATTGAAAGTTTTGATACATATCCAATAACTATTTAAGATCACACGCCAGTAATTAAAATAAAAATGAGACGCTGGCTCTTTCACACTTATCTGTTGAAAAGAGGGATATTTAGTGGAAATTGTTCAGGAGTTATTAGCGAAGACAGAAATTTCTTCAGAAAATATAGCTAGGGATTGGGATAAAATTAAAATGGAGTTTAAAACTAGGGTGGAAAAAAAAGCTACAGTTAAGAAGCAACAAGAATTATCTGGAGGGACTGACAAATGTTCAAGTATTGTAGAATAGGGTGCATCTCACAGAACAAGAGGAAGAGCAGTTGCAGAATGCTAAGCAGAAAATAAAGGACAACCTCAATTTGTGAGAGTTTGAAAAGATTGCTGTTAAGTAACTTTTTGATGATAATGCCAGAACACAAAATCTTTTAGTGCACGCTTAGCCTACAACAAGGAAGATAAGAGATACTGTAGAGGTACTAGAAATACTTTGAAAATTTTATGAAAGCCTGTGTAAAGCAGAGAAATACGGAGGTCAATAAAAGGTACCATTGGAAATGTTTATGGAAGAATTAAATATGCCAAGGTTAGAGGTAGATGAGGCTCAATTACTAATAGGATAGGAGGAGATGAGATAAAAATGGTGCTGTATAACCAATTAACAGGAAAGTCCCCGGGAATAGATGGTATTCTGTGGAAGTTTGGAAGCTAGGAGGGAAAAACTGATGAAGATCTGGAAGGTTTTGTTTAGTAATATTTTAAAAAGAGAAGCACCCACATCCTGGAAGAAAGCGGTGGTGGCTGTAATACCTAAAGAGGGTATAGACCCATCAGATCCAGCTTCATACATGCACATTTCAATCCTAAACCATGATTATAAAGTGTTTAACTATAATGGCTAAAAGAATGGCAAAGATGATACCAAAATTGATAGACCTGGATCATTTCGGGTTTGTGTATGGGAGGCAAACATTTGACAACATTAACAGAACATTAAGGATCCAGAGAGAAGCTGAATGTAAGAAAATACCACTGCTGTTGGGTGGGTCTTGATGTAGAGAAATCATTTGACAGAGTGAGCTGGAAGTTTATGAGCAGGGCAATGGAAGCATTTGCATTCCCTGATAAAATTATAAGGTTGATTAGGAGGATATATGAGGGATTGGAGGCAAAAATTAAAGTGAGTGGATTCCTCTGTGATAATTGTATGAACAGAGGAACCAGACAGAGGTGTCCTCTCTCCCTTTTATTTGCATTATATGTAGAACCATTGGCAAAGAAAATGAGATTCAGAAATTCAAGAATATAATTGGTATGGTAGTCAAGAAAAGTTGGCACTATTTGCAGATAATTTTATTTTTATACCTGATAAAACAGGAAAAGGGCATTTCAGCATTGTGGAACATTTTGAGGCAGTTTCAGATCTTTTTAGAGCACAAAATTTAATGAAGCTAAAACAAAGCCAATATAGCTGTAAATTATGTACCCAGACGCACATTTGTTCTGCAATATCCATCTTTGAGGACATGATAAAAAGAAGTACTTAGTATGGATTAAAAAGGATTCTGATGTGGCAGCTAAGGATATGTGTAGGAAGAGACTAAACAAAAGATAATACAAAAACTGAGAAATTGGAAGCTCTGTTATATGGATGTGCATAGCACGATTCAAGCAGTTAAAATGTTTTAGTCCCTTTAGTTTTATACACAGGTCGGGCATGATTTTATCCACAAGAGAAGTTGTGGATAGCAGTTAATAAAGAGCTAAAAGATTATCTGGGAGGGGAAGTTTGCCAGAGTCAAGAGGGATAAGCTGATTCTTCCAGTTGTAGAAGGTGGTTTGGGATTACCCAATTTGAAGGGGTATTTCAGAGCTACACAGTTAAAGCTCATATACATAGCGCAAGCAGAAACCTATAATTCAAAGTGGAAAGGGATGATGAAATGGGAAGCTCAAGAAATAAGGAGTGGCTGGGATTTTAGATGTAGGTCCTTAGGGAAAGTAATAACCATGCAGAAGTTTTATATTCATAAATTAGCAGAAAGTATTCTAAGAATTAAGCCAACATGGGAATGGAGATAGGAGATTCTTCCGATAGGGATGACTGCAATTAGGGATATAAACAGTAGGCAAGAGGGGACTGGAATTTATTTGAGAAAACTGGTAAAAGAACCAAGGTATTGGGAGCAAATAATTAGTAAGGATGAGGTAATAGAATGGGAAGAGGCCAGAACTTTATTTGGACTGCAGGATAGAGATTGCCTTCCCTTTCAAGGATTGATAGAGTATAGGGAAAGCGAAAGAAATAGGGGGATCCTAAGTGAAAGACCAGCACTGGTAGAGTTTTTAGTAGAATCTGGAACAGAAGCTGCAGTTAAAGGAACAATTAGAGAATACAAAATCTTGCATAACTGTAAGAATCAATCTGAGGAGTTTAGAAAGGATTAAGAAGAGAGAGATTGAATAAGCAATTCACAAAAAAATAATGGGATGGTGTATGTATGCCTCCCAAGTATGCAATAAAAGTCTAGAAGATTTAGGATCTTTGCTTGGAAGTGTTTACATAGGTATTTTTTTTATCCCAGGTAGACTCCAAAGAATTTTTCTTTGGGTAGACAGCAAATGGAGGTGTGATAGGGAAGAAAGAGTTAACTGGGAACATATTTTCTGGGGGTGTAATGGGTTGGCAGACTTTAAAGATTCCCTGCAGATTGCTCTGTCGGAAATAATGGGTGAGCAAATTGGTGTAACTAAGGAAATGATTTTTTAGCTGTGATACAGTATCTGAATTATCTAGACATAGTAAGGCCTTGCTGAGTCCAATTATGATGGCTGGCAAAAAAATAATTACTAGAAAATGGAAATCAAAGTTTAAACCACCTTTACTAGAGATAGTGAATATAGTAACAGGGGTAAAAGAACTGGAATTGGGATCTTTAGAAATGGATAGGAGCAAATTAGATAGGAAAAAATGGGAATAATGGTAAACAATACATGCAGAGGAGGAGTGAGGTTTAAAAGAAGGCAGGATTTAAATGAGCTGTGTAATGTTTGACAATGACTGGATAGATTGTGATGTGTAATGTTTGCAACTACATTTAGATATATATGGTTTGTTTTTGTTTATATAAATGTGTGATTGTCAGTGTCATATGTGATGATTTAGTAAAGATGTTTATTTAAAAAAAAAAAAAAAAGACTTTTTAGTGCCAAAGAAAAACAGAGACCCAAGGCCAGTTCTGGGTATCAGCCATCTAAAAACGTTTGCAAGGCTGACAAAATTCCAGATGATCAGATTGACCTCCAGGACGTGTGCTGTTACATATATATATATATATATATATATATATATATATATATATATATATATATATATATATATAGATATATAGATATATATATATATATAGATATATATATATGGTACTTTTCCGTTATCGGGGCAACAGTTATAATGAGCATTTGGAATCCTAGCGCTCATTATAATGTTGATGGTTCAGCTGTTGCTGAAGTGGGTGCCACACACTTATTTTCATGTCAAATTTATTAAGTGTGGTCGATCACATTTAATAAACGACGACAATCATTTGACTTACAGACTTCTCTTACTCGGACTCATGCATGCCAACAGGGTTTAATAGGAAGTGAATTAACATGCATTATTCAGAGAAAAAGCAAGTGTGTAACTAAAATGATTGCCGTTATTTATGAATTGAGATAGACCACACTTTTCTCCTAAAACCGCCAGTTGTAGGAAATGAGGAGGGAGATGAGCCAAAATCAAGACAGATTTTAGACGTATATGTACATGGGACACGAGTCAATCATATTGTGTGAAATGGCAGGTAAATGCCTTGGTCATGCTTTGAAATCGGCTGAAATGCAGAATAAAAAACGCTCACACATCTTTTTTTTTACGTAAACCGCAGTCTCAATAGTTAAACACCACACCCCCAAAAAAAATAAATAAATAGGCTGTAGTGGTCTTTAATTAACATATTCCTGTAATGTGCGCTGGCTTTTCAGCATGCCTATAACTGAGTGTGCATGCGAGTGTGTTTACGAACAAGTTGTAATAATTCCCCTTTATGAACTGTTAACATTTTATTACACTTGAATTGCTGTACTTTACCAACTGTAATATGTTTAGGCCCTCCAACGTTGCTTCACTTCTTTCCCATTTGGCCGATGAACTTCATTTTTCATTTCCGTCGAGTTAGTCCGGGACTGCCCTCTGAAAATGAGACCAAATCAGGAAGTACTTGTTGCCCCGATAACAGAAAAGTACCATATATATATATATATATATATATATATATATATATATATATATGGACAAAGATGGTCCTAGAAGTTCCTTTGTTTCAGGCTGGGAGCCAGTCATTTCCTATTTAGAGCTCTACCCTGTGGTTTCACCACAAACCCCCCAGGGTGTTGAGAGAGTGCATGGTAGTGGTTGCACCTAACCTCTGACTGTAGGGGATGTTCATCGTGTTTCACTGTTGCAGTCATTACAATTGGGTTATCCTGCTGGCAGGCTACCCACAGTCGGCCTGAATTCCAAAGTCCTGGTCCGGCGTTGGTTGCTGTCGCCTCCTCCCTGACGTCAGTGCGCCAGGGGTATAAAAGGCGCAGCTGACGCCATCTTCTCCAGTCTTTCTTGCTGCACGGTGCCCGAAGCAAAAGCAGTTTGCAAGTGCCGGTCAGCCGACTCCTGAGATTTTCAAGTTCAAATTTCAGATCCGAAGTCTTCATTAAAGCTAAGTACCCCGTTGGGGAAACGTTTTCTTGCTTCAGACCGATGTCAGAAAAAGTTAATAATTGTATTTCTAGTGGGAAGCAAATACCTCATAAGGATTTTCATTCTTACTGTATTCCTTGCCTAGGCCCTGACCACGACGTTGCTAGTTGTCGGTTTTGTGCTAGATTTAACCAGCGCACTATTAAGCGTCGGTAGGGTTTTGCATTTCATTATTTTGGCAGAAGATTTAATTATATAATGCCATCGGAACAGCTGACTACCGGAATTTATAAAAAGCGCAAAGACAAAGAAAAGGACAGGCATCCGAGGTCCAAAACCGACGACGAGTCTTCCGCTAGGCCAGTCGCCAGTTCTCAGTGAGGTGCTTTCGCAGCCCCTGACGGCCCGCTACCTCAAAGCCACAGGCTGCTTCCGACTCCCACGTGGAGCCAACTAGGCTGCTGGAAACACAAGGTATTGGACCCTCTGAAACTATTCCCTCAGATGGGTCCGGAGCCACTGAGCAGGCATCAGCTTCTGAGGGTGTTTTCAGGCCTACACAGTTATATGTGAAAACGACTTCAACTTCAAAGGCAAAGACTAAAGCACCTCTAAAGACAAAGTACAGCATTCCTCTGGACAGGCCTCCATGCCTAAAAAACAGATGCTTAAAATGGCCGATGACCTAATTACTTTGATCTGGGGTTCCCATCCCCCTCCTGATAAGAGGCCTAGGCAAGAGACAGAATATGAATGTTCAGATCAGGTTTCCATTTCCTCTGATTCCTCTTCTGAACAGGGTACTCTTCCTCCCTATCAGGATTCTGATGCTGAAGAATCTATCCCTTAAGCCTCTCCTCCTGAGGATTATTCTTTTGGGGAGACCCTGCATACTATGACTGAGCACTTCCACTGACAGAGCCAAGATTACTCAGAATCTAAGAAAAGGCTCAGAGATTTTCTTTTACTACCTCAGCACAGGACCCTTGCTATTCCTCCTGTTTTAGACATTGTAGATGATGTATTTATAGAGTCCAGTCTGACTCCTGACTCTTTACCACCAGCTCCTGTTAAGCCAGACAGATACTACAGGGTCCCTGATTCACATAAATTTCTTTATAAAAACCCTGCTGCTGACCCAGAAACTATCTCTCAGGGTCTCAAAGGGGTCAAGGCATCCACTGCAAAAAACCCTATCCCCTCTGATAGGGATTCAAGGGCCCTGGACAGATGGGGGAAAAAGATTTACACTTCTGCTACCTTGGCTGTAAGGACCTTAAATTGTCAGTTTCATGTGCTTAAATATCAGCAATATCTTATGTCACTACTTAAACAGAAAATGTTGACAAATTCTGAATGTGCAGAAAACAAAGAAATGCAGGATTTATTGCATGCAGCTGAACAAGTGGGAAAGCATACTTTGCAATGTGGTTTTGATTTTCTGGAGGCCTCCTGCAGGGCCGCTGTTACGGGTTCTGTCATTAGGAGGCATGCTTGGTTAAAGGAACAGAATCTGCCAGATCATGTTAAAGCAAAATTATTAGATGCTCCATTACAGCATGATACCTTGTTTGGTGTTAAAGCAGAAGAGGTGTTGAAGAAAATGGAGGACAAAGCTAAATCTATGCAAACAGTCAAGGATTTCTTACAGGTGCAACCTCCCAGATTTAGCAGGAACTGGCCTGCAAAGAATTGGTCCTTTCCAGTGTCAGACAGGCCTCAAAGAGGCAGATCCCAGAAGCAGATCCCAGCCCCAGGGCTCATACAAGTCTAAACAGTGGGGTGCTTCTACCTCCAAAAGCGGAGAAGATAAATCACAGCCATACAGGAAACAGTCTCAATGACTTTTCCCTGCCAGCACCAATCACTTATCTTCTGGCAGCTCCTTTAGGGGGAAAACTAGCACTTTTTTTGCAAAATTGGCACATGATCACCCAGGACAAACGGGTCCTGGATATAGTGTCACAAGGCTACAGGTTCCATTTTCACACCCTGCCAAGGGCAAACGGAATGCCAGACCTGCCACACAATCAATGGGCAGAGGCACAAAAACAAGTTTCATCCCTCATGGACATGAGGGCCATTCAGCGAGCACCACAGCAAGAGCAGGGACTAGGATTTTACTCAAGACTGTTCTTGGTGCCCAGAAAGGACAATGCCTGGAGACCAATACTGGACCTGTCTATTCTAAACACATTTCTGGATATTCCGAAATTCAAAATGTTGACTCTGCAGCAGCTTCTGCCCATGCTGGGCAAGAAGGCATGGCTTGTGACTTTAGACCAAAAAGAGGCAATACCTGCATCTCCCAATCAGACATTCATGCAGAAGATACCTCAGATTTATAGCTGGCTCAATGCACTACCAATTCTCTGCACTGCCCTTTGGCTTATCTACTGCACCCAGGATCTTCACAAAATGCCTGGCACCAGTAATTGCATTTTGCAGTCAGAGGAATACAAATATATCCTTACTTGGACGACTGCCTTATTCAAGCAGAGAATAAAGACATTCTACTACAGCATCTGGCGTTTGTAAAAAGATTACTAACATGCCTAGGGTACACAGTAAACGAAAAGAAATCAAAACTAGTACCCTCACAAGAGATAATATTCCTGGGTGCAAGCTTAAATACAACTGCCCAGATGGCTTATCTCATGCCAGACAAACAAAGACAACTGACTACTTATTTCAAAATGTTGGCAACAAAGACCCAGTTATCTGCAAGAAAAATTCTGCAGGCATTGGGCTTCATGGCATCCTGCATTCTGCTAATTCCATATGCAAGACTGCATATGAGGAAACTACAATGGTATCTAAAAAGTGTTTGGACTTAACATTGCCACAGCCTGGAAACAATAATTACCCTCATTTCCTGCCTGCAACAGGAGTTTTGATGGTGGGCAAAGGCCTGTCACCACAACAAGGGACAGCCTTTTACTTTACCCACAGCCAGGCAGACATTAACAACAGATGCATCAGATTATGCCTGGGGGGCCCATATGGCAGGAAGATGTATTCAGGGCACATGGCCCGCTAGTCAAATGCATCTACGCATCAATCAAAAAGAGATGCTAACTGTTCAAAATGCCCTGACAGCCTTCAAGGCCTACTTCATCCAGGACAACTATTGATAAAGACGGACAAAACTACAGTCATGTGGTACATAAACAAGCAGGGAGGCACACATTCCTACCCCCTCTGCAGACTAGCCATGGCTTTGTGGGACACAGCATTGACTTACCAAGTACATCTGCAAGCATAATACCTGCCAGGAAAGATAAATTCTCTGGCGGACGAACTAAGCAGAAACCTAATGGATCCCCACGAGTGGAAATTGTATCCACAAGTCTTCAGCATGATAACAAGGAACTGGGGATGCCCGGACATAGACCTATTTGCCTCCCCTCACAACTGCCAACTACAGAGATTCTGCACAAGGACTTATCACAAGCAAGCATGGAAAGTGGATGCTGTATCTTTCAGCTGGAAAAACTTAACAGTATATGCCTTTCCCCCACTGCCTCTCCTCCCCAAGGTACTCCTAAAGGTCAGACAAGAGAAGCCAAAAATGATACTGATTGCCCCTGACTGGCCCCGCCAGCACTGGTACCCAATCCTAAAAATTTTGTCTCAATGCCCAGCCTGAACATTACCTCAAATCCCTCACTTATTGACCCAAAAAAACAGATCCTGCACTGCCAACCCAGGACCTTAACTCTGGCAGCATGGCGGGTAATATAACCATTCAGAACACGCCTCTCTCTAAAGCAGTGATGGGTGTTATTTTGGAGGCCAGGAGGCCTAGCACCAGAAAATCTTATGCAGACAAATGGAAGAGATTCTGTGCTTGGAACCAGGCACAAGGAATTGACACAATTCTACCAAATATTCCTCAGATTTTGCAATACTTAACTGAGATGCTGGACAAAGGCCTATCCTTTTTATCAGTTAAGATTCATGCCTCTGCCATTTCAGCTCATTACAGTACAGAACTGCCTATTTTTTCTCATCCATTACTAAGGCAGTACCTCAGAGGGGCTAAAAACATAACACCTCCAAGGAGAGCACCAATACCTGCATGGGACCTAAATTATGTCTTGGAAAAACTCACACTGCCTCCTTTTGAGCCAGCCTCTACAGCTGATATAAAATTCTTATCCTGGAAAACAGCTCTGCTCCTACTAATAACCTCTGCAAGACGAGTCTCAGAGTTGCAGGCACTCATGGCTATGGAACCTTTTTATCATTTTCCATCAGGACAGGGTTTCTCTGAGGACATACCCAACATTTATGCCTAAGGTAGTGTCCAGTGTGGCCCTGAATAAAACAATTCATCTGCCTAACTTTTATCCAAACCCACAGAATAAGGGTGAGAGACTTCTGCATTCTTTGGACATTCACAGGCAGCTACGCTTCTACTTGGACAGAACCAAAGCTTTCAGAAAGACTGAACAGCTTCTAGTGACATATGCTGCAGGATCACAAGGAAAGGCTATCTCAAAGCAGACTATTTCCAAATGGATAAGCCACTGCATTCGTTTCTGCTATTCACAGCATGGCAAATCAGTGCTTAAGGGCATTAGGCCACATTCAACCAGAGCAGCAGCCACTTCAGCAGCCTTCCTCAGAGGAGTACCAACCAAAGACTTCTTAGAGGCTGCAACTTGGAGTTCAGTGCACACTTTTACAAAGCACTATCACTTACTTCTCTACTCTAAATCCAGGGCAGGTTGTGCCACTGCAGTTCTGCAGGGCCTCATAGCCTCTCCTAATCCTATTTAGCCCCAGCCACCCAACCTTAGCTTTGGGATTCAACCCAATTGTAATGACTGCAACAGTGAAACACGATGAACATAGTACAGTTGTGTACCTACTATAAATGTAGATGTTCGAGTGTATTCACTGTTGCAGTCCAGGTTACCCACCCACCATCCCCCTTTCCTTTGCTGGGTCTTATCTGTACTTCTCTATTCTATACACCCTATATGGTGTATTTGCTTGTAGATGAAGGTAGAGTTTTACTTTATTGCATGCATGTTTATTGGCATAAATTAGCCTACCTTTTGGGGGACACCTGACATCTGGAGCAAGAAAAACTGAAGAAAATGGCGTCGGCTGCATCTTTTATACCCCTGGTGCACTGACGTCAGGGAGGAGGCGACAGCAACCGACGCTGGACCAGGACTTTG
Organism: Protopterus annectens; assembly: GCF_019279795.1. Classification (NCBI taxonomy): domain Eukaryota; kingdom Metazoa; phylum Chordata; order Ceratodontiformes; family Protopteridae; genus Protopterus; species Protopterus annectens. The sequence goes on along the minus strand of NC_056741.1, from coordinate 604,732,597 downwards.
GAATTCAGGCTGACTTACGGGTAGCCTGCCAGCAGGATAACCCAATTGTAATGACTGCAACAGTGAATACACTTGAACATCTACATTTATGGTAGGTACACAACTGTACTTTCTAAGTGTTCCCTTATCTGGATGACCATCTCATCATCACCTTATCCAGGGGTCTACTTGTCCAGGCCAGGGATTCTTTGCCCCATCTTTGCTCAAATCTAGGAATCACAGAGAATACAGCCAAGTCCAAACTTCAGCCCTTCTAGTCCTTGGAATCTACTAGGGCCCACCTAGACATGAAACTTCAGATTACAAAGCTTCCTCAGAGCAGGCTTTCAAGACTTCATAGGCAAGTCTTGGTAGTAGTATCTTGTGAGAAGCCAGTGGCAAAACTAATAACGGTCAAGTTCCATGTCAGCTGCGATTACCCAAGTATCTCTGGCTAGATAAACGCTTGTGAGTTTTACAGTGGATCTTAGCTGTGTAGTGATTTGTCAGACAACACTTCGTGTCCTTTCAGGTATCTTTAGAGAAGATTTGCAGATCACACATCCAGTCATTGTTGTTGTCACCAGCTGTATCTCAAGCATGTCTCCTTTGTTCTTCTTCACCCCAAGCCATGGTCACCAAGGACACCAATCAACTGGGTTGAGGGACATTTCTTTCTGAAAACAGTCCAAGGTACATGATCTCTGACAGAGGCCAGTCTTCACATCAACATCTTGAAGGTAGGAGCAGTGCTCCTAGTGTTGCAGCCATTTTAGGAGTCTGTTCCCCTGGCTGTGATATCTATCCTGACAGATATTTCAATGGCTTTGTCTATCAACAAACCAGAAGAAACACAGTATTAATTTTTGTTTTAGAGGCCTTGAGGGCATGCCAATGAGCAATGTCTTATCATTGTTTTCTGATAGCAATACACATTCCAAGGAAGTCTAGTGTTCTAGAGGACAGGTTGAGCATGTCTGTACTCCGTCACGAGTGGTCCCTCAGCCCAGTAGTAGAGTGTTTATTAAGCCATTGGAGCTGTCCTTGCTGCGACCTGTTTGCATCTGTCTGCAACACCAAATGCACCTAATTTTTTTCTCTGATCCCCAGGGAAGGGAAGTCACTGAAGGATGCTCTGGTCAACATTTAGCCCACAGAGCTGCTTTCTGCTTTCCCTCCTAACCCATCTAATACCTTTGTTCCTACAGAATGCATTGTTGAGAAAGGTTATGGTCATCTTCATAGACCTTACTGTCCTCAACAAGTGTGGTTTCCCTTCCTCTGGCCTTGTTTAGTACAGACTCCCTGGCTGCTGGGCTCATTGTCAGACCTGCTATTTCACCCTTTGGGGTCATCTCATTCGTACAGACTCCCAAACTAACTGCATGGTTTCTACAGTTCCATTTGAAAGAAGGATCTACAGAAATAAATGGAAAAGATTGATGTTAAGTTGTCAATCTCGCCTTCATTCTTGCTGGATGGGTTCGGAGCCGATCCTCGGCTCCGACTCGGCACTTGCTAAGCTCAAGAGTCACTTTTACCAGCTCGAGGCAGCCCCATATCCCATGATGCAAGGCGGTAAATACCCAAATCTCGTTTGCCGCTTCGCTGATGAGGTACTCCTTTTACCAGCTCTTGGTAAGTAATTTGTTATACAAATTTTAGTCACCCCATTCCTAATTTTTCTCTCATTTATTAAATTTTTTGTCACTTTTAGATAGTTGTAGGGTCTTTCGCTGTAGTTTTCTGTTTCCCTAGTTGTTTTTATTTAGTCGGGCCTTCAATCCCCTCCCATCCCTTCCTGTCAGGGTGTGTGTGTGGGTTTATTTTTTCCCATTCAAGTTAAATATTTCTGATTCTGGGACTGTGTGAATTGTGTGTTGTGTGGATATCACTATGTCCAAAGAACAGAGGGTCTCAGGCTTCAAGAAGTGTGACTCGTGCTGTCAGAAGATGTCTCTGACAGATGGTCACACTTCTTGTATCTACTGCCTGGGACCTCTCCACCTGCAGGACTCCTGTGCTATTTGTCACTCTTTCAGCCAGAGAGTCCTGCAGGAAAGGAGAAATAAATTAATTTTGAGAGGACTTCTTAAACCGGAGGGCTCCCCGGCTAAGTCTGCTTCGGGCAAGCCCTCTAAGACCTCCAAGGCCTAGGCTTCTGCTACTAAGCCTTCGGCCCTGGCTCCGACTCCTTTGGAGTCGAGCTTATTTTGACTAAATCTTCGGCACCGATGGCTATCGGTGCCGATACTTTAACTGCCACATTGGTGTCTGCTCCGACCGGCTCCGACCTCCATGTGTCTAAGGCTTTGGTATCGGCGCCGGCTCCGATACCATTATTTCCTTGCCTGTATTGGCTCCAGCCAGAGCCGATACATCTTTGACCAGGCTTGGAGCCGATAAGTTGTCGGCTCCGTCCGGAACCGAGGGTTCTTCGGCTCCGATGGTTCCGTCGAGGAAGCGGTCCAGGTCTCCCTCTTTGGAGCCGATACTGTCTGGTCCGACCTCTCCTCTTCTTTTGGAACGGAGCCATCGGAGCCGATCATCTAGGTCTTCCAGGCTCTCAGACCATGATTTGGAGAGAGTGGTAAGCAGATTGTTAAAATCACAGGCACTAGCCCAAATGCTTCATAGTCAGTCTCAACAGACGACTACTAGTCCACACCCTCGTCAAGTTCCTCCTTCGACTCTCCTCCAGAGCTCGGAGCCGGAGTCTATGGGAATAGTCACTGCTACGGCTGCGGGGCAGATACCACCCCTTTCTGCTCTTTCAGCTTCTACTCATCTCCTCCTCGAGACCTTCCTTGGAGGGATCCGGTGGTCGGGCTTCCCTGGTCTGCTCCGAGGGGGTGAGTGGCATCGGACCCTTGTCCGACCCTGCTCTTCCCCTCGGGGCTTCGGCCTTGGTGAGCTCGGCCCTGACATCTGCCTCGGAGCCTTCCCTTTCGGTGGGCCCGGGAGTCCCTGTTTCTTCGGAGCGGGGTCTCTCGGATCTCCCTGGGAGGGGAGCCTTTGAGGTGATGAGGAGTGTGCTGGCCCCTGGGCTCAGTCAGCAGTCTATCCCCTTAACTCCTTCCTCTACGGTGCCTGTAGATGTCTCTTCCCACTCTCTTGCTCCCGGACCGAGAGATCCACCGCCTCATGTTTCCCCACTGGGAAGAACCCCCTCTTCCGAGGATTCTCCTGATCCATCAGGAGATCCTCCGCGTAAGAGGACCTGTAAGAGGAAGCACCTGGACTCCCCTGAGTCTACTACTTCAGATACCGACTTAGATGAGTCGGAGGGGTCCCCAAGATCCCCCCCTCTGAGGATGTCTCTTTTTCAGACATCCTAGAACTCCTAAAACAGAGGGGAAACTGGCCCTCCATTAATCCCCTCCGAGGATGAGTCGGTATACCTAGAGGCATTTGGATCTCGACCCTCCACCTCCTGGGTGTCTCCGCCTTTCGACCCCCTCATGGAGGTGATAGCTCTGAAGGCGTGGGCATCTCCTGATTCCGTAGAACCAGTTCCCAGGAGGCCTTCTAAATTTATTACAGCCCCTTCCGAGAAACAATTTCTTACAAAAGGTGTCCCTGTTGATGCCATGGTGGTGGCGGCCGCCACCAAGAAGGAACTTGCAGATCCTTCCGTACCAGTCCATCCTCCTAACAAGGATTCTAGGACCATGGACAGGTATGGTAAGCGGATGTTTTCCTCAGCGACCTTTGCCATGCGTTCGCTGAATTACTTATGTCACTTCACCAGACTTCAAAGGGACATCCTTAAAGAATTAGGTGAAGTAGTACAGGATCCTACAGCTGCAGGGGCTCAGGACAAGATTGCTTCTCAGCTAGGAATCCTTAACTCAATAACCAACTCCTCCATGCGGCTGATTTCGTATGCAGCAGATGGAGCGAGTAGAGCTGCAGGGACAGGAGTGGCTCTTAGACGTCAGTCCTGGATACGGCTCTGTAATTTTGCAGATCCCTTTAAGGCGTCCTTCACAAACTCTCCCTTCGATGGGTCAACATTTTGGTCCTCAGGTGAAGGATATGTTGACCAGGTGTGAGCAAGACGGCAAGACTCTTTCTGCCGTAGGAGTCCGTTTTTCCACCCCTTCTAGGCCTTACCCTAAAGGACAGAAGGGGGGAAAGATGTGGTTCCATAAATCTCAGGGAGTCACGCCGGACACGCGTGGTCAGTTTACCCCTAGAGGCAGAGGGGGTAATAATAATAGACGCCGCCCTAGGGGCAGAGGGGGTCCGCAGAACTAGGGCAGCAGAGAGCCTCTCTCTGACAAGCCCTTCCAGCATCCCTGAGGTGTTGCCCGACTGTCCATCCTTGGAAGCAGTCGGGGGAAGATTATCGCTGTACCCAGAAGCCTGGTTTTCCCTGTCACAAGACAAATGGGTACAGTCGATCATATCCGAGGGTTACAAGATTCCTTTCGAGGAAAGTCCCTTCACTCACAAAAATTCCCTTCCAGATGTTCCACCCGGTCTAAGGGAAATCGCAAAATTAGAAGTATCAAAGCTTCTACAAAAAAGGGCCATTCAGCCAGTTCCAACAGACCATTCAGAGCCTGGAGTCTACTCAAGGTTCTTTTTGGTTCCCAAAAAGACGGGAGATTGGAGACCAATATTGGACCTCAGCAGACTCAACAAGTCTGTGAAAAAGACAAGATTTCGAATGGTCACACTTCAATCGATTTTGCCCTTCTTGGGCAAAGACAACTGGATGTGCTCAATAGACCTTCAGGATGCGTACTATCACATAAAAATCCACAGACGCTCCAGAAGGTTTCTCCGCTTTCGGCTGGGGTCCAGTCATTTTCAATTCAGAGCCCTGCCCTTTGGTCTCACTACAGCCCCCAGAGTGTTCACCAAATGCATGGCAGTGGTCACGGCTCACCTGAGACGTCAAGGATTCCAGGTGTTTCCATATCTCGACGACTGGCTCCTCTCAGCCACCACCAGGCATCAACTTCTCCAAGCCAGAGACTACACCCTAAATCTCTGCACTCAATTAGGAATTTCGATCAACTACGAAAAATCCTCCTTATTGCCCTGCCAGTCTATTACTTTTATAGGTGCAAATTTAGACACTGTTCGGATGTCAGCAAACCTCACAAGCCAGAGAATCCTAGATATCCAAAACCATGTGCGGATCATCCTTGCCAGCAGAAAGGTGCAAGCCAGACTGGTCCTAAAAGTATTGGGCCTCATGGCAGCTGCCATTACTCTTCTTCACCCAATGGTCCTTCCAACAGCTTCCCATGCGTCACCAGATTCTGGTGACACAAACTTGCAAAAACCACCTATCCTGGTGGATTTCTTCTCCCCAGCTCCATCAGGGCAGACCCTTTGTTTCCCCGGCCCCGGTAGCCACAGTCACTACGGACGCCTCCCTGATCGGGTGTGGGGGGGTCATTATCAGGGCAGGAAGGTTCATGGGACGTGGCAACCGTTCGAATACCACCTGCACATAAATGTCCTAGAGATGAGAGCAGTGCTTTTAACGTTGCAAGCCCTCAACGACTTTCTTCCCTTGGGAACAATTGCAGTTCACACGGACAACATGTCCGTAGTGTGGTACATCAACAAGCAGGGCGGAACCAAGTCCTACCCCTTGTGTCGAGAGGCTCTCAGACTTTGGCAATGGGCGATCTCCTCTCATCGGTTTCTGGTAGCAATGCATATCCCTGGGAAAACCAACATTTTAGCGGACAGATTGAGCAGAGCTATACTCATGCCTCACGAGTGGTCTCTCAAACAATCTATAGTGGAGGAGATTTTTCAGAAGTGGGGCCGCCCATGTTGCGATCTTTTTGCTACTCCCCAAAACAGCAAATGCCCAGCCTTCTTCTCTCTCTTCCCACTTCCGGGCCATCCCCCCAGAGACGCTCTTACCCAAGATTGGCCCCAGGGACTTCTTTATGCCTTTCCTCCCTTTCCATTGATACCACAGGTACTCCAGAAAGCTACCGTTTTGAGAGCCAAAATGATTCTCATTGCCCCGTATTGGCCTCGACAAATGTGGTTTCCGTTCCTTCATAGTCATCTTTTGGTGCAGCCTTGGCATCTGGACCCAGTGCCAGATCTTCTGATCCACCAATCGGGTCAGCTGCATCGGTCCATTCCTTCTCTCAACCTCACAGCTTGGTTGCTCCACTTCCTTCCTTAGCCAGGCTTCTTATGATCTCTAACCCTGTTAAGGGATATCATAGTGGCTTCCCTTAAATCCTCTACTAGAAGGATTTACTTTAGCAAGTGGAAACGTTTCTCCCTTTGGGCGAAATCAAGGAACATAGATCCCTTTACTGCCCCTGTTCATGCAGTTTTGGATTTTGTAACGGAAATCTTTCACTCGGGTTCTTCATCTTCCACGGTCAAAGTTCAGTTGGCTGCAATCGAACTTTCATGTCGGGTTTGCAGATCACAACATTATGCCCCACAAGCTTTGTAAAGCTTTTCTGAAAGGAGTTTTTCTCCTCAAACCTCCTGTCAGGAGTCCTCCTCCTCAATGGGACCTAAATCTAGTGCTGACATCCTTAATTCTTCCTCCCTTTGAGCCAGCTGCTTCATGCTCACTAAAGTTTCTTTCGTGGAAGACGCTCTTCCTTGTCGCTATTACCTCGGCTAGGAGAGTGTCAGAACTTCATGCCCTCTCTGTTCGTCCCCCATATTTGGTCTTCCACAAGGACAGAGTATCCTTGAGAACTAATCCATCCTTTTTGCCCAAGGTTGCTTCAAAAACAAATTTAAACCAATCCATTGATCTCCCTGTATTTTTCCTAACTATTCCAACAGATCGGAACAAAATTACATTATCTTGATGTTCACCGCCAACTCAGATATTATTTGGACAGAACAAAACAATTCAGGAAGTCTGATCAGCTCTTTCTTTCTTATGCTGAAAATAAGAAAGGCTTCCCTGTTTCCAAAGTGACCTTGTCTAGATGGCTATTTTCCACCATTTCTGACATTTATCTACTTAGGGGCAAACAGCTGTGCTCAAAACCAAAGGCACATTCCACTAGAGGCCTAGCCACTTCTACAGCCTTTCAGGCTAGGCTACCCTTAGATACTATTTGTGCAGCAGCCACTTGGGCCACTCCTCATACCTTTGTTTCTCATTACAAATTGGATTTGGCCTCCAGGGATAGGGCCAGTTTTGGTTCCACAGTTCTCAAGAGTCTGTTCCATTGAGCCACCCAGGATAGAGGTGCTAGGGACGCGGTCCCATCCAGCAAGAATGAAGGCGAGATTGACAACTTAACATTTAGAAGTTATGTACCTACCATAACGTTCCATGTTAGTTGTCTTCTCTCGCCTTCTTTCTTGCGACCCTCCCTCCTGCCCCCTTGCCTGGACAGACCTTGATCTCCCTTGGCTCTGGAAGATTTTTGTTTCATTGGGCACCAGTTAGTTCTAGTTTTAGTTATCTGGTTTCCCCTTTCAGCCTTTTTAGGCTTATTGCTCTTCTTTCCTTAGTGGAAAGTTTTATGCTAGGTAGTTTTCCCTCTAGGTACCAAACGAGATCTGGGTATTTACCACCTTGCATCATGGGATATGGGGCTGCCTCGAGCTGGTAAAAGTGACTCTCGAGCTTAGCAAGTGCCAAGTCGGAGCCGAGGATCGGCTCCGAACCCATCCAGCAAGAAAGAAGGCGAGAGACGACAACTAACATGGAATGTTATGGTAGGTACATAACTTCTAATTTACTTCCAGTAGAAACTCAGATCTGTTTTTCAGCCCCTGTTCTGGCCATATTGGATTTTCTTATCTCTTTTTTAGAGTGGTGCCAGTTACTATACTGTATATCCTGTCTTCATATTGGAGAAAATCATATCCCCATTGCATTTTTCAGGCTTTTCAGCTTTCCTCAGAACACCCCCCCCCCCCACTGGGAACCGGTACCCCCTTGGGATATCAGTGGCCATCACCTCTGCCAGGACGATTTCTGAGCTCCATACCTTATCTTCTAAATCTCCCTACCTGATTTTCCACAAAGACAAAGTACCCATGACCTAATCCATCTTTCCTCCCTAAGCTAGCTTCTGAGTCTTCAATAGTCAGTCTTTCAGAGTTTTTTCCAAGTTTTTCAAATAAGGGCAAATACAAATTACATTTGCTGAATGTGCGCCACCAACTTCTTTTCTATCTGGGTCGAACCAAGGCAGAAAGACTGACCAATTATTTGTCGTATTCTTCTGTCAAGATGGGAAAGGGATCGTCTGAAGTAAAACCCTCCCATTGGCTTTCAGAATGTGTATGTCATGTATACAAAGAAAGAGGCTTGTCACTAAGCAGATTTCAAAAAGCTCGTTCAACTAGGTCTATGGCCCCTTCTACAGACGTCTTTTCCAGTGTTACCTCATGTTGACGTGTTGCGGCTACTTAGTTCAAAGTCCATACATTCATTTCACACTACAAATTAGACATTGTCAAGTCCAAGAGTCACTTTTGGCTTGACTACGCTCTGGGGAATATCCTTCCATGCAACCTCCCAAGTGTAACAGCTGGGGTCTCTGCCTTATCCATTGAAGAACAGACAGAAGAGACAACATCAGATACGAAAGTTATGTACTCCCCATAAAGATAGATCTGTGTTGTCTACTTCTGTCCTGCCTCAACTTTCCGCCCTCCTTCCCCCTTCCTTGGTATTTTCCTGATTCCTTTTATTCACTCCTGGAGTGATCTTGCTGACTTAACCTTATATTCCATAGAGTTTATTTCAGGCCTCTGCATAGCAGGTGATGTTGTGTAGTCCAGTCTCACCTTCATTTTTATATATGGGTTCGGAGCCGATCCTCTGCTCCGACTCGGCCAATTTACAAGCTCGAAGATTTCTGGTTGGCTCGTGGCTAAGCAGGTATCCCATAGTGCACCAGTACATCTCCCAGATTTCGTTTGCCGCATTGACGAGTTCGGTCATGCTTCTTTTGGCTCTGGCTATGTTTCAAATTCTTTCTATTTACATATATAGTATTAGAGTTTATATTGTGTTGTTAGGGTTTTTATTATCCTAGACAGTTGTGTTGTTTGCCCCTTTTGGTGCAATCTTAGTTTAAACTTGATGTTATGTGATCCTATCTCGCCTACATTCTGACTGATGGGTTCGGAGCCGATCCCTCGGCTCCGACTCGGCACGCTTATGCCAAAGAGCGAAGTCTCTTATTGGCTGAGCTTACTATATCCCAGGATGCACCACTACCAATCCCCCAGATCTCGTTTGCCGCTAACAAGTGAAGACGTGGTCTCGAGCTGGCTGAGCTAAGTAGTGATTATTTTCACTAACTTTTCTGTCAGGAATTTCTTTATTCTTCAACTAAAAGCTGTTTTAACAGCTATCTTGTGTTTAGAGTGCGTTTGGTGAAATTTACTTGGTAAATTCTTGTGTTGTGAGTGTTGATTGACCAGGAGTACCTCTTGTGTGGAAAGGCCTTTCCGGTCTTTTTAGTTGTTAGGTGACTTCTGTTCTGTTTAGGGATCTCGGATCCTTTATACTGCTGATAGTTTCTTTTCTTTAAAAAGAAGGACAAAGCAGAGAATTTCTTTTCTGTCATAATTACAGTGTTTGTACTGTGTTTGGCTAGTTCACTGTATAATTTACGGAATGTCTCAGGTTCCTAGGCCTTCAGGCTTTAAAAAGTGCACCAAGTGCAACTTTAAAATGTCTATAACAGATGACCACTCTCTCTGTGTTTATTGTTTGGGTGCAAAACATTTGCAGGAGTCCTGCAGCGTGTGTCACGCTTTTTCCTCGAGGGTCCTCCAAGAGAGGAAAAATAAACTCATATTAAAAGGCCTTATAAAACCCTCCTTTGAAGAAGCTTTAGCATCCTCTCCTTCTCCTGCTAAAAGAAAGGTCGGCTCCGACCAGTCCGTCGGATCCGACCGCCAAAAGACATAGGCAGGTTTCTCCTTCGGCTCCAAGGACTTGGAGCCGAGGCGAACGGTCTGCCTCGATGCCACCTGTCTCGACTCCTCTGGCCGGGCCGATGGCTGGGGCATCGAGGCGGGTCACCGTCGGCTCCACTGGTATCGGAGCCGATGAAGGTTATCGCTCAGACACTTCCTCCTCGGCGCGAAGCCCTCCTCGGCACCGATGGAAACTAGTTTGGGTATTCCTTCGGCCGATAGTCATCGAGTCGCCTCGGCCGGTCCCCTAGCCCTTTGGGGCCGTTGCAGAGGCCATCTCGAACCCCCTCAGTATCCTCTAGGTCATCGAGGATGTCAGATTCGGACATAGACAGGGTGGTCCAACGACTGTTCCAGTCCCCAGTCTTTCAAAAATTTGTTTGGTTCCGACCCAGTTGGCTTGAGCCGGCGACCCATGCCCATGTCATTGCCAGGCGTCCTCCGACCGCTTGGCCGCCGTGGGAGCAGGTGCTGTTGGAGCCGGTGGAGGTCTTAGGGTCGGCGCCGACCCTTACTCCAACCCGGCCTTCGGGTCGAGTTTGGTACACGGACTTCTTCGGCTGGACCCGGGGTGATGTGTCGGGACCTATGCTGTCGGTTCCGAGCCTCCCTCTCGGTGCTTGCTGCGGGACTTCCGTCTGCTATCATGGCTCGGGGACGGACACTCCCAGGATTCTGGGGTCCGGCTTTCAGAGCTATGAGGAGTGCCTTGGCCAAGTCTTCTTGCCATCTCTCCGGCTTTACCGGCACCTTCCCTGGGCGTGGAGACTGGGTCTTTGGCAGTTCCCTGTCCTAGGCAGCGGAGCCCCTGGGCCTGAGGTTACCCCCATTGGGGGTTCCCCTCCTCCTGAGGGTTCTTCGGAGTTGTCTTCAGAGGAGCCCCAAGGAAGAGATCGTGCAAGAGGAAGCACGTGGACTCCCCCGAGTCTATTACATCGGACACTGATCTTGATGATGCGGAGGGGTCCCCGAAGTCGTCCTCGGATGATGTCTCGTTTGCAGACATTTTAGAGATCCTCAAACAACGAGGCGGCTGGATATCCAAACCCCCCTCTGCTGATGAGTCAGTGCTTCTCAAGGCCTTTGGGGCTCAGCCCTCCGCCTCCTGGGTGTCTCCGCCCTTCGACGAGCTCCTGGATTTGGTTTGTCGGAGGGCGTGGGAACATCCAGATACCGTGGAACCAGTGCCTTCTCGTCCTAACAAATTTTTGTCTGCCCCACCCGAGAAGGAGTTCCTGACTAAAGGCGTGGCTGTAGATGCCATGGTGGTGGCATCTGCTACACAACAGGACGTGGCAGAGGCTTCAGCGTCCGTCCATCCTCCTAATAAGGAGTCTAGGAGCATGGACGATGCGGAAGCGCACCCTGATCTGATCGGCGTTTACATTAAGGTCCCAGAATTATTTGGCATATTTTACCAGGCTTCAGAGGGATCTGGTCAAGGAGCTGTCTGATTCCTCTCGGGTAACCTACCTGAGCAGCTAGCCCAGTCGGTTAGCTCTCAGTTGGCTATCCTTTCTTCAATTTCTAACTCGTCCATGAGGCTCATTTCATATGCGGCCGAAGGCGGTAGAGCGGCAGGCGCAGGCGTGGCTCTACGCCGAGAACCCTGGCTGCGTTTGTGTCATTTTGCAGAGGCCTTCAAGTCTTCCTTCGCCGACGCTCCCTTTGATGGGTCCTCTTTGTTTGGACCTAAGGTTAAAGACACTCTTACCCGCTGTGAGCAAGAGGGAAAAACTTTATCTGCCGTAGGTGCACATTATTCCACTCCCTTTCGGCCTTATCCCAAGGCTAAAGGAGGAGGGAAGATGTGGTTCCGCAAATCACGTAAGTTTTTCCCTCAACAGCAGGAAGATTCCCCTTCCAGAGGCAGAGGACGGGGAAATTTTTCTGGGAGACGCCGTCCCAGAGGTGGCAGAGGGCCCCGCAATTCTGGAGACCGCGAGTCCTTTCGTGGCTCTTCAGCCTCCAACACTTCATGAGGGTTTGCCCGGCTGTGCTGCTCCGGAGCCAGTCGGGTGCCGTTTTGCCAAGCACCTAAAAGCCTGGGAGTCTATCACTCAGGACAGATGGGTGCTTCGGATTATCGCCGGAGGTTACACCATTCCCGTCACACACTCACCCCACCGTCCAAAAAAATCCCGGACCCACCACCCAGTCAAAGGGAAATTGCAGCCGCAGAAGCTTTAAAGCTGCTAGAAAAAGGAGTCATCCAAACGGTCCCCACAGACCAGATCGGATCCGGAAATTACTCAAGGTTCTTTTTAGTGCCAAAAAAGACAGGGGACCTGAGACCAATATTGGATCTCAGCAGACCAAACCAATCCGTCACGAAATCCAAATTCCGAATGGTCACGTTACAATCCATTCTCCCATTGTTGGAGAAGGATGTTTGGATGTGCTCCATAGATCTCAAGGACGCCTATTATCACATACCAATACATCGGGCGTCCAGGAAGTATCTGCGCTTCAGCCTGGGAGACAGTCATTTCCAATTTTGCGCACTGCCCTTTGGTCTCACCACAGCCCCCAGGGTGTTCACCAAGTGTTTGGCAGTAGTAACTGCTCACCTGAGGAGTCTTGGATTCCAAGTGTTTCCCTATCTGGACGACTGGCTCCTGACTGCCACCACCAGTCATCTACTAATGGACAACCTCAAAGCCACCATTTCCTGGGTGCTACCCTGGGAATTACATTCAATTGGTCAAAGTCTGTCTTGCTGCCCTCTCAGCGCATAAGGTTCATAGGAGCAGAGATAGACTCAAAATTGATGCGCGTTTTTCTTCCTACCGAAAGGATTCAAACTTTACAAGGCCAAGTTCAAGCCCTGCTTTCAAGATCAAAGGCCCCAGCCAGGATGGTCCTGCAACTTTTAGGTTCGATGTCTGCCACGGTTCTCCTAGTTCCTCTGGCAAGATTGCACATGAGGATTCTTCAGTGGCTATTATCGACTCAATGGTCCTTTCAGGATCTTCCCCTCAATCACCCCATTATGATTACAGAAACGTGCAAACGGGACCTTCGCTGGTGGCTTCAGCCGTCCAATCTGAATCAGGGAAGTCCTTTTGTTATCCCCCCTCCGGTGGTCACCCTGACGACGGATGCCTCCCAGACAGGGTGGGGGGGGCATTGTCTGGGCAGGTTAGTTCAGGGTTCCTGGCTTCCAGACGAAACCTTTCTCCACATCAATGTATTGGAGATGAGAGGTGTTCTTCTGTCCCTACACGGCCTCCACAAGTTTCTCCCTCAGGGCATTATCGCTATCCACACAGACAACATGTCGGTGGTCTGGTATCTAAACAAACAAGGAGGGACCAGATCTTACTCCCTTTGCAGAGAGGCCATGAGGGTGTGGGAATGGGCTGTAGCTACCAGCCGTTTCTTGGTAGCGACCCACATTCGGGAAATCAATATATTGGCAGACAGATTAAGCAGGACAATTCTCTCTCCTCACGAGTGGTCCCTGAACGAAACAGTAGCAGCTCAGGTTTTCAGGAGATGGGGGACGCCGTGCTGCGACCTGTTTGCAACACCACAAAACACAAAGTGCAAAAGGTTCTTCTCCTTGACTCCACATCAGGGGGAAGCAGCTATGGATGCTCTAGCACAACCTTGGCCAACAGGGCTGCTTTATGCCTTTCCTCCGATTCCACTTCTCTCCAAAGTCATTCAGAAAGCTTCTCAATTGGGGTCCACAATGATACTAATTGCTCCACACTGGCCTAGTCAGGTATGGTTTCCCTACCTGAAGAAACATGTGGTGGACGATCCTTGGGTTTTAGATCTAACTCCGGATCTGCTAATTCATCAGTCGGGACGACAACACCAGTCCCTTCACACTTTGAAGTTGACAGCTTGGCTCCTCCACTTCCGACTTTAGTCAGAAATCACACCTTAGACCCGGAAGTTATTCACATTTTATCTTCGGCCCACAAACCCACCACTAAGAAATTGTACCTCAGTAAGTGGAAGAGGTTTGCTATCTGGGCTCAACTCAGGGGCTTAGACCCTATCACTGCCCCGATCCCAGAGGTTTTGAAATTTTTAACTTCCTTGTTTAATCAAGGATCTTCAGTCTCTACTATTAAAGTCCAACTGGCAGCTATCTCTAAATTTCACGAATCCATGGATCCACCGTTGATGAGCAGCAGATTATGCAAAACTTTCATTAAAGGTGCGGGCTGTTAAGACCCCCAGTTTTTCATCCTGCACCTCCGTGGGATCTTGATTTGGTGCTTCGTGCATTAACATCTTCCCCTTCGAACCGGCTGCTACATGTGAGTTAAAATATCTGTCTTGGAAAACGGCCTTCTTAGTTGCAATTACCTCTGCAAGAAGAGTTTCAGAGCTTCAAGCCCTATCTATCAAACCACCGTACTTGATTTTTCACAAGGATAGAGTATCACTTAGGCCTAACCCATCTTTTGTCCCAAAGGTCTGTTCTAATCTCTGTCTCCAACAATCTCTAGAGCTACCAGTTTTCTTCCCAAAATTCTCCAATGAAGCAGAATACACTCTCCATAAATTGGATGTTCACAGACAATTGCGCTTCTATCTAGACAGGACTCAGCAAATTGTAAATCAGACCAGTTGTTTGTGTCCTTCTCAGACAATAAATTGGGTAAAACCATCACAAAAGCTACTATCTCCAAATGGATTAGAGATTGTATAACTCAGGCTTATTCCTCTTCAAATAAGCAACTTACAACATCTATCAAAGCTCACTCTACCAGAGCTATGGCTACTTCTATAGCTTTTCATTCCAAGCTCGCTATTTCTGAGATTTGTGCTAGGCTACTTGGTCCAACCCGCACACTTTCATTTCCCACTATAAATTGGATGTGGCATCTAAAGGCGAGCATCATTTGGTTCCACGGTACTCAGGAGTGTTTTCCAGTGAGCCACCCAGGATTCAGGTGCTAGGACGCTGTCCCATCAGTCAGAATGTAGGCGAGATAGGATCACATAACATTTTTTAGTTATGTACTCACCATAACTTCAGATGTTTGGGATCCATCTCGCCTACATTCCTAATACCCACCCTCCTTCCCCCGGCCTTGGAGATCAGAAGAGATTGAACGGTTTTGAGTTCTACTGTTTTATCTTGTTTCTTCTGACGATGTTATATAAACAGTGCTTGCATGTGTGCATGTATGCGGACAAACTAGATCTGGGGGATTGGTAGTGGTGCATCCTGGGATATAGTAAGCTCAGCCAATAAGAGACTTCGCTCTTTGGCATAAGCGTGCCGAGTTGGAGCCGAGGGATCGGCTCCGAACCCATCAGTCAGAATGTAGACGAGATGGATCCCAAACATCTGAAGTTATGGTGAGTACATAACTAAAAGTTAGTCTGGTTCCTGTGTGCCAGTTTAGAGCTCCTTGTAAGCACCGTTGCGCCTTGCTTTTTCTCTCAGGTAGAGTGTTAGTTTTTGGCGTTTTTCTGCTGGTAGTTAACAGGGGCTCCTGTTATTTCTGATCGTTATTGGGTTCCTGTGACAGTCAGCTTAGTTTCTTTAGAGACTGTATTTTTGGCGGGGATCCACTCGTTAATTGCTTAGGGTTGGAGTTCCTTCCCTAGTATGATAGTTATTATTATAAATTGTTTACTAAATAGAGTCATTCAACTTATGTGTGCGTGAGTTTTTCTCCTTTCTGGTCTGCTTAAATTAGAAGACCTAGCTTTCTGTCCACCGGGCTAGGCCCTTTTAAGTTAGAGGACCTAGTCCTCGTGGTACTTCCTTCTGTAGGGCTAGGCCCGTTTTAGTTAGAGGACCTAGTCCTCTTCCCTTCTTCTTCTTCCTTTCCTGGGTTGTGTGTGTGTGTGTGTGTGTGTGTGTGTGTGTAATGTCTAAGGAGAGTAAGGAGCACAAACCTTCAGGTTTTAAGAAGTGCATGAAATGCCCCCAAAAGATGCCTTTAACGGATGGCCACAGTAGCTGTGTCTACTGTTTAGGGGCCATCCACTTGCAGTAATCATGCTTGTTCTGCCATGCTTTCTCTCCTAGGGTGTTACAGGAGCGAAAGAACAAGCTTATACTCAAGGGTCTACTAAAACCATCCTTTGAGGAAGCTCTATCCAGTTCTTTGGGTTCCTCCAAGTCTGGCAAATCTAAATCTTCAAAAAGGCCTTCTCCGGCACCGGCTGGTGTCTCTTAGCCACCTCCTAAACAGTCGAAATCTGCCTCCTCGACTCCACAGCCTTCGGAGCCAAAGGAGAGCAACATTATGGTGTCAGAGTCCGTTCCAAGTGTTTCGGAGCCGACCTCTGAACTGATTGAATCAGCAGTTGAATCTGCTACTCGGAGCCGGTCTGCCGATTCCCTACCAGTTTCCGTGTTACTGAAGTCTCCAGTGCACCTAGGTCAAGATCCCCTACTGTGTCTTCCAGGAGCCTTTTGGAAGAAGTTGTGGAGAGGGTAGTGTTGAGACTCTTGAAGTCGTCTGCTTTACCAAAATTATTGTTGGCTGTGACCCAGTCGGCTCCGGAGCCACGCGATCCAACTTTGCCCTTGTCTGCTATTCCTCCTCAGAGCCATGTTGGCCCTTCAGAGCCAGAGTGCTTGGTGCCACTGGAGGAACTATCAGTTCTAGCTCCCTTTGTCACTGCTTTAGAGCTGGATTCAGCTCCGACATGATCGCTGCCGTCCGTAGTGTCCAGGGGCCGAAGCTCTCCTGTTGGCACCGACGGGGAGGGTTGGAATTGATATTTTTTGGTTCAGAGCCTTCCTCTCGGTGCGTTGGCCAGGGTGAGCTCAGACCCTGCATCTACCTCGGAGCCGATGGCTCTGGCTCAAACATCAACCTTTGTCTCTTTGGAGCGGGGGAGGTCTTCGGAGCCAGAGAGGTCAGCGTTTGAGATGATGAGGAGCATGCTGTCTCATTCTCCAGCTCCTATCAGTGGTACCAGCACTCTTCCCCTGAGAACACCCACTTTGGTCTCAGCCCTTGCTCTCCCCAGAGATGGCAGAGACCCTCAGCCTCAGGATCCATCAGCTGGTGGCCCCCACTCTTTCGAGGCCTCCCCGGAAGAGGTTATGTAAGAGGAAGCATGTTGACTCCCAGGATGAGTCTTTGACATCGGACCGTGACCTCGAGGAGTCAGAAGGGTCCCCCAAGTCGTCCTCTGATGATGTCTCCTTTGTGGACATCCTGGAGATCCTTAAGCAGAGGTGGGACTAGCCCACTGTTAACCCTTCTAATGAGGAATTGGTGAACCTGAAGGCTTTCGGGTGTCAACCTTCTGCCTCTTTGGTGTCTCAACGTTTTGACGAACTGATGGATCTAGTTAGTCAAAAGGTGTGGGATACTCCTGATGCCGTGGAGCAGTCCCCAGGAGACCTAACAAGTTTGTCTGCCCCTCCTGGTAAAGAGTTTTTGTCTAAGGGCATTCCTGGAGATGCTAAAGTGGTGGCGGCGGCCACAAAGAAGAAGCTGGTGGAGACTTTTTCCTCTGTTCATCCCCCAAGCAAGGATTTTCGACATATGGACAGATTTGGGAAGCGTATCTTTAGTTCAGCGGCCTTTTGATCGTTGAACGATCTCACTCACTTCACAAGATTGCAGAGGGATCTCCTCAAGGAGTTAGGAGATTCTATACAAGGTGCATCTCCAACCAAACATCTCCAACGCCCAAGTGAGAACTGCTCTCTCCAAAGCAAAAAACACAGCATCCATGGGACCTGATGGTGTCCCCGGCTGTGTGCTCCACGAACTCAACGAGGAATTAAACCCACAGCTAGGACAGCTGTTTAATCATAGTCTTACCTCTGGATACGCACTCAGGAGTGGTGCACTGCAACTGTGGTCCCACTTCACAAAGGCGGTGCCTCCACCGACCCTGGAAATTACCGGCCCATTAGCTTGACAAGCCTTATCTGCAAAGCCATGGAGAGGATCATAATGGACCTCATAAATAAAGACATAGGGAATTTGCAGACTTTGGATCCATCCCAGTTTGGCTTTGTCAAAGGCAGATCATGCCTTCTAAACTTGGTTGACTTTTTCGAAACAGTCACCAAAGCCATTGATGAAGGAAAGGCAGTCCATACAGCCTACCTCGATCTGGCGAAGGCCTTCGATACAATACCCCACTCGGGTATCATTGAAAAACTCATCAGCTTAAATGTTAACCCATACATCACAAGATGGGTTGCAAACTGGCTGAGTGACAGAACCCACAGGGTCAGAGTTGCTGGCGCCATGTCAGACTCAATGCCTGTCACAAGTGGTGTACCACAGGGCTCATTCCTGGGCCCACTCTTGTTTGGCATCTACTTTTCCGAAGTACAAGCAAACAAAGGAGGGTTATGGCTGACAAAGTTTGCAGATGACTGCAAACTGGCCATAGTAGAAAACACATCTGACACAGATATCCTTCAGAAGGGTCTCACAGAAACGGATAACTGGTGCCAGAGCCATGGCCTAAAGTTAAATGCCAAAAAATGCATAGTCATACCCTTCGGGAAAAACAAGGTTACCCCTAGCTACCAAATAGGTGGCAATCCACTGAGCACAGAAGAAGTTATCAGGGACCTGGGGACCCAGGTTGATAGTAGTCTGTCATTCGACACCCATGTAGCTAAAGTAGTTAGGAAGACCTTCTACATTGCCCACCTTATCATGAAGGGATTCTCATCTAGATCAAGGGAGGTCATAGTCTCCCTATACTCATCACTCATCAGACCAATGATTGAGTACAATGCCCCATTTGGAATGTATCTGACCCGACACTTGCAGCAGCTGGAGAGGCCACAAAAGTTCCTCACCAAAAGGATAAAGGGTCTCAAACATCTGTCCTATGCTGCCCGACTGAAAGAACTCCAGCTCTATTCAGTCGCCAGCTTGCTCAGAGGTGACCTTTGCCTAACATACAAGGCCATGTCAAACCCAGATTTGATGAATATGCTTCACCTCAAAAAATCTAGATCCGTCAGAGCCACAAGGGCGGGAGACTTAAACCTCGACACGATTATTAATAGGACGTGCTGGAGGGATAGATTCATCACCCAAAGACTCCCTATGCTGTGGAATAAAATCCCGGTATATGTGAGGCAGAGCACCTCGCTGGCCTTGTTCAAGAGAAATCTTGACCAATGGATGGGAGATTGCAGATATACCCCAGGGATTACCTCAGTGTCACTGCTCGACAGAGGCACAGCAAAATAATGGGTGTAGTTCCCCATACTAAAGGGGTGGCGTAAGCCACAAAACTATGGGCTAGGCTTGTAAATGCCCTCGGGCAGATAGCCTAGTATGAACCTATGAACCTATGAACCTATGTACTGAGGGAGTCCCTGACAAGATTTCTGCTCAGTTGTCCACCTTAAATTCTATAGTTAACTCCTCTATGCAGCTTATCGCCTATGCTGCTGATGGAGCGAGTAGAGCAGTGGGTTCAGGAGTTGCCCTGAGGCGCCACTGCTGGATGTGCTTGTGTAATTTTGTGGAACCGTTTGTCTACTTTCACCAGCGGCCCATTTGATGGTTCCTCATTGTTTGGTTCTAAGGTGAAGGATACTCTCACTTGGTGTGAGCAAGAAGGAAAGACGCTTTCTGCTGTGGGAGTACGTTTTACTGTTCCCTCTCGACCATACCCCAAAGGTCAAAGGGGCAGTAAAATGTGGTTCAAAAAGTCCCAGAGGGTCTTGGACACACAGGGTTGAACCCTCCTTCAGAGGCAGAGGAGGAGGAGGAAATGGAAGATGTCGCCCTAGTGGCAGGGGCGGTCCGCAATACCAGCAAGGCCGTGATTCCTTTCGGGGATGGCCTTATCAGCACTCCTGATGTGTGGCCCGACTGCGTTTCTCTGGGGCCAGTCGGGGGTCGCATTTCTTTGTATCCAGAAGCCTGGCTAAATATCACTCAAGAGAAGTGGGTACAAAGAGCTGTTACCAGAGGCTATATCATACCCTTTTCCCTTCCACTGTTTGTTCCCAAAAAGATCCCAGATGTACCACCCAATCACAGGGATCAGGCAACTGTAGAGATCAACAAGTTGCTCTTAAAGAGTCATCCAGTCCATCCCAGCAGACCAGGTAGGATCCGGAACTTACTCCAGGTTCTTTTTAGTACCAAAACGAACCGGAGGTTGGAGGCCAATATTGGACCTCAGCAGATTAAATGAATCCGTGAAGGACAAGTTTCGGGTGGTAACACTGCAGTTGATACTCCCATTGTTAGGGAAAGACTATTAGATGTGCTCTCTAGATCTCCAAGACGCCTACTACCATATAAAAATAGACGAGGCATCCAGGACCCATCTACGCTTCCAGCTGGGAGCCAGTCACTTATCAGTTTCATGCTCTGCCCTTTGGTCTCACCACAGCCCCCAGATTGTTCACCAAATGCATGGCAGTAGTGACAGCTCACCTGAGACATCGGGGATTACAGGTGTTTCCGTATTTGGATGACTGGCTCCTGACCGCTCCCACCAGGCATCTACTCCAAAACAGGGACGCCACTATTCAACTTCGTGCTCAGTTAGAGATCTCCATAAACTGGGAAAAATCTGCATTATTGCGCTCAGTCAGTGATTTTTCTAGGCGCAGAGGTAGACACAGTGAACATGACAGTTCGTTTCCCCACCCAAAGGACACAAAACTTAATCTCTCAAATTCAACGTTTTCTCCCATTGTGGAAGGTGAAAGCGAAGTGGGTTCTTCAGCTCCTCGGTACTATGGCTTCCACCATTCTATTAGTACCATTAGCCAGTTTGCACATGAGAATTCTCCAGTGGCTTCTGTCTTCCCAATGGCCCTTCCAATATCTCCCGCTGAGTCATCCTATCCTGCTGACAGAGTCATGCAAGAAGGACCTTCTTTGGTGGATAGCTCCCAACCAGTTGATCACAGGCACCCCCTTTTTTCCTGCCCAACCCATTGCCACTGTAACCACGGATGCCTCCCAGATTGGGGGGGGGGGGCATTATCTTGGCAGGACTGGCCAAGGCACATGGCAAGAACACGAGGCTCGCCCACATATCAGTGTTCTGAAGATGAGGGCGGTGCTCCTGGCATTCCAAGCACTTCAAGACCTTCTTCCTCTAGAGACTATTGTGATACAATCAGACAGCATGTCGGTAGTTTGGTATATCAACAAACAGGGTGGTACCAGATCTTACCCACTCTGTCGAGAGGCCATGCGAGTTTTGGAATGGACGATTTCTTCCCAGCACTTTCTGGTTGCAACGCACATTCCAGGGGCGACCATCGTGATAGCCAACAAGATCAGCCGGGCGATTCTACTGCCTCATGAGTGGTCTCTGAAATGGGAAACAGCGGAACAGATTTTCTGAAAATGGGAACAGCCTTGCTGCGACCTTTTTTCCAGTGAATGCCAAATGCAGCAGCTATTTTTCCTTCATTCCCCCTCCGGGGGAAATATCCAGAGATGCTCTGGCTCACGATTGGCCCATGGGACTTCTGTATGCCTTTCCTCCATTTCCTCTCATTTCCAAAGTAATTCAGAAAGCCAGTCGGCTGGGAAGCAAGTTGATCCTCATTGCTTCTTACTGGCCTCGTCAGGTCTGGTTCCCCTTCCTCAAGCCTCTTCTCCTGGACGATCCTTGGATCCTGGACCTAGCTCCAGATCTGTTGACTCACATGTCAGGTTCATTACATCCTTCAATCCACACCCTCAAATTGACAGCATGGCTGCTCCAGTTCCATCCCTAGTCAGGCTTCATGATGTATCATCCTCAGTATCACATATTCTTATGTCCTCCCATAAACCTTCGACTAGGAGGCTGTATGGCAGTAAATGGAAAAGATTTTCTATTTGGGCACAGAAAATGAATGTAGATCCCTACACTGCTTCTATTCCTGTGATTTTGGAATTTCTCTCCGAGCTTTTCCAGCAAGGATCTGCCGCTGCCACTATCAAAGTCCAGTTGGTGACAATTTCTCATTTTCGCTTAGGGTTTCCGGATACCAATTTAATATCTCATAAGCTATCCAAGACTTTTTGGAAGGAGCCACTCTATTGAGACCACCACTGAAAGAACCTGTGGCTTCTTGAGATTTAAATTTTGTGTTGTCCAAACTGACTTCTCCCCGTTTGAACCTTCCCACTCATCTTCATTGAAATTTTTGTCTTGGAAGACTTTGTTTTTGGTAGCTGTTATGTCAGCTAGACGGGTATCGGACCTACAAGCCTTGTCTGTTAAGCCACCTTATTTGATCCTTCACAAAGAGAGTGTCACTGTGTGTACTAATCCCTCCTTTGTCCCCAAAGTTTGTTTCCCTGCTACCTTAAATCAATCCATAGAACTCCCATTTTTCTTTCCTAATCACTGTAATGCAGCTAAATACCATTTTTATCAGCTGGACATTCATAGACAACTACATTTTTATTTACAGCGGACTAAGGAATTTAGGAAATCAGATCAACTAGTCATTTCCTTTTCTGACTCCAGATTCGCCTTACCAGTTTCTAAAGTTACACTATCTAACTGGATTTCCAGTTGCATAGCCTTTATCTACAGTTTGGAGGGCAGACCTTTACCCTGCAGGATCAAGGCTCATTCTACCAGGTTGCTGTCTACCTCTGCAGCCTTTCAAGCCAGGGTCCCACTTGATAATATTTGTGCAGCAGCTACGTGGACTACCCCTCCCACTTTTATTACACATTACAAATTGGATTTAGCTTCCATGGGTAGAGCATCCTTTGGCTCCACGGTGCTTAGGAGTATTTTCCAGTGAGCCACCCAAGAATAAGGTGCTAGGAAAGCTGTCCCATATGTAAAAATGAAAGTGAGATTGGACTACACAACATAAAGAATTTATGTACTCACCATAACGTTAAATGTTTCTAGCCCATTTCACCCTTCATTTTTACCAACCCACCCTCCTGCCTCCATCCTGGAAGATCTGGAGATGATGATGATAATAATAATTTGGTTATCTTTGGTTGGAGACCCATTAGTATTGGTTTGTCTGTTATGTTTTTTTTTTCTTATAGTGAGCAGCAAACAAGATCTGGGGTTTGTACTGGTGCACTATTGGGTACCTGCTTAGCCATGAGCCAACCTGAAGTCTTCGAGCTTGTAAATCGGCCGAGTTGGAGCCGTGGATCGACTCCAAACCCATATGTAAAAATGAAGGGTGAGATGGACTACCAACATGGAACGTTATGGTGAGTACATAACTTCTTTTTTTTTCTCCTCTGCTACTATCTTTGAGGCTAGTTTACATTTTTATGGTATTATGGACAAACTCGATCTGAGATAACTTGCTCATCAGGAGGAAGCTATTGGCCTGAGCACTGGATCCAAAGTTTGAGTGTGGCTGAAGCAGACAACATATCCATCATTATGGTGAGTACATAATTTTTGTTTTCTATTACTGTTGTCATGCATTTTGCATGTATATTTTCTTTTTAACCATTTTGTTTCCCTCTAACATTATATTGTTCAGTTCCTACCTTTCCTTAAACCTTACTCCTCCTGAACATTTTTCTACAAGTGTTATACCCATAAATTCTATTTATTTCTGTGAGATCTGCTGTTTCCCTTTTCTAAAGATCTCCCCTCTTTTTTATCTTCTTTAGAGTATGCAAAACTTAAGTTTGATTTAGATTTAGATTTTCTACTAAATGATCTTTCGGGGAGCCAGTCACATTAAATATAGGCCTTGCTTTGTGTAGGCAATTCACATACTATATCTCAGCTCGGAAGAATGATTTCCTTAGTTACTGTTATTTGCTTTCCCATCATTTCTGTGGAGTTCTCTGTAGGGATTTTTTTAAATCTGACAACTAATTGCATTCCCAGAAATCATGTTTCCTGTTACCTCTATCTCTTCCCCATCACACCTCCAACACTTGCTGTCTACCTGAGGTAAAATTCTCTGAAGTCTATATGGGTAAAAAAGTATCTGTGCAAATACTTCCATGTAAAAATCCCAAACCTTCTGGACTTTGCTGCATGCTTAAGAGCCCTACATATTTATTTTCTTTCCTTTCCATTCCTTTCATCCACAACACCCTTTTCCCATTTTTGCAAATGTGGTCAGGTTGTCACTTCAACAGTGACAAATCATCTAGAGCCAAGGTTTACACCACTGGGTGGCTAGCCCTGCTACTGTGATTGTTCCACACCACACATTTGCGTGCATACTTTCATCTATGGGCAACTTAGTGTCCAGTTCACCTACTGCATTGTCTTTGGATGTGGGAGTAAACCCAAGCAAACACAGGGAGGGCATGTAGACTTAGCACAGAAGGCATCCCAGCCGAGAATCGAACCAGGGAACCTCTTGCTTTGAGGTGACAGTGCTATCTGCTCTGCCACTGCTTGCCCCATTGTTCCTTTGTAAAGTGTCTTCATGTTCCTCTTTTTCTCAGTCTTATTTCTAACTTTTTGATTGATTCTTATAGTTATCATCCGTTATGTGCTGCTTATGAACCATTCCTTTTTTTAACAGCGTTTTCTCTTCTAGACTACACTGAAAACTCTAATAGTGCTGTTTTTACACACATCACTTCCCATCCCTTTCTCCTTGTGTATAATATCTTATAATCCCCGATAGGGAAGGTATTTTCTAACCTGCAGTCCAAACTCCTGCTTGACCTCATCCCACTCTTAACTTTCCCTACAAAGTAATTTGCCCACAGTATCTTGGTTTAGTTCCTCCAGTAAATTCCACCCTAGCCCATTTTCTGTAACCCTTCTTACAGACATTCTTAGTGGTAAAATCGCCTTTCTTCATTTTCAAGATGACTTGGTTATTAGAAAACTTTCTGTTGCTTTTTACATATAATACTCAGTCTTGTTAGTGTTCTTAAGAGCTTGCATCCAAAATCCTAGTCTTCCTGTTGACTACCTCTCCTCCAATTTCATCATCATTCTTTTCCAGTTTGGTTTACAATCTTCACCTCTAGTTATGTATAGAAGCTTTAGCAGCATACTTTAAAGTATCCTTTCAGATCATGTGTTCCCCCTGTTTAAGCACAGCTTATTAACCATATTTGTTTATTTCATTATGTTAACTAGTGTAGTCCGACTGGGCAAAAGCCTCTTTTCATCAGAGTCCAGAGCAGAGAAACAGACTACATACAGTAGTTGACATAAAATCTGCATTTCAAAAGTGTAATAGTACAAGATAAAGGTAACAGCATACAAAAATTGAGAAATACACAGTAGCTAGATTTGCACAGTATAGTTAAGTATGGTAAAAGTGAAAGTACTGTTTTGTAATTTCTAAATCAAGTTAAGTTACATGCTGTGAATGTTTTCAGGTATGTGGAGTAAACAATAACGGAATGAAAGCTGTTGATGTACTACAGTTATGTACAATTTTGACATGATACCGCCAGGTAGAAGAAGAGAAGAACTGTAAAATAGAAGGCAGAGATAGAGAGGGAAAAGGCAGGAAGGCAGAAAATGATGGATAAAGTTAAGGAAGGTATGCAATGTGGACATGTTAAATATGTAATAGTGAAGAATGGGAAGTGGGATTAGTGGTGGTGGAATACAACAATGTGTAGTACAGGTATATTTTCTACTTAAAAGGGAAGAATCGCTGCAGTTGTATTTGCAGTAGCAATCACAGCATACCTCTCAAATGTCCAAGTTTTCACTTAATATTTTTTTTTGTTCATTCCTCATAAAATGTATGATTGTCATATTGATCACTGCTGCCGTAACCTAAGCTATAAGGGGATATATCCTGCCAAGGATATAACAGCAGGCCAGCTTCCAAATCTTCAAGGCACCTTCTACTCACCCAAACCATTAGGCAGCTCAGACTGAGCTGTCTAAAATGACACATTTGGGTGTCAAGCCCTTCAGTCTTCCTGTTGCCGAAGAGAGCACTCCTTTGTGGGCTTTTGAGGGCTAAAGGTTTGCTTGTGCTGTTCCATTGCTAGGCACATAAATTCTCTTTGAGGAAGAACCTTCTACAGTGGCCAAAGTTGGTT